>NC_073724.1:8893105-9202662 GCF_023634155.1 Falco peregrinus | reverse complement strand
TGAAACAGATCCTTTGGATAGAAGAAAAAAAAAAAAAAGAGGAGAGTGAGGCTTGATTTCACTCATACTTCTATCTTTCTCCTTGTTGACTTCTGTTTATGCAGTCCACCCTTAAAAACCTGATATTATCTTAGACTCCTGGCAGAATATCAGCAAAGTCTAAAGGCTGATCCAAACTATGTTCATACTAAAAAAAAAAAATATTCAAAAAGCAAGTAGTGCTAATAGATGAGGGAAGTCTTTTCATCTCATGCTTTGAAACAACATTAGGACCCCCAAAAGCTGGGCAACTAAGTATTTATCTTGATCCATCTATGCTAGATCCCTCAAATTTAAGAAGCAGGACTGAAAAAAGTACTGAAGCGGTTCTAACTGCTAATCTTCTCAGGCATGCTTTTTCATCAGGTCTAGTTAGTAGCCACTTGCAAGTGCTCACCCTCTGTGTTTAGTCAGGGGAAGGTCTGCATGAGGCTATTGGTGAGAACAGACTTCAGTCTGGCACCTCACTTGGCACATCTGCAAGAAGGTTTATGGGCCTGCAAACCGAAGTAAAAAGTAGCTTGCTAATTGCGATGCAGATTTGGAAGTCCAAAATTGTCAGGGTATTTATAAATGTAACTTTTGAGTCCTGCCACCCAACTACGAGCTGTCTTGTATAGTAAAAAGCAAGAAGTCAAAGTTTCTGCGGAACAAGATAGCATCATTTGGCACAATGGAGAAAAAGTGAAATACTGATTGCTTCAATGGCCTCCAAATGCTTCTCTTCCTTTGCATTACAGATGCATTTGACACATGGGCTGGCCTGAATGTTCCCCAGTTATGAATCAAGACAAAACATAACAGATACTAAGATTATGGAAGCCATAATCTTGCCGTCTTGGGATAACTACTCAAATTTATCCACCATCTGTGCTAAGTCTTCTGACCTTTTTCCCTTCTTACATAAAGCTTTATGCAGCTTCTGTAGGGCCTGGCATGTTGAGCAACAGCATAGCCAGCTATTTAGATGCTCTGCCTGGACCCTAGAAAGTGAGAACATCTAAAACCTATTTATACTGGCCTTACTTTTCTCCTCAAAATTTTTTTTCTAGTGAACCCAAGTTTTATAAAATTACATATATATGTATAATTATACATATATATTCATTTGTCCTTGCTTCAAAATATTTGAGACAATGTAAGAGTAAAGGCAGCGCTGAGGGACAAAAGGAGGAGGAGCAGGATTGTTTGAAGACAAAGAATACTACTTTCATTATAGCAAGGCTAGACAGTTCAAAGTGCTCTTCTAAGACTGCAGAGCCATACCCCCAGCTTTCTCATGCACAAAGACACTGACTACTTTAACAAGCTTTTATTCACTTGCTTCTATTTCATCATGACATTTTAAGCAGATCTGCTCTGATATGTTCAAGGTTGAAATTTAATTCAAACCCACCAGCATGTGAAGCTATAAATTTTCATGGGCATTTTAGTGAAATTTTCAAGAACCTCTAGCATAAAACACTAAGTTGGACCCAACTTCATAAGGCATCGGCATAGTAGCACGAAGTTCTCCCCTGGCTGTAGAAGACCGAGCACCTGATTTCTTACTTTGCCCTGTTTAGACACAACACCAAGACAATGAAAGCAGTCTGCACAAAGTTGCATGTTTAAATAAAAAAATAAGTAAATAATAAAAAGCTTAAACATGGGGGGAAAAAAAGGAAATCACGGAAGTATTCACTGGATTTAAAACAAGGTTCCTTCCATGTTCTAATCATAGTCATGGAAGCAATTTCTACACAGACACAAGTTAGTTGCTACCTGCATAGAGATGCAGAAAGGCATCCTGTCCCTTGCTTATTTAGTAACATAAAAGAAAAAAGATCATGCCAACTCTATGTTTTAACACATGCGAGAATTTTGTCCTTTACACTTCATTCCTTTGTCATCTTTAACCCCTCACTCCCACTGTACGTTAATGGCCATGGTACCACCTCAAAGGAATCCTGGCAACCCAGTTGTTAGTGCTGCAGTGAATAGGATCAGTTGTTTTAATACCCCGGCATCTGTGGGAATACTGGCTCCAGGTGAGGTAGCAGCCAGCCAGCACAGCCATTCACTGAAAGGCACCCAAAGCATCTGGTCACACAGGTGCCTGAAACCTTTGTCTGAATTTACAAGCATACCATGGCTCCAGGCTTCTCCTAGCATCTATCTGGACATGGAAGTCAGCAGGCTTAAAACTTTGTCTTTTACAAGCAGGTGTCCTGCAGTGGTGCAATAGAGAAAGGGGCAAGAGGCACGTAGTACGCTTGGGGTCCCAGTGCTGCAGCATGGCACACAAACATGCAATTACATAGCAAATTTGCAAGCAAACAGCAAAAGGAAAGGCTTTTTCCCTGTTCTACAAGGCCCAAGGTAACAAGGACCTTGAGCAGCACAGCAGTAGGTGGCCTGACCCCCAAAGGCACTCTCACTGTTTCTGCCCATCAATTGAATGAAACTAGTATCACTGGGGATACAATTTTGAGAACAAAACCCCCCAAATCTGAAGACATAAGATATTCTTTCAGGTCAGCTCAAGAGAGAGAGAAAGACACAGCAAAGATGAAACGATTTCCCCAAGGGCTTGGCCTTTTTCTGTACAGGTCTTCAGTTAATTCAGGTGAAAGCAAAACCCTGCTGAGAATCACCACTGGTTGCACTGCTCCCCGAGTAGTTACCAAGCAGTGATATGGCAAAATGTTGCCTAAACAAGCCAGCATTTCTTGATCAAAATCTTTGATTAATTGATGTCTTTTGTTAATCAACAATATATCAATTAAAGGGAAGATAACAACTAAGGATCTTTGTGTAAGTATGGGTAGGTGAAACTTAACTCAGCCATACTAATGTAAGGGTTGGCAGCAGCATCTGTCTCGCCAAAGTCTTCTGGACCCAGGAACTAACCACATATTGTGGATACGGTTCTGTAAATCTCACAGCATATATAGCCTCTGTGATCTTTGAAGGCTGACATCAACACCTTGGATGCTCTGACTCACCTTTCAAGAACATCAGATTGCCTCTTGCAGGCAAAATGTGTTTCTTTTACACTGGACCTCATATAGACACTATCAACAGAACAGCTTCAGCCAACCATTTGTGCAGGCGATCCAAGCAAAACAAATCACAGTGCTGACAAATCCACAGCTGATTTCACATGTGTTCACATTTTATTTGTCAACAACACCAGAACAGCAATGAGGACTGTTAAGCCCTAAATATTTCCATTCCCCAAATCATTACGGCTAGTAACGGGAAATACTTTTTGCATGACAAAACAACTACTGTCTGAAGCAACTTCTCTTGCATGACTGCACTTTTAGATTTCACTGCACTCAAAACACAGTAATAATTTCAGAATTCACATGAACCATATGCTTAGGTCTTCTGAGCAACAGTGACCCTGATTTACCTTTTAGATGAACAACAAGTTGCTACAGGATTAGCTCATAATTCAGTGTTCACAGTACTCTGGTCAGAGGATCCTTGCAGCAGCTAACCATCCAGCCAGTGCTCCACAGGCAGGATCAGCCCTTGCAGTGCTATTAACTTGCATGGTTTCAAAACAGATAAAAGATCTTAAAACCATCAAGAATAATATTATTCACATTTATAAAGATGAATACTTGTCAAGACTTAAAGTCCTTTAAGTCACTGGCTACTGTAATTCTGAGCTCATTGCTGCTGCAATATTAAGACCTGTAAAACCTCGTCTAAGGATGAAAGGATCACAGGTTACTACTCAAATAGCTTTGATTCAAAGGGTTTCAAGAAAAGCACAGAGTAGCGTGGCAGGTGAATTACAGTACAAAATCAGCATGGAATATCAAGTCAAGTGAATTGCACAGTAATGAAATGAATTAGCCATGCTGACAGATGGAAGCAAGAAAGATATGCATCAGTATGTTAATTGTGCAAGTCTTTCAATGACTTCATCAAGTTTAATCTGTTTAGTTGTCACTCTCCATCGCCTCTGTGGCAAGACCACTTCATCTGTCTGGAATTATCAGACACATCCTCTCTTTTCTTAGTGGGTGCAGCTTGATCAGACAAGCGGTAACCAGAATGGAGAACTTCAGGTTATTTGACAGATTCCAAGAAAACAGGCAAGTAATTTTCAAGGAGACAAAAAAATAATAAAAAAAATCCCGACAGTGTTAGGGCTCTGAATGCCATGGAAGTGCTGAAAAGCCAAATTACCGGGTACAACCATAATGAACAGACAAGTAAAACAAATACTAAATTAGACCACTTAATTGTAGTGGGTCTGGCTGGGACGGAGCTAAATTTCCTCATAGCAGCCTATATGATGCTGCACTTTGGCTTTATGACCAAAACAGTGTCAATAACATACCAGTGTTTTGGCTATTGCTGAGCAGTGCTTGCACAGCATGAAGGGGTTTGGGGATGGGTTGGATTTTTTTTGTTAGTTTTTTTTTCTTCCTTCCCTCTGCCCCTCAGTGAGTAGGCTGGGGGTAGGTAGGAAGTCGGAAGGGAACGCAACCAGGAGACCTGATCTGAATTGACCAAAGGGATATCCCATCCCATATGATGTTGTGCTCAGCAATAAAAGCTCAGAGAAAGGAGGAGGAAGGGGGGGTGTGTGGGCATTTGTAGATATGGTGTTTGTCTTCCCAAGCAGCCATTACACACGCCGAGGCTCTGCTTGCCAGCAACTGCCCGGACATTTGCTTGCACATGGGAAGCAGTGAACAACTTCTTTGCTTTGATTTGCTTGCAAACACACCTTTGCTTCACTTAAACAGTCTTTACCTTGACCCATGGGTTTTCTTTGCTTTTGCTCTTCCAGTTCTCTTCCCTGTCCTGCTGTGAGGAATGAGTGAGCTACTGGGTGGAGGCTTGGCTGTTACTTGGGGTCAGCCTGCCACAATAATTCAGTGCAAAAATAGAAATAGCTTCTTTTGAGTTCCACTGCCAGTAGGTGGGCATCTTCTGGCTATGATGCCCACTAAATTCCTACTTTTTTCCTGCTCAATTCTCATTTAAATAAGCAGAAAGCACAACAGCAGCAATGCTAGTGCAAATATGTATAGCCTGTAATTATTAAGACTATAAGAGAATGCATGGTCTTCACAAACAATACAAAGCATTGCTTTTAAAAGCATTTAGATTCAGAACTATGTGGATTCACACTGTCACAACTCTTGTAAGGTGTATATTAGGAAAGAACTCTTCTACCTGAAAAACTTTGAACAGGAACCAACAGAAGACTTTAGTTGCAGGTTTTCAAGATCAGAACTGAGATTAGCCTCAAAACTGAAACATTTCTACCCCAGCTAGGACACTCACTCCAACATGAGCTACGATCTCTAAAGACAAGGTTAGAGTAAACTGGACTGGTGGCATCCAGCCTTCAGTGCAAAGCAGGCCACAGAGCCTTTTAACAGGGGCACAGAAGTGCAATGGCCAAATCCTGCCTGGGTCTCCCTCAGCCATGCAGCCCACACGCACCCTCTTCCCATCAGGGTATGCCCATGCACAGGAGTACGTGACAAGGATTGTCTGCAAAGCTTACCAGAAGAAAAAAAAAAACAACACAAAACCAAAAAACAAACAAACAAACAAAAAAAACCTGATCACAAAAATCAACTTCTACCCAATGGAAAGAGATGGGCTCAGTCCAGCAGGATCTTCAAGGTAATTCTATGCAACCACCATCATGCAATTTGCCAGATTTTTCCCTCAAAAGTCAGCTTGTGAAACAGTTTAATAAGCAGCCTTATGAAGCAAGAAGCTAATCAAATACACATTTGTAAAAGGGTAAAGGATTACAGAAAGTCTGGATGTGACTAAGACTCAGTTGCAAATACCACTCCAATTAATCAAGCTGGTGAAGCCCCCGAGTTAAAACCATTATATTTTCTCAGTAAAAACAATGCAATGTGGGTGTCACACAACACTGAGAAAAGCTTTTTCTTTTCCCAGCGTGTGCACGCAAGCAACTCCCCATTCCCATGCACACTGTCCCCTGTATGAGCAGCCCCAACACTGCCCGGTCCCTTGTCCTCACAGGGGGCTGCTAGCCACCCCACCAGCCCCAGCGTGCATCCTTGTTGCAGCTGTATGGGATCTGCAGGAGTCACTCCCCTCCCTGGCTGCAATCCTCCCCTTCCCCCCCACCCCCCCCAGCACCTCAGAAGGGTTGTCCCTGCTTATGCTGACCACAGGGAGCACGCTGTCACCCACTGCCTCTCGCCTGACCCATCCAAAAGATGACAGACTAAAAATGGAGAACGAGATCAAGCTTGCTATCCACGGCCAGCTGTCTGGGCAAAATAAAAGCAGAGAGGAGTCGCCCATGAGAAGCCTCCTGCCCCTTGGGGAGCACCAAGCAGCACCTGTGGCAGGCAGGGCATCCCCCAGGGGCAGGGGCATCTGTCCTACTGTCCTTTCAGCAGGTGGCCTCAGTGCCTGGAGAGTTTTGCACAACCTGGCACATGGCCAGGTCTCTCTGCCAAATTTGTTGGCAAGAGTAAATAAGAGTAAAATTTAGTCATCCAGAACAGTCCTCAGACTGTAAACAGAAAGGAGCACATTTTCACAAAAGCTCCCAGGTACCACTGTGGCGCTTGCTCTTCTCCTAACACAACTGACCAAAGGAAAAAAAAACAACTCCCCCCTACCATGTTTTGTTGCTTTTCCCCAGATCTTTTCTGCATTTCCACAGTTGCAAAAATACCTACATGCTGCTATTTGGTGAAACAGCTGGTGCACCCCAAACTCCCATCTCCTGCATCTGGTGCATGCTCACCCCCCTGTCCTACACAGGCAGCAGTGTTAAGTGGAAAGAGCAAAGGATAGAGCTGACCCAGCCAGCAGAGCTCAGGGAAAGGGAACAGGAAAGACCTGCAGGCAGGAGAACTTGCTTGGAGAAAAGGTGAAGGTAACATCAAGGGGCAAAGTTCCATCCTACTCCAAAAGGGTCTCGAGATTCATTTTTGCACCCTTCTCCCTCACCCAGCCAGCGGCAGCAGCCAGCTGCTCCTTGTAAGAGCAAAGCTGTGTGGTTGGACATCATTCAAGTATTCGGGTTTTCTTAGCTAGAGGGAAACCATGTTCCAGTGCCAACCAACAACTAAAATGACTTATTTTTTAATCATCTTGTTACCTCATTACTAGCATACCATGGGCTGCTGCAGACTGGCCAGAACATTTAAGAACTCAATAGTTGTGCCTTGATAGTGTTAGATGAAGTTGGAAGGGACTGTACATATACGAAGTCATTTCTTAATCAAAGTTGGACTTTTTATAGAGCACTTGTTTGTACTAATCACTTTAGCTTCAGATTCCTTGGAAATAATTTGATACCTATAAATGCAAAATGTATGCAACTGAACAGTCAGTTTAGAATCTGAAGAAAAATACCTTATGAGCACCTAGGTGGGCAACATTTTGGTGACCTTGCGATGCCTGAATAAGAAAGGTTTCCTCAATACTGCTAAAACCAAAGGCACATGAATTGCAAGCCACACAAAGCTGGCTGTTCCGAAACAGTGGTATAAAGCCAGCAGTACCCCCTAGCACTCCACGCTGATGTCACCCCCACCCCCTGGTTAATTTAATTTGCATATATTTTAACAAAAACATATAGGTTGTTCACCTAGTCTGACTTCACCCATAACACGCCCATCAAACCAGCAAAAGAATTTGTGATCTTACCAGAAATGACATTGCCATTTCAATCAGATGCCTATCACATCTTCCAGGAAATGAATCAAGGCAACCATTATTGACATTAGCATCTTGTTCATAATCTGTAATCAATGAATCATTTTCAATACACGCATCTTCAGACTCTGTAATTTTGTCTCTTCACATCGTATGATACATTGAAGAACTTACCCATTTCCACCAATCAGTCATGCTACATTTCCCAGTGCCTGCACTGAACTAATAAGAGTCAATAGCAAAATAAGTGAGAAAAGGGCTTAGTACCAAGGAAGGCAGCACTTCTTTATTTCTCCTCTGTTCCTGTTCCTGAGACTTTATTAGTATGGGTCTGGCACTCTTTCTTCTCTCTGCATCACACCACGGTGTACTGGTGTTATTAGCAACACTTGCATTTGTGTGTATATATATAAAATATACTTATGCTATATGTATTTACACACAGGCAGAAACATGTCAAGAGGAAAAGCTACTCAGTTTTTTCAGAGTAGTATGATAAACAACAACCATTTCAAGTACTCTTTCCCTGCTGACCATGGAACTCAACCCAACATCACCCTCTGCATTTCTACCCTACATTAGAGAAATTCTGGCAGAACTGATCGGCAGCCTTGGCAAGGTTTCTCTTTGGAGAGAAATGTCAGTGGAGTACCTAGAAACCACAGCTGAAGCTACATTAAACAATTAACTTTAAAACCTGCGTTCAACTTGATGCTTAAAGTGAAAGAAAGGAAAACAAGGGTCTTACTGATGGGTAAATAATAGCTAGTGAGGTCAGCTTTTTTTTTTTTATGAAACATTTGCTACTTTGTTGGTACCAATCATTTTTGCAACAAGTTATTCCTTTCCATCCAGAATTTTTTTCCTTTCAGGTTCATCAACAATTTGTTACTGCAAAGCATTATCTCTTAGCTTAAATCCATTAAGAATTAAACCCTTCGTTAATACCCCTCACATACCCATTTTTTAATTAAAAAGAGAGTTAAAAACTCTCCTTCCTCTGATATCCTCCCACCATGCCCTAGGAACGGGGAGAAAGGCCCTCTTCAGCCACACATTCATCACATACCACCTATAGAAACAGATTTCTCACCACGTTGAAAGTATTCTCCTCAGTAACCAGTAAACAGACAAGAACATAAAACAGGATAAAAGACACAGTTCTGCAATAGCCTGTAATATCCCTCCCTCCTATAACTACCCATTTTACTTGATCTGCTGAATTCAGTTGCTAAAAGAGAGGTGTGAAAGAACTTACTGAACTTTGCAAATTACTTTCGGCTGCAGCCAACACATTCTATCACGTGCAGCAGAAAGTACAAACTCATTCTATTACATGCAGTAGAAAATATACAGAGCAGTCCCATTTCTGGTACTAGTAGGCATGACACACTGCAAGGGTGTCTTAGGAAATAAAGAGCTGAAAATTGTTCCATATTTGCTTATTTCATTACAATGCTTTATTCCCCTTTTTATGTTTTTACTGTACCACAAATATCAATGAACTTTCTGCCCATGCTTTTATGAAGATGCAAAAATAAATCTCATGACAATTCTTGATGTATGATTTTTTTTTAATTTTTTTTTTTTTTTTTTTTTTTTTAAGAAAAACATTGCTAAATTCACAGTGACTAGCCTAAACAGATTGGGAAGGATCAGAACAAATACTGATGTCTCCATCTGTGAGAGTCACCTTAGATTCCCTTTCCAGTCAGTGGAGAAAAATGGGCATTCACAGGGCATGAGTCATCTCACCCTAGCATCTCCTACATCTACAACAGGGCAGGTAAACCATGACCTAAAAGCACCTCTGCCTTTTCACTGACTATTCAGTGTCTTGACTGGCTAGAGCTCAAATAAAGACATCAACGCTGGGGAAATACAACAGTCAATGACACGAATCCTGCCCTTTGTGAGCGGAGCCCAGTACGAGGCATGACTATCACCCCAGCATTTTTCAGACAAAGCTCTTCCTGCACTGTTCATCTTTTGGTCCAGGTACCTCAGTTCAAGTGATTAACACCATGTGAATAACAGATATGTCTTTTTGGCAGCCGGACTGAGAAGCTGAGAAAAAAATATATATTTAGATTGTTACAACAAATGTTAGACACCTACTGGGGAAAAGGCTTTGCGTATTGGCAAAGCGGGCAAATCTCACATTAGATCCTAGACTAGTCTTCAGAAGCACGTAAGTATAACTGAGTGGAATAAAAGAAAGGGAGGAGAGGAGGAATGAGAGCATATTCCAAACATTACAAGGGCTGGGGGAGGAGAAATATTCTGGGTGCAGTACTTCATCATTTGATTACTGAAATGGCCTACATGTTGTATAAACCTCCTGGAAGGAGAGAGTCTGGTGCAGGGGGAAGAAGATTCAGTGATTTTTTTTATTTTTTTTTTTTACATTCATGACAAACTGTAAAGAAATGAACTTTTCACTCGCAATTACGCAATTCAGTAGTACTCTAAAGAATGCTGCCTGTTGAAACTGAGCACAGCTGATTTCTTACACTCTTCCACAATAGCCAAACACACCCTAAAAATCCTCACCCAAGGACAGGAAAATGACAAAGCTCTTGCAAAGGTGCTTCTGAAGCATGTATGTCAGCACTGGGTGGTGCAGTCTTATTTTCCAAGTCCCTAAGATGCAAAGAGTTGATGGCACCTATTTGTACAAGACCATAAATTTAAAAGAAAACTCTGAAAGATAATTTCTTTTGCCTGCTAATCCTGTGTGTACCTCGCTGCAAGTATAATGAGATAAATCCCACTCTGTGCAGTAAGTCATGCTGAAATCAAAGCTAGGCAAGGTTCCTCTCCCCTCCATCAACGCCTCCTGACTAGATTCAGCAAAAAAGAGTGTTTCCTCAGCTTCAGCTTAAATCAAGAAATCACAAAAACTCTAAGCATTAGGCAGCTGAAAGACAATTAGTCCTGTTACAAGTTCAACTGTAAACTTCTGCAGTGGTGCAATATTGCACCAGCTTAAGTAATCAAAATACCTGGCTTTAAAATATTTCAGAGTGGACTAATGGGATGGTAACAGCAACTACTTTGCTAATAGCTCACAGGCAGGAGCACAAGCCTCCGTCAGAAGATGCAACACCGCTGCTCATGCACATAGTTGCTGGCATTCCTGCAATGAGGCACGGTTTGTTCTTACACCAGAAATCACCCGTGAAGTTGCACAGCCTCTAAACATCCAAAACTGCAGCTTGATTTTTGGGAATGGGAGAGGACAGGGGATACGTGGTTTTGGCAAAAAACAGCTGCCCTAAAAATGCATGTTTGATTTAGTAGTCAGGAAAACAAGCATCTGAAAATGGATAATCATTTGAGAGCTCTGGCTACAATGCTGAGCAAATACAGCACAGATGTAACAAAAGTAATTGGGATGTTTTGTCACTGCAAAAAACAGCAGAAGGACATGTATCCATCTGCCTGCCTACTTCTAGGTCAGTAACTCAGACTGAGATGAGTTGATGATGGGGATGGAGCATTTGGGCAGAATGTTTTGCCTTTGATTCAATGCTGTCTGCCTTCCAGCTTCTGAGAAAACTTATGAAGGAGCTTTCAAAGTCCCCTTTGGAACATGCCACCTTGCTTCTGGTTGGCGCAGAGGTTTTGCAAGCCATTGAAGACAAAGCAATTACAAACACACAAAAATTGTCTGGGACAGATTATTTTCTTTTCATATCTGTGAAAGATTACATGAATAGGAAGTCCCAGGTGCTAAGTTTATATTATCCTATAAATTTCCCACTGTAAAAAGCTCCAGAAACTGTGGGACGTTTCAGTGTCTTTACCCATGTGTTACAGCAACTACATGAAGTTTGTAAAAAAAAAAAAAAAAAGAAAAGAAAGGGGAAGGAGGGGAATTGTATCTAACTTTCCACATAGTAGAAAGAAAGTGACAGGAGAAATGCCTACAAAATACCTATTTAAAGAGTTTTAAAAGCTAGTCTTTCATCACATTAAGCACAGCAGTTGCAGAGGTATTATCCTTCTTCATTTCCCTACAATATTACCTTGCTACACATTCCGATGAGCAGTCATGTTTTAAAACTGCACTCAGCCAAAGAAAGGGGGGGTGGGGCAGACACTGAAGCAAAATAGTCAGAGGCATATGGAGTTTTCATACCTAGGAGACAAATTTTAATCCTTTAAATAAAAACTTATTTTTAAATAAGTTTATAAACACTTATAGTTTCAACAAGTCCATGTTGTGGCTGTGCTGCTAAGTACTGCACAAAAGGTACCCCAGGAAAAGCGCATCCCTGTACGGCCATACCCTGCTTATAGGATCACAATAACCCACAGGGTGGAATGATAGCGGGCACAGGACAGAGTTACCCCTTGTGATAGTGCTGCCTCCTCAGGAAACAAAGTATAACGTAAAAACAAGTTAGTGGTGAGTGAGAACGCTACTGTACATCGGAAACATGGTGAAGAACTTAGGCAAACTATGGCGTACACCACGGCAAATAAAGGCAGGGAACTGTGGGACCTGGAGAAGGCCGAGTGCAGTGTAAATTGGAGCAGGAGAGCAGAGGGACAGAGCGCGCTGGGAGCCAGCACGCAGGGTGGAGAGACAGAGAGCAGGTCAGGAGCAAGAACAATAAGGCAAAGGCACGGCTACCAGAAAAAAGGGACACCGCAGTAATTACTTTGGAGCTCAAACCACTCGTCTGCCACATCACATTTCTCACACAGCTGTAAACTGCCTCATTTCTCTGTCCCTACCTGTACAGCTGTAACAACAACATTTCTTTGTTTTAACTGGGTGTTGTGTGGATAAATGTGTGAACCATGAGTGGTTCAGATTCTACCACCGAGAGGGCAGCTGTGCTGTAGCCAGCCTGTGCTTCTCCCCACAGCACTGACTGCAGCCCGCAGCTGCTGCGTTGTACTGTTCCTCCCTTAGCAGCAAATACTGGCGAACCTCATGGGCAAAGTGCATGTCCTCCCTAATTAACAGAGGATCTGCTCACCCAGTGAAAGCCTTTAGTTGCTAACAGCTTTATTCATTCACACTGAAGATGACTTGACAGCGGGATCTGCAGAATTTGTTACTTCTTTGCATGGATGGACCAATGCACAGGATGGGGCTGCTCAGAGATGAAGCAGAGTCTTACAACAAAAGTCTTTTGGGTAGGAGCTCTGCAGCTAAAGGGAACCAAACTCTGAGTTTGATGTGTGCTTTAGACGTATGTAGCGCTCTATGTTGTAGACACAGAGAGATCAATTCTTTGGTGTCTTCATTTAAGCATTTCAAATGAGTATTTTTTTGACCCTGACATCTCTGCCTCTCCATTCCCCTTAAGTAAAATGGGAAGACATCACCTTTCTTCACAGAGCACCTTGAAAATAGATGCTTTAATGACAAAGCTTGTAAGATACCACAGCAAAAAGTGTTACAGAAAACCATTGTTATAACAATCTTTGTAGTCAGATTAGAATTTGGATGAGACTGCATGGATAACACAAGACCACTTGAAAGCATAAGATCTTAAACTAATATCAACTTGCTTTTAATGCCATCCATCTTGCAACTCTGCATGAGCCAAGCATCCATGGGAGAACTAATATACAACCTCATAATTAAGGAAATTGTAATGTACACACAAGGGAACCTACATAGGGCGGTGTTTAAAGAGCAAGATGAAACACAAATTGCATGAAGAGACTAAATTTGGGAAGACTTGTCCAAAATAAGACTATGTTACTACAGTAGCAGAAGACAGAAACAGGGAAGTACTCTCTAGGAGTATTTTTTTTCCTCAGGTGTTGAAATCCAGAAAAGCCTTCACCCTTTCTTAGCATCTTTAAATCTCTATTGAAGACAAGATCCTAGGCTAACTACTGTAAACAAGCACAGCAGCTCTTATGTTCTACAGTTAATCACTTTTTTTGGCAGTGTATTTTCAGTAAAGTTTGCTCTTTCAGAGTATCTATTTTCCACAATGCAATGGAAGCCATCTGGCTGCTCTAGAGGTGAGAAAGCAAACATAACAATTCTGACCTTTTCAACGGAAAAGGTAGTTTGTTGAAACACCAGGAAACCTTTAATTCCTATGCAAAAAACCACTGATATTTCTAGATGTGGAAAAGTTATCACCAAAAAGTAAATCCCTAGTTAGCTTTTGCTTTGCTTCTGTGCCATCTTATTAGTCACTTAGGAAATCTCAGCTACCAACCAGATGTTTAACTTCTCCTAAATTTCTCGAGGAAGCAGAATTACCACACAGCTGCCATACACGCTCTGCCTGTAATACAGCTAAAAGGATCTTGGACTTCAAAGGTTTTCCCATCAATGCCCATTTTCACAACACACTAATGACATAGCGAGAGGCAATGGGGGAAAATACTTCAACTCATAGTATTTTATACGTGAGAAATGCTGAGAAAACATCACAATAAAAGGGACTGCTGGAGACATTTCAGTGACTCGCTTTACACAAGTATCACAGAGCAGGGATGTGGGTCCTTTGAAATTTTTTCATGTAATGAAATTCATGTAATTAATCTCACCATAATCCAGTTCAGCAAACTGCTGACCCACCATCCACATAAGAAGACTCAGGTTTAAAGCAGGGCATCCAAATAAAATAATAATAAAATAAAATACATAGGAAACCTGATGTCCTCCAAGAAACATGCTGGTGATGTTCAAACACAAGAAGTTGCCAAGAAAAACTACAAGCAGTGATCCCTAATCCCAAGGCAAAATGATTTAGGGTGGTCATATCCCCATTAACAATCATAACTAAAAATATAAATTTGAAATGCAAATATATATAAAGAAATTTATCAAAATTATACACAATGCTAAAGCAGACAAGAGATTACGATGTGAACTTTTTACTTGCTGTTTAAAGCATGGATGACATTTATTCTTCCACAGTATTTGCTTTTCATTGGCCATGGCTTAGAATTACATTCATTAAAAGTATAAGCCACCCTACTTTATGAGCAGAAGGATGCAGAGTTGCTAGGAAACAAAGTTAAGATCTTAACGTAAACTTTCTTGACAGCTGGAGGAAATACTTCATTAGAAGTCCAACTGGGGCATTCAAGGAACAGAATAAAAGAGACAATGGAAGTGGGAGTCTTTTCCATATTTAGTTCCTCTACATTAATAGGACATATTGTGTAGGCAAATTCCTGCATGTTATGCTAAAAAACTTACCTTTGAGGCAACAAGCTAATGAGAAATACTAAACAGAAAAGAGCTTCCTCCCCACCTCACCTCTCCAACTAAATACCACTTACATCCCACACGAAGTCATAACTTCAACATTTACCACCAAAAGCAAATCTTTAGGTTGTAATCTGGGAGCTCATCCGCTGAAAGGGATTCAACTGGATCAGAACAGGGGTGCAGTTATGGGGTGGCTGTGACCAGACCTAGGAAACTCACGTTTCAAATGCATCAGGCAATCAGAAGGACTGCATACTGTGGCACTGAGCATTCATAAGATCTCATCTTTAACATTGCGCCCTGTAGTCACTGATTCTCAGTTCAAATTAATCCAGAAAGGTGCAGACGCATAAGTACAGCCCCCCCCCCCCCCCCCCCCCCCCCCCAGGAAACTGTTATGAGAACATGAGAGTTCTGGAGCCATAGTATGCAAACAGCTAGCATATCTATGCACATATACATGTATGTCCGTACATATATTTATACATATGCATGTACAAATGTTTTTAAATTGACGATACTGGATGAGGACTTACTAGGAGAGTTTTCTAAATGAGATTTCACCTCTGATCTACAAAGAAGAACTGCTCTCTCTGTAATTGTGCTGCCTCTAAAAAGTTCAGGTTGTTCATTTCACATAGGAAGCCTGACCTTTGCTCATTTAGCTATGCAAAGCAAACAGAAAGCAGACCACATACCAGAAGCATATGGAAGACTGAGACAGAATATATGCTCTCAAGTCCAAGATGGGACACCCAGGTTTATATTATAACTCAATCCTTGTCAGAGCTCTATAACCACTGAGCTAACTCACTTCAGGAGAAGGTGCTCACCTGAGGTTTGCTAGCATGCTAAAGCAGAGAATCACCCTCCCTCCTTCCTATTTTGCAGTTGCTGCATATTTGTGGGTTTCTCCCATCTACAAAGAAAGGAAATCCTCCTAGACACAAGAACAACCATCCTCACATCACTATCTGTCCGTCTGTAGAAGAGATTTCTTAACTCTCGCTGCTGCAGAAGACCACAGCATGCTGAAGGTATCCAAAAGATTTTGATTTCTATATCTTGTCCCCTGTAGGAGGTCCCTTGACCTGCTCCTTTGCTCTCCTCCAGCATGGAATTTCAATGGAAGCCACACAGGGAGGCAATGAAACTTATAGAACATAGGCTAAGTCCTGTAAGTACATTCCCAAGGGTGTCTGAGGGCAGCTTGGTGCCCAAGCCCAGCCCAGCGCCCTCCTGACCCATGGCAGTTCCAGAAGGATGCAGCCGAGTTGTGCAAAGCTGGATGTTAGGGGCAGTGGAGGGGGAGACCCTGTCCTTTCTGCTCCTTTCCAGTAACAGTCCTGGTAGCACTTCTGTTTTCGTCAACCTGTCATTCTGACCACCAAATACCATACCAAATTACAGTATTCCTAGACTGTGCACAGTGATAAATAACCAAAAGGCAGTACACGGGTGAAGCTGCCTCCCATTATAATCCATTTCAGTCATAAGGGTTGACATTAATACGCACCGAGGGTGGATCGTAAGAGACTGGTGAAACACAATTATCAGCAATGAGGACAGCCAAGCACCAGCATCACAGCTGGATAATCACCATCATCACAAGCAGGCTGTACAGATACCCAGTTCTCACTACAGAACACTAGGAGAAACAGAATGCTTAGAGGTATCGAAGGAAAACATGGCATTTGGTGTTTTCTTCTGTGCTTCTTTCCACAAAACATATTATTTAACCCAGTGCATCATCACACGGAGAACTTCCCACAGGTAAACAGCCTGGGTTAAACCTGTGGTTGGCAACATGGAACGGGTGCAGAATAGGGACTGAGACACAGATACCACATCTGGATTCCTTCCAAAGGGTGTCCAAAAACTACCTTTGTATTTACAGATGTTTACAGAAAACCTCTAGTCTGAGCTCCAAATATTTTCAATGATGGAAATGCCTTACTCTGGAAGCTTTACAGGGCATAGCTGGTTATTGGTAAGTCTAAGAATACTCTTCTGCACACAGCCTTTACCTTGCTTTTATTCTTAGATCACCACTGCTGCAATAACCCTGTTAGTATCCTTTGCAAACCCTGCTAACAGTTCAGTTAGTGTCTACGTACAATTTACAGTATTGGTTTGACCAAAAAAGCTCAAACCTCCTGAGACATCACTATAATAAACGTTCATCTTGGAGGACAGGATGTTTTGTCGATACCTTTGTGGTACCTTCTTGCCTGCACAGAAATCCAACACTGCCAAGTAAAATCTGTCATTTGAAAGGCTATGCTATGCTTTGCGGTGGAGGCTTGGCAAAACTTCCCTCTCATTCCAGAAACAAATTCCAAAGCTCCTGAAGTTTGTGAAGATTTATAATTGATACACCAGCTCCTCACAGGTGATGCATCAAATGAGGTACAAAGATCAGGTTTAAAACTCATTTAAATGAAGTTTGCTGATGCTGGATCAAGGATTTTTAGCAATATATTCAGAATATATTCAGGGTAGGTCTACAAAGCCCCAACTCGAAAACATTAAGTGTCTGAAGCCTGACACTGAAATAAATCAAAAAGCTAAAAGGAGTATGCACATACATAATAAAAAATAAAATTACTTTTCCATTGTTTATATCTATGATGATTTTCAAAGACAGCACCAGCAAGCATGTGAACAGAGACAAAGGAGAAGTTGGGTATAGACTCCCCTCCACCTTTTAACACTTGCCCCCCTCATTTATCAAGGTCATGCATAGGATGTCCACTTTTTTTAACAACAGGAAAGCAGCAGGCGCCTCTGCAGGGATTTATGTGGCAGATACATCTGCAAAAAGTTACAGGCCCACATGGAAGCTGAGACACCATCTCCCCCACTCCTACCCATTCCACTGCAAGACGTGCAATGCCCCAGGGACAAGTATGGTAAATCCTGTGCCCTCTGAAGATACCTGCTGCTAAAAATCAGGGACAAGACAACAATTCAAAGGCTGTGGAACCAACACCCAGACACCGCTGCCGTTCCTATGGATTCAGGGCATGTAGCTACTTTTTCATTTAGCATGTTTAACGTCTGAGACTCTTCTAAATAAATGCAAAAACAACAACAAAAAATCCACATAGTTGCTACCTGTTGATAAAGATGTGTGAAAGCCATTTAACATATTAAAATTATGAACTATTTGCTAAAAAAACAGTTCACAGAAAATTGAAAAACAGTGCAACAGGAATCCTCTTGTTCCGTAAGTCCTTTGTTAATTTGGGATTCCTGAACACAAACAGTGAAAACAAGATTTCCATTGATTATCCCTTGTCCAGGGAACAAAACTGATTGCCTGTTCCTCAAACACCACTGTTTTGTGTCTGAATACTAAGTCATTATTGTAAGCAATAGAAAAAAACCCTCATAAGAGGGAAAGATTTTTTTGGAAGAAATTATCTTATTTAGTCCTGAATTACTGTTTCTAGTCAAATTAAAATTGTGGCAGAAGTATTTGCAGGTGTCAAGTCAGGCACAGCAACTCAGTATGTACTTTGAATGAAATCCCAGCAGGCTGTTCTGGGATATTCACACAGTGGCAACTAAAGAGCACACTTTTTTTTTTTTTTTAAATGAGCCCAATTTAACTTGCTGGTCCACCAATGGCAGAGCTGTTTTGCTCGCAATCCAACAGATCCTCTAGTGCAATTGCCTACAGGATGTCAACTAACAAAGTTGCATTCTAGAATTATAAACATTTTACAGATGGCTAAGGAGAGCATGGATCAAGGCCACACTACTGCCCCAAACCTCCCAGCCACATCAATTACTCTTTGCCATATATATTTTCCTCATGCTTAAGGTATAAAGCTTAGATTGTCCCTTCTTTACACAAGTGCTCTGACCCTCCGAGATGAAATAACTTAGCAATTTTCAGGACTGCATTAACTGCTGATTAGTTGGGTGCTAAGTTAATTAAGCATGTCTCATTTTCATTATCTGATATGGCTGAATACTCCATTTATTCATTAAGCAGAATGCCAAGGTCATTATAGGTATTCTGGATGCAGTCTTCCATAGAGGGAGATAAACAATCTTGTATCTTTATTTAATGCTGTTAATCTGTTTTGTATATATAATTTATTAAAAAAGAGAAAAAACCCACCAACGGGCATTCTTTATTAGCTTGCATTATCAGACAATATTCCTCAAATGGATGGTTCTGTTGCATATCTTTTAGAACTCTTCACATATTTTGCACTAGTATCAACATTATAAATGTTACTGGGTTTTGGCTTATAGTCACGTTTTATTTCCAGCTTTTCCAAAGATCAAAACTGAACTAGTTTCCATGTTAATCAAATCAATCTCTGCAAAGGACCGGAGAGGTGACAGACACTAGTGCTGTGCAAAGATCAAGGCACCCATGCCACAACACCCCTGGTAGCCAAGGGCATCCTTGCAGGAGGTGGGGTGGGTGACCAGGGTACAGAGCCTGGGGCCCTCCACATCCGAAGCACCTACTCTAGAGCTCGGGTTAAGGGGTCCGTGCCTGGCTTTTCCTTTGCGTACAGCTCCTTTGAAAGCCCAGTAAAGTCAAAACATTTCATTACATCAGGAAACAGTTTCAGCCTGGGGGTGGGTGGGGGTGGGTGGGTGTTGAGTATTTATATATATGTAAAATGAGAACTAAACAAAACCCCAACAGTCAGTTCTTGCTCCAGGTATGAATTCAAACTAGATTTGTTTAGTAAAATACCGCAAATGAAGAAAACAAACCCAACAACCCAAACAAACAAAACCCAGAAATGTTTTCCTTTAGAAGTTTACAAAATTCCTACCCTGAGCCTGCTAAAACACAACACAAGACATTCAGCCTTAAACTTTGCATGTCCTAGTCCATAGCAAAATCTCTCCTCAAAGCTTAATGTTGAAAGTTTCCTGATAAAGCTGCTGAAACATGCTCAATGAGCTATCGCACTTTTAGTGAACCTCAGTTCATCTGATAAGAAATCCCTGAACTGAAATAGGAACCAGGACTTCCCCCACCGTGAACCTCCTTCTATGAAGGGGTTTGGAAGCAGGTAACAGTACTAGCCTGGTGTAGCTACCTCAGAGATTGATGTAAAGATCCCTCCCTCCCTTCTCTGTCTACTTTCCTTATCACTCCCACAAAGCTTCTACACACACATACCTATTTTGCATGTCCCATAAAAATGCGGATACAAAACTGGGACCTCTGCAAATTAACTCCCAGAAGGCATCTTGTTGTCCTTTCCCATGGTCAGTAATGAAAGTAAATCTGGATAGACCAAATTAATGTGGAATTAAGTTTGCCATAATGCAAATAACAAATGTAACCCTTGGGTAAAAGAAAAAAAAAGAGTATCTGAGGGTGGTTTAATACAAGCTGGGATCCAAAGCACTTTTAACACCTTAAGTGGCAGTGGAGGCAAGGAAGTATGGTGGGAGACAAATTAAGATCTGTGAATAAAATCCTCATTACTGACTCCTGTCTGCCTCTTCGTTACCTGTATAGTAATAGAATAACATACCCATACCAGCATGGGTCCCTTCAGCTAAGGCTTTTAGTATTTGATGGGGTTGTTGAAGGAAACCTTGTAATTACTTCACCTATTCAATGGCACCTGAAACAAACACCACAGCATATGTAACTATGACTGAGGGTCAAAAATAATTCAGAAATAAAGCGTGATAGCAAATCTGTTATTTGTGCAGCCATAGGATTCCCATAGCGGAAAGATAGATTTACCTGTATATTATTTCCTTGTCATATATAAATATTTCATTCTAGCTGCAAAATATTTAAATGTAAAGAAAAGGAAAAAAAGTGTATTTTCCACATCTATGGAAGCTAGATCAGAGAAAGCCAAGTTAAAACCTGATAATTTTCAGAGATGTTCTTACCCTTCAGCAATATTTTGGTACACTTGGTATTTCAGTTGGAAGCATTACCAAAACAGAAGCAGATCGAGAGTTGCTTCAAGACTTTCTCTCCATTTGCATTAATTATTTACTGACAGAGCCATCCCATTCATATAATTGTGTATAGGCATAGTATTTCATCAGAATTTTGGACCACCACAGGTTATAGTTTTAGGTTACAAGCTGACACAATCCAGGGGAGGGAAAAAAAGAAAAAAGAAAAAAAAAAAAACAGGAGAGGAGCAAAAAACCAGAACATCTAATGAACTATGTCAGTCTCCAAACTTTCCCAAGAAAGGAAAGGTGATAGGACTCATGCTGGTTTATCACTTCATGCTGTTCATTCTGAACTCAAGTAGATTGACAGCTCGACACCAAATATTCTCCAGGAAGGTAAAGCTCCTTGACAAAAAGTCAGTCTTACCTGTCTTTCAGTGCTTCTCAGCTGCCCTCGTGTCAGTGTTTTATCTGGCTGCAGTTGCAGCTGTTAGATTTTTGCAATTTATAGGTATAGCGTCTCCTCGTGAATTAGAGACAAAGTGACATCCAGTTTGATTTCTGTAATTTCTTGTATCATCTTGCAGTAAGACAAATCTCTTACAGAGAACACCCAAAATAAATGTTTTTTAAAAACTTAAGAAAAGAGAGAAGCAAATACAGGGTTGGGCATACTAAGATCAGATGCATGCAGATATAAAGAGCAAATTCACATTAACACTGGGCTCAATGTTCCTATGTGAGCTGCGAAGCGCACAGAGGGTGATTCAGGACCCCCCAGGAGTATAGCTCTCTCCATGGACCACAGAGAGCTATAGCTCTTCATTCCAGGTTTCCAATTTAGTTAAAGGTGGAACCCGAGGTATTCGTGTCACCCAAGTGATAAAATGAGGTCATTTACATCTGTCTGCCGTTCACCTAGTATGCACCTAGCAGGCTTGAAGAGCAAAATTCAGCCCTGGCACAAACAGAGCGAGTGTTAATTGAGGTCAGTAAGACGTTCATTTGCTTACCGCGAGGCTGCCTTCCATCCCATGAGCATGAGGGCATCATGCCATTAAGGTCAGAAAATCCTCATCTCCTATCTTCTAGTTAAATAGCTTTGCAACACGTCTCTTCCCATACTCCAGCAGTGTGTCAACTTTGCTTCTTCCAAGCTTGTGGGAAGGGAACTTTGGAAAATCTAAGATGATTCTGACATCTTTATACTTGGGAAAAATTTTGCACAAGCTGTACTCCCTGAATGCCAGACTTATCTGACTTTGTAGACATAACTAATGGGAACAGCAACTTCTGCCCAAGGCTGTGGTTATACCTCACCTATCAACTTCCCTAACACTAACATTTACTTCTCCCAAGCACAAAGTACATCTCAGTATCACAGAATAGAGAGAAGAGGGAAAAAAAACCCCCACACAAAAGAAGAAGATAATTTGAATTATACTATACTTCTGAATTCTCACAGCAGTTGTAGCATTTCATCCTGGTGTTTTACCCCTGTTGAAACATGCACCAGAGAATGGAATAATAATAAAAATCCAACAGAAATGCCCTATAATTAAACAGAAAATGGAACTCTTTTGCCTATGTCATGGGATTCCAGAAAGACACGTCATTCCCACTGTACACTGAATTAGCAAGAAGACAATAGGTACAGACTAAAGGCCAATCTACATAGTTGACCCAAAAGATAGACAAAGGCAGTAGATTTTATTCCATTGCCTGTCTCCTCAAGGGAAGGAATTCTAGCAATAAAGGGCTTGTTAATCTACTTTCCACAGGCTAGAAACCAAAGGAAACAAGTTCATGTTACAATGATGGTGCTTCCTTTAAGTAGTGAAGATAATTAATTAGCAAGACATTTGGTTTAGGGACATAGCTTTCACTATAACAATTTTAAGCCAACATGTGACATCTGGCAGAAGTTGAGCCTATTGCAAGAACCACCTGACAAGTCTCTACAGCTTATTCAAGGCAGGAAGGCAATCGTGTTATTTGTTTTAAACAGCTACATTTAAAAAAAAAAATAAGAAAAAAGCTATGAAGACTTTAGCATGAAACAAAAAGCTAGGTGTTTCTATCCTCAACGTTCACACTTAATTAAAAAAACAAACAAACAAACAAACCAGCCTTCTCCATATCACATTACCACTTATCCTTGGGACTGCCCACCAAATCATGTGTATACAGCAATATTATTTCTGTTCTCCAAAGAAATTAACTTCAGTCTTTTTCAAACACTCTTATCCCAAAGACTACTCTCTAGGGGGATGGCAGCCAAAGAGGACACAGCTGAAGCTTCCACCAAAACACTTCTGTCAAAGGTTACAGCTCCTTTTTTCTTTCACTGTTTTTCTTTTCTTTTTTCTTTTTTTCAATTGAAGACACCACCACCACCAGATTAACATGGAAGAAAGCCAGGATTTTAGTTTAGAGCACAGCAATACTTCGGGTAGTGGCTGGATCCCATCTCTAACGTCCCACTGGAAGCATAGTCCTCTTCCACCAGGGACCAGGCTGTCCTACATCACCTCACATCCCCCTAAAGGAAGACACAGACTTTACCCCACAGGAACATTCTGTAATTTTGTCCATCCTCAGATGACTCCGCACCAGGTTTTTTTAGGTTCCAATGAAAATCACTATCCAACCAGTCGATGCCAATCAGACCATCTGTGTCCTTGTCTATTGGACTTCCAGATTCAGACTGTCCAAAGCAGCTGGCATTTTTGGTTCTGTGACTGGTGGGACATATTTCCTAAATTAATTGCTTTTCCCCCCATTGAGCTCTTTGCATAAATGCCAGATGAGTCCCTTAATATCTGCATTTTTGCCACTTCATTACAAGCTCTCTGGTAAAATCCAACCTGTATTTTATAAAAGAATTAACCAAGAAACCACCTGACTTTGCTCAGCAATTGCTATATAAAGTACTACCGTTAGCAACAGACCACAAGGCATGTAATGTCCAAACCTAGGAAAATAAAAAAAAAAAAAAAAAGGGGGAAGAATTAGAAGATGGCGGGTTTCAGCAGCATGGTAGCACTGAAAAAGCTGTGGATCTGAACCGATCATAAAATGTTAACAGAGCACTAACGTGCTCCTATTATCTACTCCTGGCAAGATTCAGTAACAGCCTAGTTGCAGGGGAGGAAAGGAGAGAGAAAAGTGAAAGATGACAGCAAAATAAAGTGTTGCATAAGGACAAAGCATTATTAAACCAGATGCAGGTGGGAATACAGCTTCAGAGGTGCTGGCTTTCTGTCCAGCCCACAAGAGCATGCTGGTTCTAGAGGACAGACACCTGACAGATTTAAAGTCCACAAGCACATGACGTGGAGTGAGAGTGACTTGATTTAGCATCTGCCTCCAGCGCGAGCACTCCCCAGGGCTCACAGGGCAAGGTACAGCCACCCAGTGTTTTGGAATTATCTCCACCCTGTACGAGTCCTTCCTAAATTGAGCTGAAGCAAACCCACTGCATTTTCCCTAGAAGGTACAGGAAGCTAGTTCCATTTGTATTAACACATTGGGGGGGTGATGGGCCAAACACCCTCACAAAGCTCCCATCCATCTCCCATCAGAAGCAGGAAATCAGGCATCCAAGTACCAGGGATTGCAAACAACCCTCAAACCTCAAAGCCAGAAGTAATTTTAGAGATGGAGAAGATAAGCAATTCTCTAAGCTGCAAAGGTAAAGCAAGACAAAGCCACGCAGAATCGATGATTTCAGAACCCTTAAAAAGAATAAAGCATACGTTTTCCTCAACTAGCATTTCACTGATTATACACTTGACCACAGCAATACCCAGGCTAAGGCAGGCACAGCAAGCTGAAGGGCTGCATTAGTAGGATTAAATGAAGTTAGTTAACGAGTTAGTTAACTGAGGTTTGTTAAATGTGGTAGCTGTGCTGAACTAAGCATACATCCCGTATCACCATAATCAGAAAAAAATTCCTTTTTTTAAGTCCCAAGTCCAGGAGATGCTTCAGTTGCACATTACAATATGAAACAACTTTACCAAAGAAATGCATATCCGTACCTCCTTCCTATCTGTGGTGAAAGTATCTCTCACCAAGTTCCCTTAACAAACCTACGTGCCAATTAACTGAAAGCTTGCAAAAAAATCATCTGTGGTAACCCAACCTTTACTCACATCGTGCTGCTTATATGGGATCTTTGCTTTGCTAAGCTAAAATGGGATAATTATTTTCTCCTAGATTATAAAGCTTCCTCTAAACGCTTTTATAAGCCTATTATAGTCATATAAAACCTGAACTTTTAAATCTGAAGGCAAGGGTCAAAGGTTTAGCAGACTCTATGCTGCAGTAAGATAAGGATCTTAAACTTGCTAGGTTTGAGATTCAATTCTTAGCATGATGGATAGATTTTGAAGGAACCCAGGGAAGGATATTATGGTTTGTTTCAGGAAATAAAATATCTAGTTAATCAGAAGATTACAGATAAAAAAAAAAAGAGCTTCGGCTTTAAAAACAAGTAGTTATGTTTTCTCTTGAAGACTTATTTTAAGAGTAAGCTGACATTCAAAGACGATGGTACTTTTTCCACATAAAGATGAATCTTCAGGAAGAAAGATCTGTCAACACATAGTAAACTTGTCTGAAAGGAAAGGCTGAACCCAAAATATTAGTTGAGCAAGGACCTAATTCTCACCCCCAAAAAAGCTCTAAACCCTCTCCTCTTCCAGGAAGGGCAACATTGAGCTTAAAGCATATGCAGTGCTTTACCATATTCAGCTAAAAAAAAAGATTCAGAACCTGTTATCCTCAGCACAAAGCCCCTCAACAGCGATGTGATGTCCCCCAACTATTAAGAAACACCTTACCAAAACCATTCCAGCTGCATTCAATTTACCATGTACCACTTTATGTCATTTTTGCATTGTTGATTTGATAAGGTGATTTTTCTACTACCCCTCTCCACAGAGCCCTATTCCCAGGATTCAGGTCACTGAAGATCCAGGTTTGGAGGTTAGGTACTCCAAAATAGAAATAGTTTGCTGCTTTCAGTCCCTATGGTCACGGATCACAGAGCGAAGGGGATTTACTTTCTTCCTTTTCCTTTCCTCAGGAAGTAATTAATTAATGAGAAATAGTTTATTACTGACAGCTGTCTGAGTGCTAATGGTTGGCCTGTACTTAGGATGACACAGTCTTACTAGATTGTATTTGCTTATTAAACTGTAAGTTTAACTCTCCATGAAAAGTAATCAATGTTTCCACAGGTAATTGCACTATTTATATTTAAACGACTAACGCTCTTGGAAGCGGTTTCCCAGCTTAATTTCATCCACAGAATCTCCTTCTCCAATTTTTCTTTTTAATTGCTCCCCTCATCAGTTCATTGTATTTTCACACTGATTTTTGCTCTTCATTCTCCAGACCTGTCGCTAATAATATCTACTATTTATGTCAAATGGCAGGACATGCACCAGGGTGTTTATGATGACCCCAGGGCCTCGAAATGGGTGTCTTCATCTCCCCTTACAGGGACATCTCTAAATAGCAAGATAAAGTCTTTCAAACAACAAAAAAAAAAGTTAGATTTTTCTTTCTGCGAGAAAATGAGAAAAAAAATAGATTTTTTTTTTTTTTAGCATAGGGCGCATAGTGACTGCATCAGAAGAGAGTTTCTGCCCAGCTCTCCCTCTGGCCCATTCTTCCAGCTTCAGTTTTTATCCCCTCAGATAATTTTTGAGCCCTACCCAGTCTCTTCTGCCTCAGAAGGTCTTAGTTGCTCAGAGTTCTTAGCAGCTCGCTGCTCCCCACCACCCCTGCAACCCTCTGGCTGAGCTAAGTGACCCCACCAGCCTGCCCCCCCCTTGCCCTGGGTCCTGTTCTAACACCAGCAGCCAGGATCTCAACTGGAAACCATTAAGCAATTAGGAGAAGTCACCCCTTCTTCCCAAACTTCCGCTGCCAAGACAGATAGATGCTTGCTGGAAAAAGCTCCACCCCATACACAACCTGGAAAACCCAAAAAAGTAGAAGGTCCTGAAACATTATGAAATGCTTTCAATAACCTGACATAAAATGCAAATATAATCTCATCGCTGAAGCTAGTATTACAAATGGGGTATTGTGGGTTTTTTGTTTGGTTGGTTTTTTTTTTTGGGGGGGGGTGGAGGTGAAAATCTTGTTTTCTTAGTGTTATGTTAAAAACCTCAGTAACAAGTCATTCTTAAAAGGGATGCAGTGTTAGAAGCACAAATAAGCCATCTCATCCACCCTCACACCTCCTTGCCCAGTTCCCCCAGAGTCAGGTACGGGTCTGAGCACGTGTTTTTTATCTCCAGTGGGTGACAAAACACCCACTGGAGATACTGCAGAGAAGTGCAGAGCTGTAAGGTTATTTCTCCTGAGAAAACTAGCATTCTTTCCAAATGTTAAGAACAATATGAATTTCCTCCTAGTCCAGCAACACTTGTGAGCTGAAAATCTCTATTATTTTTTTTTCAGCATATCTCCCGAAGATGTAGCCACATTCATTCACGGCGATGACTGAGCATAGTGGGAAGGAGAAAGCAGCACAACAGGGGTATTTATTAACCTTCTGATTCAGTGTTGCCGTGACAAAGACAGCAAAATTGAGATACTTTAACTCTATTTGTACATATGCCTCGGTCTAAAAAATGAGCGATAGTTAAATAAATAGCTATTTGGGGCCTGCTAATATCTTTGAGTTAAAATTTGTCTCAGAAGTGATACCAGAGGTTGCCACTGCCCAGTTGTTATTGTGGGGAAGATCTCTCCTTCATCACCTTCTGAAATAAAAACCAGAACAAGTGAAATCTTTGGGTCAAGGGAAGGAAGATGGGCAATGCCCCCCCCCCCCCCCCCCCCGCATCTTGTAAAGCTTGCAAGTCCAGGGGTTTCCAGCCCAGCCACCACTCCCCACTGCTGAAGGGACATGACAAAGTACCGTATCAAGGTCAATTCCTTCTCCTGTTGAGCATGGTTCAGAATGGAAGTGAATTTAGTTCAGGCTGTTAGTAAATCACACAGTGAGACATCCTGCCACCTCTGTCTTTTATAGCCACCTTGTTGTGCAACATCATCCTCTGCTCCTGGTTCACAGCCCCAGGATACCCTAGCACTGAAACATACACATGACATTGCACTTTGAAATAATTTAAATAAATGAGAATTACAATCAAGAGCAGAGGAAGCGGGAAGAGAAGTTTTCAGAATGTGTTTAATTTAAATATACCTATGGTTAAAGCCTTCTACTGAGTTCAATTGAGATTTCTTGCTTTAGCATTCACCTTTTCAGTGACATATTGACTTAGGGAAATTTCAAATCAGAATTTTCAAGTGTGTCCTTTAGATGGTACTGAATCAAGGAACATGAACACCACGTGAACCACTTAAACACAGTTATTCCATCTTTGACATTTTTTACTTTGCTGAAGATGACTCTCCAGAAGCTTATTCTCTGAGCAGAGTACCATCTTCAAATATTTTCTTGTGACAATGCAAGGGGAAGACCCCTCTTGTAACAGTTTTCGCTTGCTTTTTACCCTCATGATACACAGGAAATTCCCAAAATGGCTTGTTTGAAGATGCTCCATGTCTCTTGCAAGAAATTATTTCCAATGAGACTCTCATGGACATCAACCGGGACAACCTCATCCTTAGAACAATGCTATATGAATCTTAACCTAAAATATTTCACAGCAACCTTCACAGCAGCAGTCAGCCAACAACTTTAACAAAGAATAATTACTCTACAAATTATCTTCTGTCCCAAATAGGCGCAGAAGCAGCTGAGGGGTGACATTTCCAGCAGGTGTATGCCTCTTGTGTGATGCAATAGTACTGTGCACACAGCAGCCAACATAGCCCAGAGAATGGAAGATTGAGAAATTGCAGTACAAAAATCCTCGCAGAATTGAAGGTGCAGTGCACAAGTCTCCATGAGAAGGGAATTAGTAGCTTCACAGAAGTAAAGCATTTCCCTCCTATCCTCCCATGTCTGGCATCAAACTGCCACTTGAAGCTCTGAAAGCCACTGACTGCCCTGAACTTACCTTTTTGCTAGAGTTGGAAGAGTCTTGATAGAGGACAATGTCTTTAATCTGATTTGGGGGGGGGGGGGGGGGGGGGGGGGGGGGGGATATCCAGACTTCCCTCTAAAGGAGAAAAAACCTTGTTGAAAGAACATTCCTTTGTACCACTCAGTGATATACCATGAAACCTGACTTCTGATATTTCTATTTTCAATGAATCAAAAGAGTATTTCCCTGGCATGAGAAGTGTGAAATGGCATCTGAAGAGAAAATAGTGCTTTTACCAGATCAGTGACATTTCCTTCTCTCCCCAACGTATCAACCTAACCTGAACTGACGCTTTCTGAAATATCAACTATATGTTTTCATAACAGCTAAGCATCTTTAGTTTTAACTTGAGCTAGTGAAATAGAATTTACTCAAGTAAAGATAGTAAGATAGATTCAACATGCAATATCTGCATAATTCATCTGTGTACTTTTTTTAAAAAAAACCCAACAAACTCAGTGATTACTTTAATGCAGACCCTCCTGTCTTCCTTTAGTGAACCCAGATCCTATATTCCTATAGCATATGACATCCAGGGCAATTTAAGATCAGAATACATATCTGCTTTCATCATTATGCTCTGGAAGCATCCCATTCAGCCTCTGACACCACAGCTAATACAGCAGCCTGTACAGATGCATTTTCTGAGCAATGTTATATTAAGGGTATTTTTGCAGAGTTTAATCCCAATTATTGGCTGAACCCATGAAAAATACATTTTTCTCACATTTGCTGCTAAAATGTACATCTGTTGGATAAAGGCTCAGTGCAGGGACAGGGAGATGTGACACAGCCTACAAGGGAAGTTCATAAGAGTGAAGGGTAACTTCATGCTCAAGGACAAAACTCACCCGGGTAAATTGTTTCATTCCTACAAATTCTCTCAAGCTGGAATGTGACAGTTCAGCTGACTTTTGATGCCACGGAATGCAAGCTGAGCATCCAGCTCATTCCTTCCTCTCCAGTACTACAGGTCCAATTTTAGTAATTACGATGTTCAGGATGTCTGGTAAACACAGTACCTTAGTTACAGAGATAGAAAATCACCAGGAATAAAAGTTATATTGTTTTTCATTTTAGGATGGAAATATCATGATTGGGGTAAAAATCTCTATGGATTCTTTTTCTAATAAATTCAAGTCCTACAGGCTAGTGTATAGAACAAGTCATTCTTTATCAAATTCAGATTCATTCTTCCTATTTCTTATGACACAGTATCGATTCTATGTGAATACATAGTTTAAGTATTTTATATATTTAGTATAAGACACTGACTTCTCTAAAGAAAAAATAAAAGAGTGGACTGCATATAACAAGAATAATTTTTATGTTTGGTTTGGTCATTTGTTGCTTTTTTGGGGGAGATGCAGCTTGCTGTTGTTTAGGGGGGGTTATTTTTGGGATGTTTTTAATAAGAACCATAACACACAGGACCAATCTAGGAAGTTTAAAATCAAAAAACTTATGTCTTCTTTCAAGGGGATGACAAAACCAAACTGAAGGGTTAAGTCTTGTACAGTTGAAGGCATCAATACATTAAGTTTTAATTTTTAAGTTGCTAAAAAAAATTCTTTCAGTTTTCATTGATTTTTAACACCTCATATATACTTTAATGATGCTACATTAATAAATACACTGGGTGGCTATGGCAAGTAGGACTCACTAATGAGAAAAATTTAAAGTTACTTAGCAGATTTTTCACTTCATATTCATAATTTACACAAAAGAAAGCTAAATATACCTTCCGGGAAGGACATACTTGAAGTCAAGGATGCATTAAGCTACATTAATGTTTATGAACAAGGTTTGGGTACTGTACTAAGGATCATGTGTGAAAGGGAATTCTAATTCTCATTTATTAGCTAAATTGAAAGTTCATTTAAAGAACTAAAGAAATAGTAGAGTTAATTTAGAAGAGTGTTTTGACTGACATCTCATCTGGTCTGAAATTATTTAGATGAGTAAGACGAGGGGTTGATCATGTACTGAGCAAAATGATCTAGGGCATTTGCATTAGAATTGCAGTAAGACTATTCATAATAGCAACTTAATCTTCATATCAGCTCTAACCAGTCTTGGAAGGCTATTAGGGATAGTAAAGTGACATTATCTATATAATCTATATAAAAAAATAAATATAATCTATATTTAACCATAGATTGTTATATTGTTTTTCATTTTAGGATGGAAATATCATGATTGGGGTAAAAACTTCAGTTTCCATACATTTCCCTCAGCTTTGCAATTGCAACTAGAAGTAGTTCATATTCTTACAAAAAGTTCAGTTCAAGTCTCTGTGGAGTTACCTATGGAAGATACTTCCTTCTTGCCTTGAATTTTGACAGATTATATTCCCATATCAGGTGGCATTGCCTTAATGCAAAAAGAATTAGTCTTTCTCCCTCACTTTTTTCCTACTAAGAATAAACAGTGTTTATAAATCCCTTGATCATGATGTCTTAGAAACTTAAAGATATCCTAAATATCCTGGTCAAATTCATCAGGCTTCAATCACTGGATTTCCACAACCCTTCCTTGCTTGAACTGAATGACAAACACTGAACCCCTGTAGGGTCAGTATGTGCTCACCAATGCCACAAACAGCCACGCTGTGGGATATCACTGCAAGGGCTATGGTCCCTCGTAGGTAGGGAGTACAGACCAGAAAGCTGGGAATAGGGGTTGAAGATACACCAGCTACTTTTGTGAGGTCATGGTGACCTGTAGAAAAACTTTGGGCTGAGGACTTACTGAGCTTGGTGCTGCAGAGACCGATGCACCCTCTGACGATGCCCCAGAAGTTACAGGGAGGTCAGGCATGGGGAGACTTTTCCATTTTGCTGTGTTCCAGGACCTTCTGCAGTTGGGTCCCCTTCCTTGGGGCTGCCTTTTTTCTGCTAGTAGAAGTCATGTTTATAACCAAAACCACCTGCAGCCATGCCAGGCACATTTCAAAACAGCTGGAAAGGTAACTTTAAAAAGCAGTTATTGTTGGTTGGCCCTGCCTTTCCCTGCCACGAGACTATTGCAGTAAGGCTAGCAAGACCCTTCACCAGAACAACGCGCTTCCACTATACAGAACTCCCCCACACCTTGTATATTTTGTGCACTGTACAAAGTCTTATTATAGATTGCCACTATGCCACAGAGCAATATGAAAACACAAGTTTGCAGAATATTCAATACCTTAAAGGTAGAACTGTTTCCCCTACTGTACGCCAGGGTTTTAACTTCACTGAAGGGATCTAGAATACTGCAAAAATCAGCCCTCCATGAAATAAGACTAGATTTTGTAAGGGAAAGAAAAAACTCAACAGTATGGAACTCTGATATAAGACATTTTGTGCAAGAGGGAATTAAGCTTCCCTAGAACCTAAAAAAAAAAAAACAACCCCAAAAGCCACCAAACCTGAAAGCTTGAGGTTTTCCCCTGCCTCCGCTCCCAACATCCTTCATTAGCACTAGCAATCTGTAAAAGCCTTCTAAAAAGAGCAAGGCCATAAACACAAATGTTATCTGGGCCTTCAGCAGAGGGACTGTCTGGGTAAGTTAATCTCTCGTGCTATATTTATCTGCACAGTAGCAAACACAATGATTTCCTCTTTTTTTTTTAAAAAAAAATGGAGATAATTCCCTATGTGGCATGGCAGGCTGCCAGCAAGGGGCAGCCAAGGTAACACAGCATTCTGCAGGAAGCCAGCGGGAACACAGAGCTCCACAACTTGGATGCTAGCTCCTGTGAGCCTGTCTTCCTCACAAACAAAATAAAAATCATAATTAAAAAAAGAAATAAAACAATCCATTTTGGTTTTGCCTCCACTGGGGGTAAAAACTTGCAAAGTCAGCAGAAGTGAGACAGTGGCCACAGTTCTCAAGAGGCAAGTTTCCTCCTTTGATGTATTTTGTATTCCAAGATGAAATAGCATCTTCTAGAAGAGGCACAGGGACCTGCCTGCTGTTGAATCTGAGCCAGAAGGACCTGAAGACGACTTTTTTAAGAGCTGGGATGAGACTACCAATGGTTTCTTACCTCAAAAGAGAACAGTGATAGTATTGCATTGAATTGTGGCAGTTTTTCCCCTGTCCTGAATTATCATCTCAGGTGTTACCCTAGCAAAAAAGTCTCACCCTGAAAGCCTGCAGTACGGCACCGGGAGACCGCAGGCTGGCGTGATTAGATTCCAGTGTAAGTGCACAAAGACAGCAGAGAGCTGCACAGTTTCAGGCAAGTGAAGATGACAGGATGCTGAAGAGAGTTACAACGAACAGCCTCCTCTTTCCAAATGCCATAGCACAAAAAGAAAACCGAGGCTTATTTAAGCATCAGAAAAACAGCATGTTTTTCCTTACCTAGCTTTCACCAAAGAGATAAAACTCAACTTATGAATGATGTTGTTTCTAGGTCATATACTGAAACTCTTTCCAAAATAGCTACATGACCATTCTCCTGGCTTCCTCAAGCTGGGAGCATCTGAATGCACAAACACCTCCTCTCTATTTAGGAGCAGGTAGAAAGGGAGTCCTATTTCCAACAGAAAAAACAGTGTCAGTGAGGAAGCTGATGGGACAAAGCCATCTGAAGAAGAGAAAAAGGAAAACCAACAGAGCTGGAATAAGGTAGAAGGAAAAAGATGGGGGAGATCCCTGCAGGAGAAAGCAATGCGGTGGGACAATGAATGCCTCAAGATGGGACAGTGAGACAGGAGCAAAGCTCAGCTGGCAGGCAAAGACTGAAGGATCCTGGATTAGCAAGAAACAGGGCACAGAATGGATCAGAAATTGGATGTGCCAGAGTTGGAAACAAAAACAAGAGAGGAAGGCAGCATGACCACAGGGTGAGAGTTGGGCAGGATGCTCAGGGTCCCACACATGAGAGGTAGCAGTGGGACACAGCCCCATCCCCAGGAAGGGCCCTGCACTTTGAGGGAGGAGGAGGAAGAAGACAGAGGGGGCCCTGGGGGAAACAAGAGCACACAGGCACTGCCAGGGAGCTGCAGGCCACTGCTGCCTGCCTGACCACAGGGCAACCACTGAGCAGCTGCAGGCAGCACCGCAGGGGTGTCAGGGGTGCAATACTTTGTCTTGTGTTACAACCGTCACCCATGGCCAGTGCAGACCTCAAGTCATCTTCTTGCCCACGGGACAGGAAAGCTTTGTTCAAATGATCATTTACAAGCACATGAAATCTGCTGTGGCTCAGGCAGAATATATCAACGTGCAGCCTCTGCTTCTTCTCTGCTGTCTCCCATTTTTCATACTTCCCTCCCTTCCCTTTCCCTGCTTTCTTTTTCCTGAGCTTGCTAAATCCATCAGTTATACTTGCCCAGTGTGGCCTCCCCTAATTGATCCTTGCTCAGTTTTGGTTGTCACAATAAAGATGAAAAACTTCCCTGATGTTTGAAGAGGAGAGATTCAAGCTTAGTGGTGTGGAAATACAGCAGTATAGCACAGTCTGTCCTGGAAAGAGAGAGATGAGAAAAGAAGAATAAAACCACCCCACATAGTTTGGGAAATGTCTTGGTACAATAGGAACACTCATAGACCTTGTGCTGAACTGTTTAAGCAGCATAGTTACGGGAGACAACCCTGATCATATGCATCGACACGTTACACAGCATTAATAATCTCCAAACAGCTGTCCTAACGTGAACTTGTTTGTCAGTCAGGCCTACAACTTCTCAAATTCTTGTAGAAAGCTTGGAGGAAAGTGTTCACAGTGTCTCTTAAGCCACAAAGCAGATCGCCCATCCATATTTTTGGTACAGTGGTTCGTTAAACATTTTGGTTTTGTTAAGCAAAGAGATGCTTTTATTGGTGCCATGAAAAAACCCCAGCACCAGAGCCACAGGAGGCAGCGGAACTGAAGCAGGGGCTTGTGAACATGCAATTCTGCCAATGCATGTCAGGTAACTGAAGCAATAGGAACTATTTACAAACTTTGTACTCTCGGTTTGTGAAACTCTTGCAATGTAAAGAGTCAGAAGAGCCAGCAATCAAGTCATTTGGTAGAGGTCAACACACCTTATCTCTCCATAGACCCATGCAACGATGGGATATCCGATATCAATTTTTTTTTATCTTGAAACAGTCACTCAAAGATGCATAGAACAAACTGCTTTCAGCTTATCAGCTAAACAAGATATTGTGAAATACAGCCCTTTGGCTTGTTTTTACTTGCATGGCAGAGAGATACACACAAAATCAGATCAAGTATGAGGGCTCCCTGATGTCACAGAGTGGCAAGCCAAGGCATGCCTGTGCTCACGCTTCTGCAGAACAGGGACCACCGATGTTTGCTGCAAAGACCTTTTGAACAAATGATGCTGGTTTTTTCCATCATATAATCCTTGACAGTCCCTCTCCTTCACCACCATGAATTCCATCAGCTTTTAGTTTCTATAGTTCCCTGTGGCAAGGAGTCACGCAGTTTAGTGGGCGGCCATCCACAGCACCACTCAAGTACCTCCTCTGTCTGCATTAACATGAGAAGGACTTAAGTGTTTTCAATGCTTCTCAAAATTCAGATTATCCCTGCAGATGAAAGGCTCTTTCTGAAGTTCTGTTCTGCAGATATTGCCACTCTGAATTTACACATTTAAAATAACACCCGTTTCACAGCTCTTAAAGGCACACGTGCTCTGCTGCTACAGGGACTCTGAGCCTTGCAAAAATGTTCGAAGCGTAAACCTCCATGTTATCTCCCTTCTGACTTCCAACCTTGATCTTCCTGACTTAACCTCCCCAAAAACCCCGACCCAAAACCTGTGGAGGGGGAGATTCCTGACAAAGTTTTGGGTGCAGTTGTACCACTAGTTTAGTCATTGGAAAACCTCAAGTAAAAAAAACTGAGCTGAAAACAGGAGACCAACCAGTAAGGAGAAAACAATATCCTATAAAGTTAAGGGCCCAGCAAAGATTGCAACCATAAATAAGCTCTTTATTGAAATTTGGACTGTTACAAAAATGTCAATCAGAACTTCAGGCTCCAATCCTCCCAGTAAAGAAACCTAAATCCTTGGAAAACAGGTTAGTACAAGATTTATGACAAGTCAATACCTGGACAGTTGATGTCCACCCAGTAGTCCCCAAATCCCTATACTCTCCTAACCTCAATAGCAGAAACTATTGTGTATTTTACAGTGCTGGATCTGAAAAATACCTTTTTTTATTTGCATACCAGTGGATGAACAGAGTCCACTTATCTTTTGAATGGGAAAAATCTGTCTACAGGACAAAAAAAAAAATGCAACTGTGCTGGACTGTCCTTCCCCAGGGATTTAAGAACAGCACCACAATATTTGGTAATATTTTGACAAAAGAATTGGAACAAGGGCATCACAAGTACGAGACCATTTCAGTGTTGCGATGTGTAGATGATATACTGATTGGGTCAGACACTCAGCAAGACTGTTTGGAGGCAACTAATAGTCTACTTAATTTCTTGGACCCAGCAGGATGCAGAGTCTCAAGAAAAAAAGGCCCAAATTGGAAAGATAGATGGGTTGTGTTGGCTCTGGACTCCAAATTTTGGCTTGATAGCCAAACATCTATATGCTGCTACAAAAGGACAAGAAACAATGTTAGAATGGACTCCAGAGTGCTCAAAAAGCTTTTGAAGAAACAAAGAGAAAGTCTACAGAAGCCCCCACATTGGGACATCCAAATTTGCAGAAGCTGTTCCAATTGTATGTGCATGATAAACAGCAAGTAGCATTGGGAGTGCTTACACAGAAGTTAGGAAACTGGAATAGACTGGTGGGATTCTTAATCCCACCAGTGCAGAGAAGTACACAAAGGGTGGCCCACTTGGAGAGCAGTAGCTGCAACTGTAGCTTTGATCAAAGAATCTCAGAAACTGATGCTGGGCCAACCCCTTCCTGCCCATGTACCCCACACTGTGATGGCTTTTCTTGAGAAGGGGGACCACTGCATTTCTCAGAGCCAACTGGATCAGTACCAAGCAGTACTGCTGGAACAAGGTGATGCGATACTTCTCTCAAACCTCTCCCCTTAACCCAGCTACTCTACTTCTGGCCTCAGAAACTGGAGATTTACATCATGATTGTTTAACAACTATTGAACAAGTTCACTCCAGCAGGCTGGATCTTCGAGACAAGCTATTATCTGAGACAGAAATGGAACTTTTTACTGATGGAAAAACACAGAAGTATTGGAAAACAAATCGTTACCTAGCAACACTTCTGCCCAGAAGGCTGATTTAACAGTCCTCACTCAAGCCCTGGAAATAAGTCAAGGAAAAAGAGTCAGCATTTATACAGATTCAAAATAGGACTTTTAAACACTGGCAAATAGGTTTTACAGAACTATTGATATACAGTCAGTACAAATATTTGTTTATATTAGTAGACAACTTTTCTAGTCGGCCCAAGGCTTTCCTTTACTGTACCAAGAAGACTAGAGAAGTAGTTAAGGACCTAGGTTTGGCATACCGGAAAGATTTTCTTTGGATAATGGACCCCATTTTATAGCAATAGTAGTGCAGAGAGCATGCAGATATTTAAATATGAACAAGAACTTTTGTGTCCATCTCTCTAATGTCACAGAACACTTGGACAATTACATTGAAGAAATAAAACGAGTGGTGAAATCTAGTAGAAATCTTAGAAATTCAGTGGAAGAATATCAGCTAAGCAAAATGGTACATAGTTTTGGTTTCTCTCTTACTGGGTGGTTGGCAAGCCTACTTCAGACTAATTATTATAATCTGTAATGCTTTGTGATGCACTAAGAAATTCATTATACGAATCAACTGTAGGAATTCACTGTCTATTGATGGCTAAAAAGAACAGTGAGGCTTATGAAGCTTGTAATAAGGACAATTCTCAGCCTCAAAGGGGGGAAATGATACCAAATGATTAATAAAATTGAATGTATTATTAGTAGTTTGACTTTAAGACAATTAGAACAAATTAGTTCTTAATGGTTAATTCAAGGTACAAGCATTTTTGTATGTCCTGCTAAGCGCCTCATTAAGCCCCAGCAAGTTCTTTGTTTAAAGAAGGAAAGTACCACCACAAGATGAACGAGCTGACTGGAAGTTTATCAAAAGAAGCACCAACTAAGGGGAAGGTAACTCCAGCAGGGAGAGATGACAACCACTAGCTCACAGACCACTGACTCAAGAAACCCCCCAGACCCAAAGAGAAGTTGTGACCGAGGATGTGAATTAACACAAGCAGCGAGAGAATTACTCGACAAATAAGAAACTGAGCATTAAGTAATGAAGGCTGATGTCTTTGCCTGCTGAAATGTATAAATAGTGCAAAGTTTTGGCAATTGGAGAGCTAGACATTTGTGGCTTACCACCTCGCTCCTACTTTGCACAAACTAGAATAAAGGACTAGAAATACTGAGACTCGGTATGTGAGCTGGCGCTGCGCACCGGGTGATGAGTCCTCCGATGGGAGCTACAGGAGCTCTGAGCCTTGCCAAAATGCTCAAAGACTCCAGACTTAACCTCCCCAAAATAACCTCATCCCAAATCTTGTCACCTCAGGCAAATCAAGATCTGTGCAACACCGTAGCCAAGAGCCACATCATGTGCAACAGCAACACTGGCCACTAAGCAACGCCAGGGTGAGCGATCTCTCTAGAGCTCTTCTCCACTAGATCTAGAGGAAACGCCACATCAGATATGATTTAATTTCCTTGGTTTTTTGGTGTTGCTGTTTTCTTCCTGAAACATCATTAACTAGTGACAACTCTTACACTTTAGGCTTAAAAAAAAAAAAAAAAGAAGAAAGAAACATTCTTTTTTGTGGTTATTGAGGGCGAGGTGGGGGTGCTAGATAAGCAAACAAGTGTTTGGTGGTGTTTGCAGTCCAGTGAGGAGTCTTGGCGTATTAGTCAAGCACCTGGGTACTTCACAGGTAAAGCACAACACGTGTATGTATTAAAAGGTCTGTGAACCATCTACAACAGGGAACAGGAGCGAAGTTATTTCAGTGCAGCAGAGCCACAACATGCATAGTGTGCTCATTGGGCCAGAGTTGTATTACACCTTACCCATTTTATGGAATAAGTCACAGAACTAAATATCTTCTGTGCTCCTTAGACAGCTCTACTATGGCTTCAAACGTCTAGCAGTAGTACTCTAGTGACAGCCTGTTTCCTACAAGGTTAAACAAGTTTCTATGTCTGATTGCTTCACAGGTAAAATTTTAAGATGTAAAAACATATACACTCCCACATTTTATAGTGATCCTGCTTCGGCTGAAGGAGGGTATGAGTTAAGAAACACCACTCTTGCTAGCAGGAGCTCCACAAAGAACTGGAGAAGAGTGTTTGCCCTAGAGTGGCTGGCTCAGCTGCCAGCACTGACTTCTGCGGTGCTGGGGCCATCACCCTCCCTGAGAAGAGCAAACACCAGTGTCGCAGGTACTCACCCCATCCTTGCCTGCCCACTGTTGCTCTCTAACTGTGGCTGGAGACCTCCAGGCACAAGGGGTGGTTCTTAGCAACCCCTGTCCCTTTCCCAAAGGGTCACGCAGCCCAGAGTCCCTTCCCATCTCCACAGGTGACAGGGCCAGTGGCCACCCCAGCTCCCCAGCTCACACGCTGCATGGGAGCCAGCACCAGGATGCTCAAGGAGGGCACTGCTGCCACTCAAACTGCCATTCAATGGCCACCCAGCCTCTCTGGGAGCAAGCAAGAAAGCTGATAAGCAATTTTACACCCCTGCAGCAAAAGCCAGCCCCTGTTCACCAACTTTTACTGTCAGAGGGTTAAGCTATGCTTAGCCCCCAAAACCAAGCCTTTATGCAGACGGTCCAAGCCAGACACATGCTGAGATATCTTCCACAGTGCTCGCCACTAGGCAATAATGAAGCATAAAGGATTGTAAGTGGATGCTTGGTCTTAAGCAGCTTTCGGTTGCAGCATGAAAGAATGCCCTCAGTGAATTTTGTTAACAGTTCATCATGAGAAGCCAGTGTTTATGTAGCAGTATTACAGATTGTTATTGTGGTTTTATAGGTAAAAGTAGGTGAGATGGATTAATACAGCAGCCCCAACAATATTATTGTTATTAATGTAGAGGCAGTTAACTTTATCACCAAATGATGTACCCTTATCTCATTTTCTCAGTATTCCTGAGCAACCTCCGCAATATCATGCACATATTACATACACATCAGAACAGCAGACAGCTGTGTGATTAAAGACACTACATTGCCAAGAATACCAATTCCTAAGTAGTTATGAATCATAAAATAAAAAATTAAAAGTGATTTCTTTTGTGTGGACATGAAAAGAAACTTTAATAGAATTAGATATTTCATTTGGCTTTTATGCCACAGAAGTGTTCAGGCGCTATTAACTAATTCTGTTAACTCTTTGGTACACTGGAGACAAGGCTGATAGAAAACAAAAGACAAATCCTGCTAGGATCTTGTTGGTCAGTATCCGAAACCAAGAAAACTAGTTTTGTTATGCAACAGAATTGTCTGAACTAACATAATTCTTACATATATAAACCCAAAAGCATTGCAGTTGCAATATTCAGAGGTTTTCAGGAGAACTTATGTTCTCTGATATAAAATATTGATTTTTAATTTTTTTCTTTGCTTAAAACTAAAAATTACACCTGCCTAAAAATCACTCCTATCACTCAAAAAAAAATCACAACATCATTGAAAAAAAATAAGGTCAGCCTTCCCTGGCTTTAAACCAAGCTAAAACTTAGTGGTTCTTTATGGTACTGTAAATTTTCCATAACTTCTCACATATCTGTAGGAATATGATTCATCATCTTGTAATGATATTGACCATGCTGAACAGCACCTCCCACAGATACCTTTTTGACACCACCACCACTTACCCTCACATCTCTAAATTGAAAAATCGCTTTTTTAAAAAGGAATTTAGAACTGCATAATTTTTTGTGAAAACATCTCATCTGTATATAGCTTTATCAGCCAAATAAGAAACTTTGATTCACATGTTGAACAGAGAAAAAGAAAGTTACAAAACACCTACAGCTTTCAACCTGCTTTAAGCAGCTCCTGGAGCCCCCACCAGGTCAGGAGACCCAAGCAGCAGGAGACAACATCCAGCCAGTTGGCACCTGGAGGCACTTGCAGAGCATAGCTGTTATAAAGTTTAAACAACAAAAATATAGACACCAGGTACACTTGTCAGATGTCTATTAGCCACTAGAATTGTGCCAACCCACAGTCCCCAAACACACAACACTGCTGCTTCTCTGCTGCAGCTCTTGCCCGCATTAACATAACCAGGTATATGCTTACACCACTGGTTCGAATTCACATTGTACTCCGAGTATGTACGCCCTCCAGCCATCCTCATCTGTTGCCCATAACTCTCATGCCTGCCTGTAGCACTTCTTGAATACACACATGACTGTCCACGTAACCAAAGGGGTTATTCCGCAGTCATGAGAAAGCAGGGGAGAAGAGAGCATTAATACCTCTGCCCAGCAATTCAACTCTTACACAACTTAATCCGTTTGGTCCTTTCAATTCATTTTGTCTCCGGGAGAATGCTCCCGGTCTTTGCACGCCTCCTCTTAGCAGGATTTTTCCATACCACTAATTATTTTCACTTCTTCCACCTCCATCTCCACTCTCTTGTCAGAAGCAGGCTAAGAGCGCACACTGCTTTCCAGGTGGCTGCACACCACAGTAAGGGTGACTGACATTATTTCCCATGTTCTTTCCACAACTGCTTGTCATTTCATTTCCTAATGATACCAAACCATATTTTATGTGTGGACTGCAGTTAATCCTGAAGCTAGCAAAGTGAAATGGAAACAGCCCACGTTATACTTTCCGTTGTACATTAACTTGCATACATCAATAACCAATCTGACCTACCACATGTTGCACAGTTACCTTATTTTGCCAGGTTCCTGCAAAGCTGCTCAGCATAGAACACATCTGCATTATTAAGAAGCCAGTAGGATGCACCAGGGTTCAAGAAAACTAACCTGGACATGCACCGTCTGAAATTGGACCCAGCAGTTTCTTTGACATGCCTGAAAGTCATCCTGCTCTCTCACTACACTCCTTCAGGACCTGTCCTCTATCAGTTCCACTGGCATATTTCTTTGGCGCTTTTCAGAGGATGGTGAGCAAAAGGCAGACATGGAGTAAAATGGAACAGCAGGACTCAATTCTGTTAGTACCACCACACTTGTGGGTGCAGCCCCTCCAGGAACACACAGAGGCACCCTTCAGCTTAGAGCATTTCAAAGTTCCTCAGCTCAGTTTGAAGGCAGGTGTCACTTATGCAGATCCGAGGTTACCTATGCCTCTTTCACCAAGCTCAAAGTCCCTCTCCTGATACTCACTACTGCAAACTCAATCTGTGGATATAGTTCCCTTTGAGGAGTAGTTCTTGATCAATAACTTTCAATACATCCATTAGTTCATCTCCAAATGGCATCCAGTTGCAGAAACAGGTAGCCAGTAGATGATGATACCACTGAAACCAAAGTTCTCTATAAAATAGGTTACTATTCAATGTGAGTCAAGGTGGTCCACAATTGGACACTGGCTGCTCCTCATAGTAATCTCAGTGTTTTACCACTTGGCAGTATAACCAGAAACAGCAGTAAGAAGTCTACCTGGCCAAATCCAAGGTGGATCTCTTCAAGAAAATTAACTTCTCAGACTAGTATGTTCCATCAATCTAGCAATAACAGTGTGAGAGCACACACTGCAATAATTTACGTAAGAGAACAGCACAGAGAGGGTGTTGCAAGAAGGAAAATGGGAACTATGGCAAAAAATACATTTCCACAAGATGGCTCAGGAATTACATTTGCATGAAAAAAACTTGAAAAGGAACACAAAGAGGAAAAGGTGGGGGAGCTGTAAACTATCACGGTTACCAAAAAAGAAACAAGCAGAAGCAACAGCCAGTAGAAAACAGAGAGTGAGTTTTATTCCCATGTGGTAGGGGGGAGGAGAGCAGGGTCAGCAGGGGGGAAGAAGCTTCTTCTGAAAGGAAAAAAAGCCTCCAAAGACAATGGAAAACATCCAGGACCGTAGCTTAAAATGGTTGGAGTTTTAAATGCGTCAGTAATAGAAAGGTCCATAAAATGTTTGAAAAGCTTTTTCAACACCTTAACATTAAAAAGATAACAAGATATCCTCTGAACGTAACTGTCATGATGGGGAGCTCTAGGATTCATATATGTACAAGTAATTTAGAACCAGAAGTTACAGGAAGTACAGGAAAGCTTTGATGAATGGTAAAAGCTCTGAGCAACGGTAAGACCCTACCAAAGCCAAGGCTTACTTGAACACCACGCGCAGCAGAGGCAGTTGGCTTCTGCAGCTGGGCTATTAGAATCACTAAGGATCCAAGGAACTAAAGCTAGTTACCTTGCAAGAAGATTGCCATCAATCTGCCTATTCTAACTAAATTCAACAAATCGTTAGACAGCATTATGAGAAAGAATATATAGTGGCAGCAGTGTATTTCACTTCACACCACTGCAAACACCGCCAGGGTACTACTAGCATGAGAACTTCTGGTAAGTGCAGTCAAATACATAATTGATTCTCTTTCCCAACAGCTGTCTAGCCTTCCGATAAAAGCATCACTGGTGTCTGTATTTTAGAGAGTATACAATCCTCTAAGTAGAGGGTACATCCGTGTTGTAGATAGCTGCTGCCAGCAAAGAGGTTTCCCCTCCCTGCGCACCCCCTACCCCTTCACCTTATTGGTAAAAATATAGCAAGAAAAACAAACAAATTCTAAAAACACAGTTTGTGGTTACTTCATTTCTTTGGACCACATCAAAAGAAGTGTTTTTGTATAGTAATGTTTCCCCATGGCAACAACTATCACTAGAGGATCAGAATTTCATATTATTTTCACCTGTCACTTAATCCAGTTTAGCATCTGTACTGACACTTCCTCCCAGCTCTCGGCATCCACAATATCTCAAATCGCTGTCTGTGCCAGTGCTGAAGGATGCGTTCTCTCCGTTCAAGGAAGGATCAAGCCCTCTTTTCCCCTAAAGCAGAAGCAACGAGCAGACACCTCTGGATAAGCAGCCAGATCAAATGTCCAAGGAAGAAATAAAATCTCAAATTATGAAACAAAGAGCATCTATTCTACAGCTGTGGAATCTCTCCCTGGGGCTTCACTGAAATTCAGTTGCTTGATAAAACAAGGAGACGTGATATATTCAGTTGTTTTCCCTACAGCTACTCTTATTCCAGAGGAGAAGCTGAGGGAGGGGAGGGGGGAAAGAGAGTCCCAGATGATGATAAAACTGGAGCCTCGGACACTTTAGCCAGTATATACACTTGCTCTTAAAGATTTAGGATTCAAACCAGCAGAGAACAATCCATGAGCACTCCAGAAAAAAAATATCTGTAAGGGAATTGGCCCAGGAAATGTTTATTTATATGAAGTATCACAGAAAGAACAGAGACAGAGATGCCTGCCACACAACACCTGGCAGCACGGTACACCGAGACACAGCGGCTATTAATTTTCAGTGTTTGCCTGTGCTATTTTCTTTTTTCAAAGACAACAACAAGTAGTTTAGGAACTTGTCCATGAGGAGGGAAATCTGAGGTCTGCACGTTTACAAGGCAGCTGCTTCACTGCAAAACCATTCATTCTTCTTTCCACCTGACAGAAGCCTTCGAAGAGCATTACTGGCAATGCACCAGGGACACCTAAAACACTAGCCACTCTCTTCAAAAAGCTCCGGTTTGGAAAGCGGTTCCTAGAGTACAAAGAAAAAACCATAAAGCCACACATTAGCTGAAATATTACACAGCTGCAAGGAAACATTAGAAATGATGCCATGACAAACACCATGTACAGAGAGGTAAGCAACACTCAATATTGCTGGAGTAGAAGAAACATCCTCACCAGCACACGCAGGCCCAGGTTCTGGAGTGACCTTCAGCCTGAGCATCCTGGTCACACATCAAAAAAAAAAAAAAACCCCAACAAAAAAACCCACACACACACCCCCCCAAACTCCAGCAGAAAGTGAAAGGAGGACAGCAAACCAAGCTTCTGGGAAGCAAACAAACAAAATTAAACATGCTCGAAGATGTCAGAAGAGACTTCCTCATCTTGGGAGCACCCAGCACACATTAGCTGGTAAAAATATTGGGAACTTGCATCTCAAATGGATTTCTACATCAGCACTGCTAGTATCTGCCTACAGAAACACTAGTCTGCTCTGGTCTTTTAGCTGACACTGTATTAGGCTCTGCAGTTACAGTAAGTAACGCTTTCTGAAATAATAATACAGAAAACTTAGCAGTGTTTTAAATCCCAGGTCATTATTACTTGCTTATCTCTACAATGACGACACTGCAGGATCTTGAGAGATCCCAACCTTGCAGCTCATTCTCCATGGCTTTTTAGGGGTTTGCCAGAACAGCTTGGGAAACACTTTGGTAAAAAGCTTCATTTGATATTTAGATGCCAACACTGTTTTTAATTTGGAGTTGGTAGAAAAATCAGACAGTCACAAGTTGGTAAAAGGCAGGATTATTTCATTTCCCCACCTACATTTAATTGCTTTATGCTAATGTCCCAAAAAGTCTTTTTTAGCTGGCCTGTTTTCCTCCCAACAAAGTGGTAGTCAGGAATTCAGGCTTTGCATGTATTTCCTTTCTTCATACAGTGTATTAGCTATTACAGCCAAGCTCCCTTTTATCTTTTTTATTTATTTATTTTACTTTAATAAGGGTGGGTGGAAAGAGAGGGAAGAAGGCAGAGGAAGCTCTTACCCTTACTTTTAGGAGGGGGCAATCTGACCAAACTTCTGAGCAAAATAATTTGTTGATACAAAGATGCTAAAAATGATATCATGGTAAAACGAAGATGCAGAGAGCATTGTTAGGATTAAGTACTTTTATAAGAGACTTGCTCTATATCATGAGCCAAAATTTATCTAAATTTCACAAACATAGGCCTTAAGGAAATTCAAGAAACAGTAACATTTCAATCTTCTGGAAGGGTTGCAAAAGCACAGATCAGATCAAACCACTTGCAGTTCTCCAGTCCCTTGTACATCCATCAAATAGGGATTGAGAAAAGACTGTCTTTAACTGTCTGACAACGCACTACAAAACACAGTGGTAATGGAAAGATTGATATTTAGTCTGTTGTGCTAATGAAAAATTAAAGGAACCTGTAGACCTTACAATGCCAAATTAACTTTTAAAATATCTTATCCCAACATCATTGATATATTATTATTTTCAACGTCAGCTATATTAATCTTTACCATCTTTTAAAATTCACAGTTTAAAAGCACGCCTTCCAAGCAGTTTGCAGTACCTCTGATGACTACAGAGGTTCATTTCAGGAGAAATGTTTATATAATGGCCTTGTCACCAGTTACACAGGTGGAAAAAAGTCAGAAAGCCTTATTTCTAGTTGTGTTTTTCTATAACAAGAGTTATAGCATAAGATTATACATAGACCTAGCAATAGATTGCTACACCAAGCAACTCAAAAAAGATCACAGAAGTGACAGTACAGTATCCGTCCATGGCAACTTATACAAGGACAACAGTTACTAAAACTGATGAATGCTTAAAACAGAAAATGAACTCATGGATAAGATCTTCCTTATGCAGATAGGCTAGAACGCAGAAGTTTTGTTTCATCTTCAAAGAACACAGCTTTATTTTCTTACAAAGTGCAACAGCTGGCATTCATAAACCTATCATAAATAGGCGTTTCAGCAGTTATCTTACATTATCAAAGCTTCCCAATTGCACTATTTCCTCAAGAACTCCAATGTCAAGATTTTTGGGATGGGGAGGGCAAACTAAAATAAAAATGAAAAAGTGTCTGGAAAAAAAGCACAGTCCACCAACAGGGAAAAAAAAAAATCAGAAGAAAAAACCCAAGTCAAAAACATTTCCTTCCATATAGGTGACTGTTCACGGGGCCCTCTGAACTATATAGTTGAGGTCAGGTTCTTTCATTCTCCTCGCACAGGCTCCTCGGACAACCCATCCTCTCTGTCACCTTGTAGCTTTGAGGTTACCAGAGCCCCACAGTTGCTCTCAAGGTGTGTTACAGAAGATATATTTACACCACAATCCAGGCTTTAAAGAATGAGAATACAGAATGTATACAGCTCTCCTGAGGTATCATGGCATTGGTTTTTCATCAAACTCCTGCATGCTGTTTTTAAGTGGAAGTGTTTGGAACTTGGTTTTCCAGCGGAGAGCTAATTATATCACAATATTCAGCCAAAAAAAAAAAAAAACCACCAAACAAAACAGTTCTTAGCATAGCAACACATGAGGTCACCTTTGGTTGCAGGCAAGATTTATACAGTCTAGGGATGCAGACTCACTGCATGTGAGGAGAAAAAAAAAATACTTCCAACAGCCATGTAGATAATCTGCTAAACTCCTCCTACTGCGTAAACAACTTTTTGATGGTATACAGCATGGACCCCTGCTGGCAATTTTAGGTCTTTCTTCCTAAGGCCACATACTTATCAGCCTGTGCTTTGGATCAATTAACTCTGTTTCTGCCCTTGCTTTCTGAGCAGAGATTCTCCACAAGCCACGCTGAAGTTTTGCCTCCCCTCAGTGAGTTATTTGCCGGAGTACACTGGCTTGCTGCAAGGTAGTCCCTGCAGCAAAGGGCTGGTTTTGACTCTCGGGCAAGACTGAAAGCATGCTTTACAGCTTAAATATATTAATCAGATTTATTTACAGGATTAGTAAATCCCCGAGTTGTATCTTTGGGGGATGGGGGGCAGGGAGGGTGGTGTTAAGGTATGCCAGGTTAACTGGCATCTCCTCCTTGCTGAGCTAAAATACTGTTAACTCACTTTTCTCCCATAAATCTTCTAAATACTACTAGGTAAAGAGACTTATTTTTTTAATATTTTAAAATCTGCTAATTTGATAATAAAGCCCCTGTGATGTACAGGATATTTTATGCACAATAGCCAGCATGCTCTGTGCCAAAGAAGAGAAGAGCAGCCTGAGCTGAGTCGCATAAGTCTCTGGCTCAAGAGATGCAAACACAAACTAAGTACCATTAAATCAACACAGAAGTCACACGTAAACCAACCACCAGCAAGGCAAGGCAGGAGCTGGGCAGAGTCCCAGGGCAATCCCCGAGCCAGTTCCATAGGGCAGGAGCTGGCCTGAAGGTCCCCCACGCTTTACTAGGGGAAGACAGCTTTCGCCCATCTCACTTCTCTCGGGACACAACAAATTATCATTTAGAAGATGACCAGTCTCCTGCTCATTCAGCGTTACTTAGAAATATTTAGACCAATACAGAGGCAAACCCAATGTTTTTCAGAAGCCGGGTAAACCGTAGCAGTAGAAAATCCCAGGATGAACAGCCCAGAGCCAACCAGCCCTGGGCGCCGTGCCAGAGGACAGGCTTGCAGACAGGGCATGGAGATCTCTGGGACAGCTTCTTCCCTCTCCGAGGGGAGAGAAAAAGGACTAACACACACAGACTTTCTCCACACACCAGGCTGGCTGCACTAGAAAACGAGAACCATTTGTCTTCAGCAAGAGCCCGCTTGGCACTCTTGGGAAGAAACTGCTGGGGACAGAGCCCTGCTCTACTTTTAACCGCACTGGTAGCGATAAGGGAGCAGAAAAAAGAAACAGCTGCTGACTCGGCACTGCTCTCGGGGATGCTTCACACCAAGGTCTCCAACCAACCTTTCCAGCAGCTGGTGGGTGACCAGAGCATAAGCCGTTATCAGTACTGTCCATACTGGTAGAAATACCCCTGCTAGACTATGCTGTCCATGCTGGTAGACATGCCTAGGAGGAGCAGCAGGACATGATATAATGCATATTACACCCAGAAATATGCTGTCCCATGTCAGAGGATTGCACATGGGGTGGACCCTGCCCCAGGAAACAACATTCTCCTCCACAGGCGTGGCTGAGCCAGCCACCAAAGATGTGGCTTCAGCTACCAGACCCCAGTTACACTGCATCTAGACGTGCCTCGCAGATGTAACGCATATGACATGTACGTTGGCCCATTAAAAAGATCACTCATTGCCCCACAGTGCATCTTTAGGGGCTGATATTAAGCAGCCCAGGACAACAGCTGCAAAGTTGCAGTAGTTTACCCCTCCACCACCAAAAGCTTTCACAACTTCAACTGTTAAGGTGCACAAGCCACCACACTTCTGCATTCAGTGTCACACGGGCAGAAAACACGTCTCCAGGAGTGGTGAAACACCAGCTTCAGTCATTGCATATGCGTGGGAGAGAGACCTGCACCAGAAGGGTACCAGTAAATCCAATGGGATTCCCACAGCACTCTATGAGAACATGGACACACACTGCAGCTCACTTTTTTTGGTCTTTTAAAGCAAAAGTGCCCCAGATCTGTAACAAGAAATACTAATACTTCAGGGGTTTTTGATAGGTGTAGGGAGAAAAGCCACACACCAGCTCCTCTGCTCCCCACCCCCACCCCCCGAGGAGTTAGCTGCATCTGGCATAGCAAACGAGCAGGACCAAAGTACCTCTCCAGTTCAAGCTGTGTTACTATCAGAAGCCTGCTACATCACCGCTTTAATCAGCAAACGTAGGTCCCTAAATGGTGAAATAGTTTCTTAGATAGCAAATTAAAGGCAAGATAATTATCATGAAAATCCATTCTAATTGCCCATGCTTTGAAGATTAATAATTTGAAAGTGATTTCACACAAAAAAAACCAAACCACAAGCAGACTTATTTTTCTGCAAAACAGTTCCTGTGGTTGCTTGAGCAAAAGGGAAGATGATACCATCTCCTAACAACATTTGCGTCAGAGCAACAGCTTGCAACAGCTAACACCACATTTCTGTGATCACACAGAATTTCTGGCCAGTACCATTTTCAGGTTTTGTTTTTCTTCTTCCCTGAGAGCATGGCAAGTCCATGAGAGAACACATCATTAGGAAGAGGAGCAAGGGGCATGTCAGTCTGTTCATTCTATATCTCTTCCAATAAATTGATAGCTGACAAGTATACAACAGCTGTTCACATATGGATACTCATTCACTTTAATTCAAATAGACACTTGCTTTGTATTATTGCTGTGGATAAGCCACATCTACCTCTTCTCAATCTTCAAGTGTCACGGCAACTTCAAATATTTGAAATACAGGGGAAATTTTCCATGTTTAATAACAGCTCGTTTTGTAATAAGAAGGTCCATATTCCCTGCATTCACGAGCTGTACAAATGAAACTGAACAAGTAATAGCTACTTGTACTAGCAAGCACTGCCATCCACACACGGGAAGTACTAAGCAAGCAGCTCCATTAGATGCCTCGGGACACAGTTGTGCTCACCCACCCTGTGACACCAGCGGTGGGACAAAGCAAAACACCACTTCCATGTTTACTTCCAGAAGGCCAGTCACCATGGGGATTCTCCATGAGGATCTTGTTCAGCAACTGCAGTAATGTTGTACAGACTCAGTAATGTTCTGAAGATATCTTTAACAAAAATGGCACCTGAATGGACCTCGAACCCACAGTCAAGTGCACCATCAATTAGTCAGGCTTAAAGCCGCTGTGACACAGACAGCCTTCCAAGACCTGTCTTCTAGCACTTTGTTTCACTATTTTTCATTTCATTGCATAGCCTTGCAATCTTCATTTGCTTAAGAGCTTTTCCTCCTTTCCTCTTCCCAGTCTAACACAAGGTGTGCCAGGACACCTCAGAAGGTCCACACAGAATAAATGAGAACTTTGCAGATGTCTCCCTCATACTCAGGGGAAGAGATGGGGTTAGGATAACTACACCTCTTCCCCCATCAAGGAGAAGTCCGTCCAGTCAGGCATTACTGACAAAGACTAAAGCAGAATCTGCTCCTTTTTGGGCACCATTTTCTCTGCAGAAATATGGGTTTCAGTATGACAATGGGCAACACGTACTCTACCCAGGGTTGCAATCCCATGTCGCTTACAAGAGCATCCATTCACAGCCAGGGTCTGCAGACAGTAGTTCTCACCCTTGTCGGGAGCATTTAGAAACCAGCAGGCACTCAGAAACCCCAAAGCCTCCCATTTTCTTCAGCAGACACTAGTACTAGAGACACTTCAGGCTCCAACTGTCTTTTTCCCGAGGTTGTTAACCGTCCTCTTTGCCCACTCCCCCATGTACAGTCTCCCCAGACAAGGACATGCGCCATGTCACTGACAAGGTGACGGGTTCCGCGCAGGATGGTGCCATACTGCAAGAGCAATTCTGCTCTATGCTCTAGCTGAACCCTTTAGATTTTAAATAAACACGAAAAATACCAAAGTATCTTGCAAGGCAAGTACATTTTGTATTTCCAACAGATAGCTGAACTTTGCAAAATCGAGCCTTTACCATTATTTAAGGCCTTCCAGTATTTACTACTCTTGAGTATTGATCATAATCCAGATCAACAAACTCAAGTGCACAGACTGAAGTATTAACATCTCAACTAAAAATCATTCAAGCAAGATTTAGTATTAAAAAAAGTCTCGATGAACAGAAACTGAATTTTGATTTTGGCAGTCCAAGTCTCAGTTGCTTTTATTTATTATTTTTTCTTCTTTCATGACTTCACAACTATGACTTGTAAAACACAAGAGCAGCAATCTACAAAATGGTGTCAAAAACATGCAAGTAAAAAGGCTTTTAATTGCTTCCAGACTGGAATTCCTACAAATGAGATTTTCAGTTTTCTGAATTGAGGATTTGGAATGAACATTTCAATTTTTTAATTCTTTACCCATCATTTAAACCTTCAGATTTTTCCAGTCATTAGTGTAAGTTCTGCAAGTAAAATATTTTCCCTGATTTGACGTTTGAGGCTATTTCCACTGAAATTGATAGTGGAACTCCCACTCACTTCAGTGGCATCTAGATATAGACAAGGATTTAATCTGATGACATACAGTGTAATCAAGCTAATGAATTTGACAATTTGAGACTGAAAAGTACAGATTGAGTAATGTGCTGTTGACAAATGTAGAGAAACACCAGTTTCAATAAAATATTGCATACAGAATGCAATGTTAAAAAGGCAGTTTAATTAGATGTACCATATTTTGAAACTTAATAACTAGAAAATTTTCTAAATGGTTGATTGGACAGGAAAAAAACATTTCTTTCACTGAATGGAACTAAATTCATTTGCATATGTGCAAACCAGTGGACACTAGTACAAGAGTTCTACAAGTTAGAAAAGTTGAAGTGTGGCACAATAAACAATAAGCAAACATCTCTTGTTCCAGACACGTAGTATCTTGGAAAAAACACCAAACCTCTCCAAGGTCCTCCAAACCAGGTGACCCTGTTGGCATGAAGTGAAAAATCACTGAAGCAAACATTTTGCTTAGTCTTATATAATTAACCAGCTAAAATTTTGACATTCACTTTAAGTCCAAAGCTTGTATATCACCTTCCCAAGCCTTTCAACAACGCAGAGCAGCATGTATAATACTTGCCATACAGCAGCATCAATTTTCTTAAAAGCTTGAGATGTAGAAATGCCAACAAAATTGTCTCCCTAAACAAATTTTAAAACATCATTCCACCTCAAAAATTAAAATATAACCCTAAAAAATGATTATTTTTGTGGAAAAGAAAAAGACAGAGTCCAAATTATTTTTGCAACTAGTATGCAAACATTGTAAATGCACTTGCTTCATTCCAATGATACAGATGACTTAGTCTAAGAGAAAATACGTTAATGCTTCTACTTTAAATTGAGAGAATGTTCATCTCAGAAGACTTCATACAGGTTTACCTCACTCAAACTCCACCCTTTCTCCATGTTACCCCGTAATTCTTACAGATCCTCCACTAATCTAATTATAAACCGAAGAGTATCACTTAAACTATAAATTGATCTACAGTCTTATAATTCACATTGTTATTCAGCCTTCATAAATAACATATTTCAAGAAGTGAAGAGCTACTCCTTCTATCCTTAGAATGTTATTATTCCTTAGCACTGTTAATAAAATTGTGAAATTGATATACTAAACCCTGAGTCTTTTTAATCCCCTTGGAAAGACTTTTCTTTAATCAACATTTATCTTATTACACTGAAAATGCTGAACAGACATCTGTACATCTTTTTGCAAGAAAAAGGATATGTAGTTCTGTGGAAAAGAAGATCAGCGGATTTGTGTAAGTGCAGCTTTAGATCCTTCAGACCCACACTTAAGTATGACAAAGTTTTGTTTACCATTATTTGCATGAGGGGAGGATAAATACACATAACCAGACAATGATGCTGAAGTGAACCTGTATACAATAAACACATTTTGAAGAGAAATAGTTTCCATCCAAAAACTCTTAGCTTCAGATCCATAGCAGCAGCGTTTCACCATACCAGATAGGTGAATAACCATTGGGTTCAAATGTCAACCTGATTTTAACTTGCAGTAACACCATTTTATTACCTATCCATTCACATCAGCATCACCAAAACCAAGATTTCCCACACACCCTCCAAAGCCCCTAACCAGGCGGCGGTAGGACACTACGGCTCTAACCTAGAGGCAGTAAACACATATCTTGCCTTGGTTCCAAAAAAAAACCAAAACAAAACACAAAAGAGTTTTGACGGCACACTAATGATCTGTGGTGTTTGAGCCATACATTTATCTCATGGCAATGCTCCACAAATTTCTTCACTGCATCCAGAATCAATGGGGAGCTCTGCTCATAATTTATTGGTGTCTCGCAGACAGCAGAGGTATTGGCCAGGGGTTTTCAGATGCAAAGCCTAATATGCCAAAACAAAATAACATTTAATCTTGCTTTCTGTCTAGCGAAAACTGTAATCCCATTTCATTACTCAGGTATATTCCTCCCCCCACCCCCTTCCTCAGTTTGTTTTTTTTTTCCTCTAACCCTACACAGATTTCTAGGAGTATCTGTGCCTGAGAAACATCACGTGCATCAGATGAGCACCACAGTTCACAGCACAGGCTGTTCCCTGTGCAGTGAGCAAGATGTTTCTTGTCATACATAATTCACAAAGCAAATTAAACATGTCAGAGTCAGTGAATGTTGTGAAAGCTCACAAAGGAGAGAGGGACTCTTGGAGATCAATCAACAGATGGAAAACAGCAAGGTAATAATGGCCTTGCCAATTACTTACAGGCAGAGTTTTAAAGACTTTTGACCACCTCGGAGCTGTAGTCAATATACCAAGGTGAGACTTGAAACATTTTGAGATTACTTAAAAAGCACAGGTTCTTGGCAAGAAAAATTGAAAGAAAAATTTGTCTACTCTATACAAAAGGGGAGAAATTCCCCCAAAGCACAAAATTCCAATAATTTATAGCTGGACTGTTGTAGTAATTAATTGGAATGGCTTATGTTTCTTAGTGAGGCAGAAGTGTTTTGCACCGATACTACTGCAGCATTGCTCAGTGCATTCTGTGCCAAACCTGAAAAATCTAAAAAGTGTGAATGCAGTGCTTTTAAAACCCTTTATGAAGGCTTAAATTTATCAAGATGAGAACTCTGGCATAACTTTCACTTTTTTATATACAATTGCTAATGCTCCTTCATCAAAGAACATTGTTCATCTTAGTTCCAGAGCTGGATAGAAACCAAACCACCTTGTTGCAAATACCAAGTTGAAGGGGATAACCACTACTACATTGCTACGATTTCACCTTTTGGTCCTTCTTATGAAGAGGAGGTGGCTTATGCAAACATGCTTGGTAACTAACCTATTCTCAGTAATAAATCAAACAAATAAGTGTCCGGTAATTATATCGTCATTCATAATAAATTGTATGGTCTTTTCATTACTGTAATGGCAATTCTTTCTTTCCCTCTCTCTCACCAGTCTTTTAACAAAGGGCTGCGGGTTCTAGTCTGAGCATCAGAGGGTAAAAGGGAAGAAAGAATCAAAAGGGAAATTTAAATGAGTAAGGGAATGTGGGGAGATGAGGAGGAAAAAGGAGCTGGTATGAGAAAGCAAGCTAAACAGGAATATCCGGTATTTCACGTCTTTGACTGTTATCTTGTGCTCAAGGTTAGGTATTTTTGTTCTTTATTCCAGAAATTTTTTACAAAGCAAGAAAATTCCTTACGTGGAAAAAGCTAGACATGAGACAGTTGTGTCTTTCACCAAATGCCAGTACCCCAGGAAACTCACGATAAAACGTAATACATAAAACCAACTCTAAGTATGCAAACACATAGAAACCATTCACCCAAACTTTACTCAGGAGCAACACTTACTGGAATGTTTAATCTGTGGTCTCAAATGGGATTTTAAAAAGACATTAAGTCATCTTCTTCTCCACCCTGCTTGCTACTTTCTCTGATCAATCAGTACACTCTGACCATGCACTGCACAAGAGCTATAAATACATGTGATAGTTTAAAAAGAGCTTTTAATTAGTCATTGGTCTTTGATAGTAGTTCAAGACAACACCCAAAGCAACATATACGCATACAGGTTGCTGCTCACTGTAGAGCTAAACCAAAACCTTAATTATTGTGCCTGGCTCATTTCTCCTCCTGAAGTTTCTAAGTACTGTTTCTCTACTGTTTCTAAGTAGAGAAGTGCTTTGAATCTGAGCTACTACAACCAGTTCAAGGTATGTACCACATTTGAATTCTACCTTTACTAACCTTGCCTTCCGTAAGGCCATCAACTTAATGCTGGAAGCCCTCCAAGGTCTCCCATTACTTTATCCTTCTAGGTACATGGATGGAGAATTCAACAACAGGTTTGTTGATAGTTACTTTGTTACATCGAAAATCATGAGAAAAGGTCGTTAACACAGCCAATAGCCGTATTAGAAATGACTTTGTTATGCCCTTGATAAGATTTGAATGGAAGTGTCACTTGCAGTGAAAGAGTACCTGCAGTAACGAGACCCTCCCCATAATATGTTACATAAAATGTAATTATATTAACAATATAAATAGAATAAAAGGGAGAATAGTTCATTTTAATTTCCATTAGACTTCAGTGGTAGCATATGTTATCATCAGTGGAGGAGGACCAAAATATTTCAGTTACATAAAATTGACTCGATCAGTGAAGCTGCACCAATGAGTACCAGAAGCAGATAACTTCTAATGAAGAGTGGAAACCACAATGTAAACAAATCTGTGTGTTCATGTGCACAACCCTACAAGGCAAGAGCCTCAGAACCACCCAAGAGATTTCGATACCTAAATTCTGTTACAGTAACGACAAAACAGGCATCCAGTTCTCCATAGTGACTCAAAGATGTTTTTTGCTCAAGGCCAAGACTGCAGCTCACTGCACTCATATGCGTAGCTGAAACCAACATTTTTCTTCGTGTTAATTAGGCTGCAGTCACCAAGCATCAGAAAACCAGCTCTACCAACATCAAATAATAATTACTAGGTTCTCACCAGTGAGGACTTGTCAGTGTTACAATTTCACACACACGCGCTCTAGGCCAACTGAGAGAGAAATGCTTTAAGACACTTTCACAAAAGGTTCTATCAAATAGGAAGGTGGAAGACAACTAAAAATTAATCTATTTATATTGCAATTGAAAATCTAAATAGTTGCAGTAAGTGATCTCCATAAGCTGAGGCATTAAATTTCCTATGTTTAGAAACTTGAAGTATCAAGCAAGGAACCATATAGTTTTACAGTTCTGGCTTCGTTTACTCATATAACTGATAATTCAGCATGTGCTGTATCCACGTAACAGCACTAGTGTTCTGGAGGCATATTCTTTAATTTCCAGCAAGAACACCTCAACTATTGTAATTCAGCTTAAAATCCATCAAAGCTAGTATACCACACACAGAAATTGATAAACAGCAAAATTCTGAGCTAACCTAACCACCCATAAATATGAAAACATCTGTGATTTTTACAGGAAAGCTTGGTATAAAGCAATGTACATCCTCAGCTAACTATAAATCCTTTAACTCAATTGGAATTACAACAAACATAACGAAACTGGGGCTACCCTGTGATTTCACAGCAACCTCCTGCTGTAAATGACAGTCTCAAAATACTGCTCTAAGCTAGCATTAACTACAGCTTGTGAAACTGCTGTTCAGTCTCTCTCACAAAAAGTGACAAATAGACTGATTTTATACCAGCACAAGGAATAAATATTAATATGAACCATACTGTTCAACAGCTTAAGTCACAATCTGAACTTTGAGGAAGCAGAGAACTTAAGATTTCAGGTCAGGAGGAAACAATTCTTGGGGGGGAGGGGGGGGGGGGAAGGGGAGGGGAAAGAGCAAGAAAAAGAGCTGTTGACTTGTACTGCTTTGGCTTCTAGAAGCTTATTTTAATTTTTAATCAACACCTCCAGGCAAGGTTAAGTTCCATCTTCCTTCATTTTACACAGCTGCTTATCCTCCTACCTATATTTCCATGAGTTTACAAATTAATATTTCACTGAAAATGTGGAGTTCAGGCAAACTTATAAAAGCATCCATTGCCATTTTTCCTCCTCAAAACCTGCTTAAGCGCAAAGGAAAAGCAGCACACAATGATCGAAATGGACGGTATAGGGTGATGAGACATACCAAGGGTTCTTGAATCACCCAGCACAAACATCAGCATTTTATAACACAACAGCAATGAACAATTTCATGCCAGGATTTTTCCCCATCTCCAGTATAAGCACTGCCTGCAAATAGCAAAACTCTTTGTCCTTAAACTAATGAGAAGCATCGCTAACAGTGGACCCTCAGGAAGTTGTGTGACCTTTGGATATTCTAAGAAGAAAAACCCAAAAGCTCTTGCAGCAAAACATCTGCATTTAATTGGTTACAGAATTCAGAATTAATGATGCCAGCCCATTTCATAGCTGATACGTGAAGCAGCAGCAGCAGCTGCTGTTCCAGCCACTGTTACTGTCGCCTAGTGACCATCCATGCCTTGATTCGTGAAATGGATTGCACTCTTTCAAACTTCTCTGTACCGTAATTTTATGAGTGCAGTGTGATTTAATTCCTGGTTTAGAAGCGGATACATCCCTGCGTGACAGATTTCACATCTAGGCATCCAAGACACTGGACAAATCAAGTTTAACATAGCTACACCATCAGTTTATTAAATCTATAGCTGAGTATGTGTTCATGCAAGTGGGTGCACATGCACACACAGTGCAAGGAATTTAGGAAGTTCACAGAAAAACACATCCCTGTGAGCAGAGCCCAATCCATGAGAAACACAATGTGAAAGCCTCCTCTGGTCCATTCAAGGTGCTACCTCGGAGGGGGCTGGTACACCAGAGGGGTCAGGAATGCCCTCCCAGCACCCTCTTTGCTACAGAGCACAGGAAAAACCCGGTGTCCCCAGAAACAGCACACTGAGTTTTCAGTGAGTGACTGGTAATTAACTACCCCAAAATAGTAACTGGAGGTTTGAAGCTTCTTAAGAACACAAAGCCAATCAAACTGCTGAATATAGTCATCAGCAAGAGGGATGTTCACCATCAATCTACTGCATCGTTCTAGGGTGTTGAAAGCTGCAACTCCAATTTAAAGTATTCAGGCGTCTAATGTATTTGCATTATACATCTAGAAGTATCAACAAACTTTATTAAATAAACATTTTTCATTTGGGTCATATATCGAAAATACTATTTGTGAGGTTCCAGCTTCCAAGACTTCCTAAGTCACAGCACCGACCACCAGAGAACCTTCGCTCTCTTCTACCAGTAAAGACCTCTGCTGAATTTGGGTCTTTCAGAGGGATGTAGAAATGCCACCTCAGGAAATCTCATAGTAAGACAAATCCCTCTGGAAAAGTCCATTAAAACAAGTATTTGTCCAGAGAGACGTCAGAGCTTTTCCACAGGTTACAAAAAACCCAGGGTCAAATCCTCATCTTATCTGGTGCAGTTAGGATATTTATAGCTGACATTCTGACGGGAGCGGGTGCAGCTCTGAGCTGAAGGACGGACTCTACACAACCACCCCACTGTTTCCACGTTTGCCAACACACATAGGAGGATGTGCAACAGGCTTAACTGACCCCTAACAAAAAGTCTTACCACAACAGGGATCAACTATTTCCTATCGCAGGTGGTTCTCCCTTCCGGAGCATAAGCAGAAATTTTATCTAGGACCCTAGAGGTTTATTTTTCCCAAGTCTTGTCTGAACTGTCACTTTCCTAAGAGATCTCCATTGCAAGTTCACTGCCACATTATTTTGAAACATCCTCACATAGCCAGCAGACCTCAGTAAAAGGGGTCACTGTGACATTACTGCTGCTTACTAAGTTTTTGCATTGAGCAGAAAACTGAGCCAACTGATATTTTCCATGCATTAAGAATATGCAATTAGTTTTGTAACAAAAGAATATTCTCCATAAAATATTCCACATAATTTTAAAACATCTATTAAAACAATGTTTCTGCCTTTTTGTCACTCTCCCCAGTGGTCAGTTAAGCCAGGTTTCACCACGCTGTTCCTTTTAAGTCTGTTTTACAAGTGATTGAAAGCCAGAGATGAGCAAAATGCTGCCTGCAGTATTTATGCTTATTTGTCACAGCTTGAAATTGGGCTGGGACACTGAAAGCACTTCAGAGCTCAGGCAAATCCTCCCTTTGGATTATTTACAACCTGTTGGTGCATATTCAGGAGCATACCATAAAATATCATTAAAGTAATAAATCTGTCTTCAGCTACTATGAGCTTCCCCCATCTCCTCATGCTTTTTCATACATTTTCAATTGTTATATTCCTTCCACTGCTAGCCCAAATAAGATATCTTTTTAATAATAAAACAGGCAGATTGAAAGTGCATGATGCTGAGATACCTCTGTGATACCCTCACCTACAGTGCTGTGAAACTGAGTACAGAGGCTCTTTCACTGAAAGACAAATAATGCTGGACAAAGAACAGGAATAACTACTATTTGGTGTAAATGGATTCTGCAGATAGCAGCTGGAAGCTAAGATACTTTTCATTGTAACTAATTAAATTCTGATATACAGGTAGCAAAAGCCTACAAACTGTTCTCATCCATGGCAGAAAAATCTGCTTTCTTGACACCAACCTCTATGATACTTGCACAGCAACGAGGCTGTTACTCAAGCTTATAGTCCAAGTTCTTTCCTTTTAAGGCTCCAAGTCTCCATTCTGCAAGCATCTATTTTACCTTTCTCCCCCTTACTGTTCTGTCTCTTTTCACCCGAGGAACTTCTTAAATTTAAGTCAAGAGAAGAAAGCAGTTAAATTCTTGCCATCTTTTCCCTCCCCATACCCTGGCAGTGTTGTTTTTGCTAGAAATATCCATATTCTAAAGCAGGGGGAAGTCAAATTCCCCTGGAGTGCAATATTTCTTTTCTTTATCACAAGCATCTATATACTGAATGGCATCTGTCTCCCTGAAGGAAGTTTTCCCTCCTTCTGAAGCAGTCAGACATGTAGCGTGCCGCAAGACATATTTTGTGATTATTATACGAAAGAAGAAAAAAATATCCCAATATGCATTCCCTTTCCCCAGATGGCTAACTGTATCTCACAGAGAGACTGGAGACAAAGCAGAAGTGCTTATTCAGCAGGCAGGGTAGTTCACAAGTTAAAGGGATCATGTGCATTTATAAGGGAGGATTCTGGTCTCAGTAGAAGTCTGGCTGTGTTTTAGCAATGTGCTACTTCTGCCAAGACCATCCTTAATAATACAGGACACTGCACAGTTGAAGAACGATACACACAGTGAAGGAGCAAAGATCAAACCAGCATTTTATTGCTCAAATACCATGAGGTCTCGTATGCAAGCACAGAGGAAAGAAATAATAAAATACCTCTTCAATAAAAAGTTGCAAGACAGCCAAGAACAACATCCTTTTGTTGCCAGGAGAAAAACTAAAGCAAAGGAACCTCCTGCCAGTGCTTTTGCCCAAGGAATCATCCTTGCTCCACCCTGTCTGAAGCATCCTTCAATCCCCCTCCTCAGGACTGTGCTATGGCAGCAGACATGTCAGATCACAGCTTGAGATTCACTGAGGCTTTTGTCCTTAGAGAAACAGCACAATTATCATCCAAAGGAAATTGGTAGACTACCTGCTGACTGCCTTTTGTTTTATCTGCAGGCTCTGAAGCCACACCACCACTAAAATGTAATCCTACCTCTTGGGAATGACTGGTGTAACCTCCCGCATCACAGCGCCAAGCCCTGGCTTTGTGCCTAGTGCCATACAACAGAACCATGCACTTCGCTTCCCGCTGCTCCTCCATGCAACACACACACCCTGCAAGAAATATTGCCCTCTAAGCCAAATTGCCCAATCTAATAGGGGGAGGGGGGGAAGGAGGGAAGGAAAAAAAAAAAAGGCAAAAGCAAGAAGAATTCCTCATAGTCTGATTACTTATTTAACTAAGCAGAAAAATGCAGCATCAGCTTGATAATCCATTTTCTCTGCTCCTGTCCCGACTCCTAGATAGGTGTCAAAACTGCAGTCTCCAAAAAAACCCAAATAAAAATAACCTGTTTTCCTGGTACAGTTTGCCCCTTCACCAAGCAAAGTATTTTGAGGCTAGAATTATTGTCAGATATCTCAAACTGCTGTTTATTCAGCAATTAACCAGGAATTTCACCTTGTGTATTTTTTTCCTGAAGAAAATTTCTCTTTAACCTGTTATCTTCTAAAATTTTTTCCCCCCACTCCTTTGTACACTCATGGAAAGGACACTCTTGATTTAGGATGACTGTTCCCCCTCTTTCTCTGGTTTATGGCTGTGTAATATGTTACCTGTAAAACTAGGAGAATATTCCTTTATTAATGTCTCATTCTTACTGAAAAAGGAAAAATAACCAACATTTTCCATTTAGACTACTGTATTAGAAAATGGAAATATTACATGTAGCAGCCGTCAACATGGTTTAAAGGGGTTTTTTGTTCTTTCTTCAAAAACCTTATGAGTCCAAAAATCAGAAGGTGTGAATTAATTCCCAAAATATTGTCTCAGTTATTGAAGAGGGAAACAAAACCTGTACCTTACAGCTGTACCTTACAGTTATTGCTATTTACTACCAAGTTATGGCCAAGCCCTAGCTGCACATTTCTTACAGACAGCTTGGACCATTTTAAGGCACATACAGTGTCATGCAGGTCAGTGAGAGGAAAGCTAACAATAGTAGGCAACGGAAGATAAAGTTGTGTAAAAGGAAGAGATGTCTCTAGTCTGTGGGCATAAGTCCCATGTTTTGTGTAAGTTACTTTATTTTGGTTACACTTCCCCAAGAATACATTTTTTCAAGCCAGGTATTAGCTTTGGTTTACACAGGATTAACTACTAAGCAATTCAAACAGTTAACAAGGCAGCAGCCGCACATAAAGATTGTGTTTCTGCTGTAATTAAACCAGGATTTGCAGCAAAGGACTTCAGCAGTGCCTCAAAATTATCATAACTGTTGTCCAAAAGTTGCACTATGCCTAGTGCTGTATTTACCTTTCCTTAAAGCTGTCTGAAGGTCATACGTACCATGGGGCAGGGTGGGTAAGACAAGTTTATTGCTCTGGGCAAGAACACCAGGAGAAGATTAGGGTGAAGATGGACTGTATAAACCCTAACTGCCATCCTTACCCAAACTGTCAGCATCTCCAGATCTATGAGGCTTTCTGAAGCAAAAATCCTTTCCTCATCAAATCAGGCAAGTTCAGCTGATCATTTCACATGTACTCTGTGTCACATCACACAACAAGTTTCTCCACCTAAACAGCTACTTATGCATCATGGAGCATCTCACCAGAAATCCAATTTCCATAGGACAAGAGAAATTGGGGTAGTTCATCTTCCTGTAAGCATTAATATTCGACGAATGGTCTCTGGCTATTAGAGGAATCCTCCCAGAAGATGAGAGGAGACGCTCTGAAGAGCTGGGCTGCTTTTCTATGGGGTGGGCAGTCACTGGTCTCACTAGCCACCAAGCCCAGTAAGGTCCCTGCTAACTGTGCAGGATCAGGATCCTGATCAGAGTGCGTTTTGTGGAGAGGGGGGGGGGGGGGAAAAAGCAGCCAGTTGATTGCTGACAGGAATGATAAATGTTTCTGAGACTAGTGTAAGAAACACTTCAAGACAACTCTAGGTCATGCCCAGTTCTTGAACAGGGGTAATGATGTTGTGGAGAGAACCTGTGCAGGGTCAGGCATCACAGCCTCCCTGAGAGGCTCCGCTATGAAACAGCCTCGACACTTCTCACTTCAGTTTCTGACAACGTATGAACCCCAAAACACTCCCTGTACAGTTCTTAACTTCCACCTTGGCCTGGACTTGGAGAAATTATAGTGCTGGATTTAGAGCAAAGGCATGTTGACTCTTACTTGTAACACAAAAAGGAACAATTTACACACATCGAGATGTTGGCACGAAGGCATCTTGTAACAGTACACTGAATATTGCACACAGGGAAATGGATGCAGACATGCTACATCAAGATTGACAGGTATTAGCAAAAAGCATATGACCGTGACTAAATATTTAGAAAAGCTTAGCAAACTGCTTAATCTCCAAAAATTCTTTTGTAGTGTTGCAGCCTTGAGCAAGAGTCCAACGGTGTATTGTTTACATTACAAAAGAAAAGTGAGTGTGCAAGTTCTGCTACATATACATAACACATTCAGACATATTGACTAGGTCCTGTAAATCCAGATAAGATTTATCATCTGCTATATCAGTACAGTAGCAAAAAAAGACACCCTGATGCTGACATGAGCTATTTTGAGGAAGAAAAAAAATAAATCGGACTACACAGAATTTGAAATTTAGAAGGTAGGCTGTTCATCAGACTTGGAAATGTTATTTAGTGATACAAAATAAAAACAAATAACTTTTATTCTCCAATTCCCCAGTTAATGTTTATTGATTAGGCTTTTGTTAGAAAAAGGCTATTAGCAGTGCATATTCTTGGACAAGTGCTTAAAGCAAGTGCTGCAACTTATAGCTAACTATTTTTTCAGTGAAAAGCATTTACAAGGAATTGTTTTTCACTTTTTTGAGAGGGAAAAAGTGGGAGTCATTTGCAACAATACAAGCAGAACAAATTGGGAAAAATGCATTCTATTTTATTGGGTTATAAAAACAAGTCATTGTCAAAGTTTCAAAGGGGTACAGTTAGTATGTTGAGCCCTACGTTGTACGGGAAAAGTCACTGTTTTATTTCTAGATCAGAGAAAGCTTGGCGGGGGGGGGGGGGGGGGGGGGGTGAGTAGAGACACGACGGACACCACGTTCTCTATTGCATCAGAAATAGATATCCCATTTACCTGTAGCTATCTTGAAATTAAGCTACTCTTGAATATTAGAATGTCAGCCACCATTCTAGCACATTTCATCCCTGCAAAGCACAGTTTTTGTCCTGAATGAGTCAAGAAAAAAGAACTACAAACAATTATCAGGCAGTTATATTATTGCTGTAAAGGCATTAACCAGCTGACTCACTCAAATCTAGTTAAACCAGAGCACCGTGTCCTCACCACCCTTCTTCACTTCCCACAAAAAGTAAGCAATGGTAATGACACCATAAATATGCTTGTTTACAACTTTATCTCTGGATATTCTCTTATGACTTTTGCTTAAAGCAATTGCAGGCTTTTATCCCAACTAATTTTTATGTTTAATTGTGCTTTGGGACATGATATTTTCCATCCACACTGCAAGGATTTTTTGGATCAAATTAGAGTCTGAAAACTGTAATTATAAAATAGGTACTCAATATTTGCTATATACACTTGCAAAGTCAAAGGAACAAATCCTGAAGATATTTTGCATATCCGTACATATACCCTCAGCAAATAACATCCCTTTTCCAGATTCCACAGGTATACATCTTTGGATATAAAGAAATAGTCCAACAGTTTTTACTGGATGAGTTGTACATCATATAATTAATGCACAATATTGCTTGTGGTCTTTGCAGAACTCACAGCATTTCAGCCCTAATATTTTGAAAAAATAAGTGTTCTTCTTTACTTGAATATATGTTGGGTCATCATCAATATGTTATAAACAGCATACCCTAAAGGTCAGTACATTCAAGTTCTCCAAGAAAGTGTAAAAGAAAGTGAGTTTTAAATGGTGGGAGAGCAGGAAGAGTCAGATGGATACCAAGAGGACTTTTTCAGGATATAGAGGTATCTCAGGCATAAGCTCTCGGTAATACCTCGGGCGCCATTCTGATGAACCTTTTGGTTTTTCCAGCCTTACTTTGGTAAGGGTTACCATAAAAGAACAGCTTTGGTTAGGAAAAGAAGGGTAGAAATACGTTAGCACTATGAGTTTTGCATTTTCAACAGTATCCCAAGCCTTCCAGTAAGCTTTCAAGTACAAGAGATTACACAGAAAAAGAACCAAGTACTCTTGGCCAACCTCTATCTCACCTCAAAGTCCTTGACAGCATATTTTGCTATTTCATTAAAAAAGCATATATCTTGATAAAGATCAACCTATTCATATTTCCACCCCCGCCACCATGGTATTTGATTTAAGCCAATAGATTTACTTAACAAAGGGGAAGAAAAAAGCACATGCTAAGAGTTAAAATAGGGATACATTATCAGAGCATCAAAGCATTTGATTATCTTTAATGCAAACATTTTAAGGTTCATTGCAAAATACAATTTTGCACTCCCAAAAGCATACCTAGATGAAGCTTAAACTTTGCAGAACAGTAGGATTCATCCCCCCTACGTTACAGTCACAGACATCTCCATGAAAGGCCACACCACCCACCAACAACAGGCTCTTAGCAACCAAGCTAGGTGCTCCACATCAGACGCTTCCTCACCATTAGGTATAATATCCACACCATGCATTAAACCCATCTTTACTTTGCTTCTTCCAACAGCCCTGAGAGTCATGCAGGGGTGACATGGAGGTGGCTGACACGGCCAAGACCCCAGCACACCTATGGCTCAGAGGGGAGACCCCCCAAGTAGCCCTGGGTAGGGCTGGAGCCCCTACACTGCACGGGAAACCCTGCGGAGGTGGAGCCAGGTGCCACCTTCATCTGCACGTAACCCCAGCAAAATGGAAGGGTATCAACCATAAACCACCTTACCTTGGCTGAGCTGCAACAGACAAGAAGAACACTGAGCTCAGCTCCACTTTTTCCCCCAGCATCCAACAGGCCAAAGCTTTTTGCCTACAGCCCAAACCCTACCGCTTCAGGTGCCAGCTCTAAAACTCCAGTCTTCTTCACTTTCAGTAGCTAAACCTTCAATTGCAGAGCACCAGAACAAGCTAACAGTTTGCCCAGAAAGACCAGAGCTGCTGCTAAGGTTGTGTTTTTCAGGACATGTCCCACAGCTGAAGCACAGAGCCCAGCCACCCACCTGCCCCAGGCAGGCTGCAGGCATTTCAAACCCCCACCCCTTGCAAACAACCAAACCCACCTACTTTGTTTCCATCCCTTTATAGAAATCACCTGGCTATTTCCCAGCTGGATCTGACCCCAAACAAAGCCAGCTGGCTCCCTAGCCTCAAGCTCCACCTACTCCTCAAAGCAGATGGATTGTGACATTTATAAACTCAAAATAACGTATTTATACATTTGATTGTCTTTTATTTTTAACTGCAAGTCCTTTCTCTCATAAAAACCTTCCAACAAACTGGTGAATGAAGTTCCCATGTTCTTGTATTCATATAAAAGTTCAGGAAAGCAACCGGTAAGACTTTTGGTGGACGGCAGAATACGCTTAGGAGGAATCCTGGTTTTCACCTAAGACTTCTTTGTTTTTTGCAAAGATAGTTTTGTAAAAGTACCAGCAAGCAGGCAATGGTTAAACTTCAAAGAAAGCAGTAGCTGAGCTTCGCACACATAGATGATGCCAGGAACAAACTAATGAGCCACTGGTTGCTCTTCTATCAAATAAATCTTAAGATTATGGATGTGACAGATATCCTAATCATATTTTACTACTCTTCCTAACTAGACTACTTTAAGACCAATCAGGAGTAGGAAGCAAGAGCTGCCCTTAGGTGTATGTGAATGATTTGGAAAGATTGTCCCTCCTAAACGTTAAGACCAAAGATTTTATTGGAGGTGGGGGTGTGGAATGGAGCCTGAGAAAGCACCACACATGCACAGCACAGGAATTACAGGGAAAAACACGCCTCAGAAGGCACCTTTCCCTGTGAGGGAGCAGGTGAAGGTGTAATGCCTTAGGATGCATGCAAGGGTTTGCAAGATAGGTGAGACAGAAAAACCCAACTGGAGGGAGAGAAAAAATATGTAGAAAAATGGATGTTTCTGGGAAATGTATGAAAGAAAAACATTCAAAGCTCCGTGGCGACAGAGGGAACCCAGCTCTCACAAAAAAGAGGAATGGCACTGGGGTGAGTAATACAAGGCAGAAAACTTAAGAGGTGGTTATCTATTGGGAAACGCTTGGATCCTAGCTGAAGTTTTTCAGGGTAAAAGCAGAACTGCAAATAACTTCTCCAATCTTCTTGTCTTTGGAGAAAGGCGACTGTCGCTAGAAGGTTTCCCTCCATTGTAAATAACTGGAAGGCTGACTGCAGTGAGCGACCAGGAACCTTACCAGCCCCAGATCTTGGGGATCTCCTGTGATATGCAGCTGGTCAATATAAATCTGTTTGATGGTTTTTTTAATTTATTTTTTTTTTTTAGAAAACACACTAACCACTAGTACTTCCCCACGACAATCTCTCCATCACTTACAAAGTTACATTTAAATGTTTCTTGAAAACTAAAGGCATAATCTAGTGATTTATTTAGGATATAAGACAAAAGAAGCTTTTCCTATATTCTTTCAGCAGAACTTTTTACAGTTTCAAATTCATCTGAGCTTTGAAAGAGCATGCTTATTCAGGAACACCTGATAGATTGGTGGGGGTCCTAAAACATGATTTACATTTCCACAAGCCAAGAAAGTGGGGGGGAGGGGGAAGCAAAAATGAAAGATAATGTTACATATTTCCACAGATGTAGCTTGGCGACAAAGCTGCTTTTTAGAAAACAGGGACTTTAAAATCTCAAACACATTCATTCCATAGTCTGTATTCAAAGCAAATCCACCAAGCTCTTGCACAAAAGAAGGCGAACAATCAGCCAGCTATACACTATTCATTAATGATGTGAGAAGCTATTTCAGAGAGTGGGATCTTTAAAAGCAAATGCTGTCATGGAAAGATGCATTTATTTAGAAGCTATTAGAATATTTGTCTCATCTGTTCTTCCATATCCTCACCTGAGCTCAGTCTGTTTAAGAACAATGCAATCAGTCAAGTTGTTTAATGATGGAAGATTCAAAAGCTTTGCAATAAATATGTTCCTGGGCTTTTCGTTTACCAAGGGAGTTTTCTAAATATGAATCAAAGCAGCAGAAAGCAAAAGGACTCAGAGATATCTGAGCAAACCCTAATAATTTTAACTTAAATTAAACATTATCTTATGCAGTCTGTTTATCTTTTAGTCAATCAGAACCACACACAAAGATTTCTTTAAGAGAACCAGCAGCAGCTATTTAGTGCAGGCTGTACTGGAAATTTATCAGTATCTTTCTGGATTAAGAAGGATAAAGGAAGGGGAGAAGGATTTTTTTCAAGGAGAAGTCCTGCAGTCTTAGTGGAAGTCAGAGCCTGGTGGAAGCAAGCAGTGACAAATACTGATCTCGCTATGGAAAAAGGCATGTTGGTCTCATTCAGTCAAAATCAGCACAAATGTCCATGGAAAGTGTAAAAAAAAACTTAGGGCAAGAGATGCTGCACTTGACAGCTCTGAGACAAGAGCACGCACACCACTCGGCCACCTTGGAAGACGTGCTCTCCTTTAGCCATTGCTCCTCTGCTGTTCGGCGCTGCTTCTCCAGCATGGATCCTAAGTTCATTTTCAATAAGATGATGTAGATACCACCTCTGTCCTTCCTAATGACTGATGTCATGACTTCTTTCCTGCAGAAAACAGATCCAACTACTCGTAAGCTTTAGATTGTTAGATCTGCTATTTTTTTACATCAGGGAGGAGGCAGTCACTCACTTCAGCAAGTTCTCATTGGTTTTGAAAATATCTCCAAGATGACAAAGACTCTCCTTCTCAGTGAAAACTACGAAGCCCCACAGACTTCAGTAAATCTACAACAAATCTGAATCAGAACAAAATCAGCCTGCTTACTGAGACAGCACCCTAGGGCAGTGACCAAAGTTGCGTGTTATCCAAATAATCCTGGTAGCCTACTAGCAGGGAATGAAGCTTTGGGATTTCTAGACAGGAGCCTGGCTGAACAAAACGCCTTTAAGATGTCCAAAGGGAAAGGCTATTGTAAGATCAGAATGTGTTACGGCACATAGTTTACCTCTTGCAGTTAACATTGCCTACGTGTGCTCGTTCACAAGGATTTTGAAATGTCTGCATGTGAATTTGAGGGAGCGAAGGCACAGCTTCTTAGCGCTGATAACACGGAAGGCAAGTTCTTCATTTTAAGTAGGTGGCAATCTCCTTTCCTCCATTCTCCACAGCTTTCTTGTCCTCAGCTGATATGGTACATTATATAACTTTTTTTTTAACTCTGTAGTTATTTAGTTATTTCGCTGTTTGGAACCTTCCTTCTATAAAAAAATTAGCAAAAATGTTTAATTAAATGTGAGTGATCTTCAAGAGGTAAGAAAACCAAGAGGTTACCTTACCCACCAGTGCTTTTGTTCTCTTTTATGCCATTTTGTTGCTTTATCTAATTACATGGGAAGAAGAGATTATTGCCTACCAACAGTATCTGTAGTCTTCACACAGTGGACGCTCCCTTTTTAGACAACAGTGGACGCTCCCTTTTTAGACAAGGCTTCCAAATGCAACTTTAATAGAAATATTTCTAAAAAAAAAAAAAAAAAAAAAAAAAAAAAAAGACAAGAAAAACAGAAGCAAACAAACAAACAAAGGTGATGTACAAAAGGGACAAAGAAATACAGAAATGACACAATATGGCAGGAAAAAAGCCACCAACAAACAAACAGAAGAGCAATAAATTAGATAAAAAGCAAAGCCTGCCGAAATTAGGAGAAAGCACAATAAAGTGGAACACAGCAGAGACTGGTTCACACCCTTTTCTTCAACTAAAATTGCTTCAGATTGTATTGAAGTGGAACGAAATATAATTTCTCTCAACTGAATGCTGGCTTTCCCTCTTCAGAGCTGAATTCTGTTACTGGCACTTTGGTGTGTATTTAAGTAGACACTATGCGTATATGTTTTTTGCCATTTTCAGAAGTTATCCCCGTGCCACTGAGTTTTTTATCAGCATTGACACATCCCTACAAGCACTGCTGACATCCATAGTTCTCGTGATCAGTATTTATGCAAAGCATTTCTCTTTAGGGAAAAAGATACACTCATTTTTTTTCATTACTGAGCTGAGGTCTGAAGTTGTTGTTTATATTACTGCTTTACACGCTACAGCAACCTTTTAGCTTGAGGTATCAGATGTTTTAATGATGTGCTGAGTAAGGGCACTACTACCTGTAGCTATCAGCATACTGTATACCATTTTGCCCTGTAATTAGCATTTCTTCTTTTTGCTAATCAAACTCATCCTTTTCCAGTTGCGTACTGCTCTGATACCAGCCTCTGTGTGCATGTGTGCATGTGTGCATGTGTGCATGTGTGCAAGCGTGATCACAGCAGCTGACAGCACAGCAGCACCCAGCCAAGCAGAAAATACGATTTCCAGAAAACAAAAAAGTGCATTCCCAGAGACAGCAATCTGCCTAAAGATTTAATCTGTTAAATATAGTTACCCAGTAATTTAGAGTGAAAATGATCAAGATTTCTCTAGTGGCTCTCACCTAAAGGTTCCCTCAGACCCATCTGTTCTTTGTTATAATTAAGAATAGATTCAATACTTACTAAGGACTGACATAGCCACCTAATCTCTTAGGCAGTTATCACTTTGGATTATATTGCACAGTTTCTGTACTTCAGGAAAATAAGAAATGTGGAGGACGTCCTCACTTTTGAAGGAAGGAGGAAAGCATAGGGATTTTGTCAGCTTCTGTAGTTCTTTTCCCAACATAAATATACACATTGGTATATGTTGGCTTGAAGATAGCCACTAAAACCCCAGTGGACAACTGGAATGGAAGTTACTAAATCTAAGAAAGACGTATTGGACTTCTTGCTGATATAATCAAGTTGTAAATCAGGATATAAGCATCCTTGTCCTTCTTCTCAGCTGTGTGTCATATTCAGTTTTCACATTCTGAAAACGCTGTAATTAATTTTTCTGGTAACTGTTAAGTTTCGTGGTTTTGTTCTGGGTGTCTTCCTGTTGCATTCTTCTTTTCCTGTCCATCGTGAGGCAACACTCATGCTTTTTAAAGTCCCAGTTTCTACCTTGTTCTTCAGTTACCCGCTGCTGTGCATCTTCTTTCCCACCCTCTGTCCATAGAAGCTGTGGCATCTCCTTTTCCAAGAGGCACTCCTGGCCTGTCCAGTTGTCTTTGCAGAAGAGAAATACACCATGCCCTGCCCTAAATACCATGATAGTTCTGTTGTGGGGTATGCTTGAGCTTAACCCAATGGCCCCTGTGATGAGAACAGGTTCAAATACACAGAGTGTAAGCATTGTTTACAGAGGATAAACATTTCCACATTTTTCCCTGTCTAGATACGTAGCAATGAGATGCACACATTTCATTAAGCAAAAATGATCTGCTATTTTCCTAAGCAGCAATTTGCATTCTTACTTAATAGTTAGACTTTAAGAGAACTAAGAGTGTTTTAATTGAAGGATGCAAACAAATAGACTGATTTGGAGAGAGGCTGAGCACCTGGTATTGCAGCCTGCAGATGGTCTGTCACTGCCCCTGCTGAACTGCTCCACTGACCCTCATTAAGGGCACTCCACATTCCTGTGATGGCTGTGCAAGGCAGAGCCAACAAGGCTATACTCCCTACTCTCTAGGCACCGTAATGTAAATAATAACATCATAACCCCGTCATCAAACTGAAGTTAGCCTGGCATCTGCATCTCATATTTTATCCCAAATGTGTAGGTATTTATAATGAAGTAGAAAAGGCAAGAACGGTGAGGCATCAGTCCCTAGGTTACCTTGGGACTGGGGAACAGCTCCTAAATATGGCTCTGCTGCCAAACTCTGGCAGCTGCACTGCAGGTCCAGCAAGCTCCTTCTTACCTCTCCTGTCCACGAAGCCACCCACTGAGCCCCCTCGTGCCGCTCTGAAGGGGATTTGTCCTTGAGCTGAGCCTGCTCCGAATCTCTGTGTCACATTGATGCAGTCTCCCTTCACACCACAAAGCTGGTCAGGGTATGTGCAATAGATGGGTATGCTCAGAAAGAAAAGCAAAAGAGTAGAGGGATTTAAAAAGGAGGGAAGTCGGTCAGCTAGAGCTCTTCTAAGAGCACAGCTGTAAAAAATCAAAAAGGCATGTGTATCCCCTGCGATGCTGAGTTGTTGCCCTGATAAATGTCTCTGCCAAGGAGGAGCTGCTTCTCCAAGACTGTGGGGCCCTAGAGACTAAACAGCAACTTTTATACTTACCTTTCATAAACCCAGTGGGAGGAAAGCTCTTCTGGCCGTACTATCTGCCACATTAATTTCTTGCATCATTTCAGCTCTTTTGTTTTGTGCTCAATGTCTTTGGTGATGTCCACACAAACACGGCAGGGCTTCTCCACGCCCCAGAAAGCAAATGCGTTGTTTCCAGGGATGGCTCTGGCCAAGGGCATTGTGGGGCCCATCCCCATCACAACTGTAAAAAAACTCACTAAAAACTGTCTTTCCCCTCTGCCTTAGGGCTGGCATGCGGTGGCAGGGTAACACAAAGGAGGTAAGGTAACAAGGAGGTACCAGGGAACAACAGAAGCAGCATAATACCAAGTTACAACACGTAGCAATTTGCTGTCACATGCAGCTGGTTCCCACAGTGGGGTTTTCTTGGGGGGGGAGGGGGTTGTGGGGGGTGGTCAGCAGTGCAAAACAGTTCACAGAGCTCCCATACTTTCAGGCACCAGCACCATAGCCCTCACTGGAGATTTTACCACCTATCCCTAAAGTCACAGAGGATGCAAATGTGGCAACTCAGGCTGAGCATGACAAAGTGTGTGTAGGAGAAAGTACAAAAGTCCTTCAGAAATGAATGGCTAGGTTTTTTACATGCGTTGTTTTCTGCTACGTAACTACTCTTGTCTTCTTAACATTGTCTTGGTAATAAATAACCCTTATCGTTCTTGGTGCAACACTCTTCTCATGATCCCCACGTATTACATCTGCACGCATACACACTGCTCCCTGCTGCAAAATATTCTGCTGAGATCCTTAAGCTGAAATACACTAAAGAAGCCACTGATTGTGTCTACATACAGCTAACTCTATATCCACCACCAGCTTGCCATAACCACAGTGCCTAAGAGGAACAGCCCTTGGCCCGTGCTCTCCTCTGAACTATGCCTGGGCACCATCGCAGAGTGCTCGTCAGCACAGGCCACCGTCACTCCCATCAGTGTGATACAAATTAGTGTAGGCAATGATATGTTCCTGTGCAAGTCCTCGCTGTCATCCCACTTTGCTCAGTGGGAAGATGGGAGGCAGGAATAGCAGCTGCCCATTAACCTCCTCACCCACCTGCGGCACTGAATGGGAGCTTTACCACAGTCATCACCAGCATGCTACTACGCTTTTCCAGAACAAAAGCCTTTATTTTCTCAAACCCATGCCTGGAAAGAAGGAAATCTATGAGGAAAAAATGCCAGCATCCCACCTGATTAACCTCCAGGCTTGTGGATAGGATCCAGGCAGAAAGGAAAGGCGGCTGTCAGCAGACCCCAGCCACCAGAAGATTTACATTAGTAAATGGGAAAGGATGAAGCAGCAGCGAACTGCTGAAGCTTCTTAACACCCCTGGAAAGAAATATCCCAGAAAGAAATGGAGCTTGCAGACAAAGGTATGCCGCACAGGACATGCATATCATCCCCCTGATTTATTGCACAAGGGGGATTTAAATGTGATGAAAAAGCCTCCAGGCTTTCTGATGTATCAAGTCTGTTGTGCCGAGGAGGGAGGAGAGTTTGCAAAGGATGGTGGCTTACAAACTAGGTCAAATCCTTCTTTCACTCCATACTGACGTGAGGCAGTTTGGAGGCAGGGCAAGAGGAAAGCAACCTGGACTTCATGGACGTATACTGGAATTTCAAACACCGTGGTAAAGAGGATTCCCTGCCCCATCTCTTCTCCAACATCAGCTTTACACGCCAGCGCGTTACCATCTACCCCACCAGCCCTGGGAGAGGCCATTAGCTGGCACGTGCAGAGAATAAGTAGCTCCATAAGGCACATCTCTTCCTAAGGCTCGGAATGTGCTGCAGGGCAGTGCTGCTTTTCCAACACCCACCCCCTGCCCACCCCCCAAGCAAGGTGATAAATGCCAGGTGCTGAGAAAGGCAGACCTTTGCAGTGGAGGGTGACTGTGACTCACGTCAGTCTTCCATAGCCTTGTTGACATCCACAGATCCAGATTTTCTGGCTTAGTTTGTGGAAAGTTTACAGTGAAATGGACAGAAACCCCTCCTGGGGTTCTCCCGGCCACAGACATACCTGGAGATTTGTATCTCAACAGTTTTCTGAGATGCTGGTGATTAACTGTCAGCTCAAGGAAGAAGCTGGGGCTAGCATCATCACAGGTGACGAGCACTGTTTGGAAACAAAAGATAGAAAATGTAATCTTGAATTCAAGGAACCCAATTATTTAATTGTTTGTCTAAGAAAATGTTTCTCTCTGCATCGAATCTCTCAGAAAAGGACTGAAATACATGTCACAAAACTCAACAATGTTCTGCGTCCACAGACCAGCCATCACACCATTTTTTTATTTTCTCTTTATTTATCACTCAATCAATTTTTATTATTTGTGTTACCATAGTGTCTCGGAGCCTGAGTCCAGGATCAAGGCTTTGATGCAGCAGGTGCTGTGGGAACTCGACAGAAAGTCTGTCTCAAAAAACTTGAGATCCAAGGACATAAGAAGTGTGGGCTTTCCTCCTCCAGTAAACATCGTGGCCCTATATGCAGATATTACCTGTTCATTGACCTATTTTACTTTTTTTCAAATGCAGGGGATTAAATAGCTTTATCTAAACTCATGCAAATTTCACTTAAGCTAAGTAAAACTTTTCCACTGTTGCTTGACTTTCGGTTTGACATACGCTTTTTCTAAGCAGAAGTTTTAAACAAGCAAGAATTTTTTTTTTTTTTTTTATAAGGCCACTGGCTAGGTGCGCTGTAGAACAGCTTGCTGGAGGGATAGAGTGGATAACAAAAGTATGAAGGTGTTCAAAAGGTATCTGTAGACACTATCATAGAAAAGATCCCTCAAGGTGATTACATACAAAGGCATAGCTAGCGTTTCAAACTTGTATCACCTAAGTTTCAGCAAGATGAGAGGGTATACCAGGACAAGGTTCTCTCTCTGTATTTGCCCAGGTCTTCCACTCTTTTCCTAAGTACCCACTGCCAGCTTTCCTCAGAGACAAGATAATGGACTTAGAAGGGTTTTCTGCCTGACCCAGTATGACTGTTTCCATGTAAAAGAACACCAAAAAAATTAACTCTGAAAAATAGGCTTTAAATTGCTAACTGTTATAATCAAAATGGAAAAGCCCTTTCTTGCTACCGTCAAATCTACTGCTATGAGGCACACTAGCTGATCAAGATGCCACCACACTAAGTAGGGGGTAGCTTTGCTCATGATGTACAATCTGAGGATGAGCCACAGTTTGAAACCAAAACACATGAGGAATAAAGCAGCAATGAGCAAACACCACAGGAAGCCAGAGGTCCTAAGGAGTTATCTGAAGAAGGAGCTGGAGACACTACTTGCTCACACTGTGACATCCAGTGCCCTTGCACACTGTTTGGGGAATTACTAGATAATTTCTGCCACCACCAATGTTGCTCAAGCAGTTTTCCCTAAGAGAAAATCTTTTTAAAATGTTTATAGGCACTAAAGAAAAAACATATGCTAAATTGTCAGTTTTAGAGAGGCACTTTCACGTTCCCATTAGACTGAGTGTAATGGCATCAATCTGAAGCCAGATGCAGACTATAGAGCGAACACAGGTTAATCCTAAACAGTCAGCTCTTACTCATCAGGAGCAGTGGACAGAGCAGAACTGTTTTGCTTAGCCTCTGCTATTTCTAAGGTCATTTGGGATATAGTTAAAACTTCATTCTTTAATTCAAAAAACAGTAGGAGATAAATGTGACTGGTAGGTAGCTGAGGGAAGAGAAGGCTGTACTCACCAGTGCCAAAACCTGCAAAAGAAAATCTGTGTTCAGCTCATATAAAACTAGAACTTTAAAAGCCTGCAGAAGAGTCCTAAGCAGCCACCTCAGAAGCTGGCAGGCAGTAAAGGATCCAGGGAGAGTCTTTAATTAGACTGATGAAACTGCAGTGTGGCTGTGTGATGGAGGTAGTTGACAGACCTTCTGTCTATAAAACTTTTCCTTTGCCTTTTTTAATAACAAAGCTTTTAAATTAACTTCTGGTACTTTCAGATTTTTAAAATTTCACAGCATCGAAGTTAGCAACGGTATGTAGGGGCTGGTTTCACTGAAACACATTTTGGGCTGCTTCAGAAAAGATTTGTATAAATAGAGGTCCAAACGAACAAGAAATATCGTGAGCTAAAGGAAAGGGTGCTAACTAGCACCCAATATTACTGAGCACCAAGGCAAAATATGCATCAGGGAAGTGAACCGCAAGCAGCATGTAAAGAGGAGCTCAAAGCACTGCTTGCAAAAAAGCCGGCTGTGCAGTACTCAGCCTCCTCAGCCGATGGGCTAGATGCAAGAACTGAGGCGTGTTGAGCATGGAGACACAGCACTGGGTGCCACGAAGAAGGAGAAGGAAGGCACTAAACAGGCATGGGCTGTTGGTTGGGGCTGAAGAGCCCAGGGACAGCAGGGCAGTTACTTCTCAGGGATGTGTAAGCACATCGCTCAGGTACCGCTCACTTCAAAATCTCCTCATCCAAATATATGACTCTTCCAGCCACTCTTTTGCTTTTGCAGAAGAACTGAGTGAATAGTTGTCCACCTGTGCACCACACGCCCCTGGCACCCCCTCCTCACAGCCTGGCCATAAACGTTTTGGAGGACACTAACGGCCCCATCCACTAGCATGCACTTAAGAAGATCCAAGATCCCACAGAAGACAGGTGCTTGAAACAGACCTTCCCCATCTCCCCCCAAAAAGACTAAAAAGACAATCACTGGGCAGCAGCCTTTCCACCCAAGGTAGAGGACACTCCAGCCCAGCCCCCCCCCCGCCCCCCCCCCCCCCCCCCCGAGGACTTGTGCGACTCCTCCCAGCCCGCGCCCTGCGCGGGGAGCCGGGCAGGCGGCACAAACTCGGGGCAGCCCCCGCAAGGGACCCCGCTGCCCCCTGAGGGGGTGGGGGGGGTGGGGAGGGGGGTGCGGGCATCACTCCCCACTGCACATTGCACCGGAGCGGGGGCAGACCACCCGGCAGGTAGGCGCACCCCCGCGGCGGTCGCCCGGGAGCCGCGGGCAGCGTAGGGGGAGTATCGCCGGGCATCGCCGAGCATCAGCGGGCACCGCCGGGCATAGCCCCGCATTGCCGGGCATCGCTGAGCATCACCGGGCATCGCCGGGCATGGTCCAGCATTGCTGAGCATCACCGGGCATCGCCGGGCATAGTCCAGCATTGCCGGGCATCGCTGAGCATCACCGGGCATCGCCGGGCATCACCGGGCATCGCCGGGCATCGTTCAGCATTGCTGAGCATCACCGGGCATAGCCCAGCATCGCCGGGCATCGCCGAGCATCACCGGGCACCGCCGGGCATCGTCCAGCATTGCCGGGCATCGTCCAGCATCACCGGGCATTGCCTGGCATCGCCCATCATCACCGAGCATTGCCGGGCACCGCCGGGCATCATCCAGCACTACCGGGCAGAGCCCAGCATCACCGGGCACCACCGAGAATCTCCCAGCAGCGCCCAGCCGCAGCCCGGCGCCCCCCCCCCCCACCTCCCCCGGCGCCCCCCCGGCGGCCGCCCCGCCCCGCCCCGGCGGCTCCCGCGACGCGCAAGTTGCGAGGCGGCGGACGGGCGCGGAGCCGCCTCTCCCGCAGCGCGGCGGGCAGCGGGGTTTGCCCGGCCGGCGGGTGCCCCCGCCCCGCCCCGCCCCGCCCCTGCGCGCTGGGCGGGGGCAGCGGCGGCGGCGGCGGCAGCGGAGGGAACCGCTGCGCTCCCCGCGCTGCGCGGCCAGCGCCTGCCGCGGTGCGGATGCGTGCGGAGGAGTCCTCGTGGAAGCAGCTCCCGACGTTTCCAAAAAAAAAACCCAAAAAACCCAAACCACCAAACCCAAACAAACCACCCACTTGGATAATTCAAACGGTAAATCTCGCTAACTTCTCATTACCTTGCTTGCTGTGTGCTTATATATGTGGGTATTTGTGGCTTATCTGGCTTCATTTCGTCATCGTTTGGTTTTCGTTAATTAGCTTCTCTCGTGCTGCCGGAGAACTTGAAATATCAGGGGGTGAACAGTGCAGGACTCTGTTTCGGCTTCATCCTAAAGTTGGGCTGAGGAATGAAAACCTTCCTACTTCACACCACCCTTGCAAATATGTTTCCTTCTTTTATTAACCTGAACGTAGGTGAGATTTCATGTAGCAGCATCCCTGTGAATTTCCTTAGTTTAATTTTTGCTGATGCTATCTGACACGGCATCCATGTGTGTGCTACACACACGCAGTCCCGTGTGCTGATTGTGACTTGGCTTGACTTTGTACGCTGGCATTCGCATCTGAAAATCCAAGCAGGCTTTGAATGTCTTTAGTTTATGATGCTAACGAGTGAACTGTCTCCTGTTTTCACCTTTAATTCAACTTGGGGATCCTGCCGAGGCAAGGTCACCCTAACCAAATCGAGTGGTATTTCTCAGCCCTGTAATTGTTTGGTTTATGTTTAAGTGATAGAAACATGCTACGGTTTTTACAGTTTGCAAATTTGTATAGCTTCTTAATCCAGCAGGCTTTTGAGAGGCTACTGATTTTATAAAGTCACTGTATTATTTGGATGCTTTAAGAGACTGGGCAACCACAGGCTTTCTGCATATTATGAAAACCAGCTTGGGAAGTTGCTTTATTTGATATCGTCATTTCATAGACATTTATGCTCTCTACTATTAGCTATTCTTCTTCGTGTATTAACCCAGCAGACATTTACCTGAGGAAAATAAAAATGAGAGGTCAGTTAAGAAAAAAATATCAGTGTATGCATGGGGAAAAGACTGCCTTATTCTCATAAAAAAGAAAACAGGAGTATCTGTTGCATAGCTGGTAAAAATGACTGATCGGAACTTTGCTGTGAAATAGGAGGTAAACTTGCAAGTTTAACTCCAGAAAAACTTAGCTTTAGGGTAGACCCTGTTGCTCTTCATAGATTTTATTCCTTTCCTTTCTGAGCAGTCAGTCATGTATTGACCTACCAACCTGTGCCTCGATGTGCACGTACCCCTCCCCAGGCACACACGCCGAGCCAATAGATCGTGTCCGAGAACAGGACTTGTGCTTCTGGCTTCTGAGCCACAGAGGACTACCAACAGTGGTGGGGAAAGGAAAAAGACGAGAGTTACAACATTTACTTCTGGGGATGTATTTTAGGGACCTTAGCTTGGAGACCGGTCTCAGTAGTTAAAGAGAGATGGGATGCCGTGACCCTTCAAAGTGTGCTTTGCTCTAAACTGCTGCTTGCTGTGATTACATCTCTATTTGAATTTGTCTTCCAGAAACTTAGGTTCGTCCACCATTTATCTTGCTAGTGTTGAAAACAGCATAGATATGCATTTGTGGGTTATTGCTAGTCTGCTAAATATTAAGATCTGTTGACCCAAGAGACAAAAATTTTGCTTAGGGGCTAAAAAAAGAATCTTTGTTCACGAACATACAAACTGTGTGCAGCGTCAGCACACAGCTAACTTTCTGCAGCGTTGCATTGAACGGGGATGTGGAAGCAGGGGGTATTGTTTCTCCTGCGTGTAGGACGTGAGTGGTTAAGTGACTGGTCAGCAGCGCTGCTCAAAGCATTAGTAACTCCGGGGAGTATTCCTTTCTGAGCACTGGAAAAGGTACAGACAGCAGTTACCTCTGCGCCTGGTTGGTTTAAGTTACTGTAAGCACGCTGCTCTTGGTACCTCTGCCTCTTCCCCATTGCTATTCACAGGCATGACAATGCCTTCTTTGGTGTGATTTCTGCCAAGTCCAGGTTTCTGCCAAGCCTGTCGTTAATATCTGAAAGTTTCTTCATTTTGATTATGGAGACTGAAAGCACTTGGAGTGTCAAAAGAGGGGAAAAAGCTAATCAACTCCAAGCCACTATGAAATGTTAACATAATAATTAAAATAGTCTTCTAGGTAAGTCAGAAATTCTGCTTTCTTAAGAAGGGTATAATCAAACCTCTGTTGGTTTTGTCTTTTTCCAAGAAATTTTGGGCTCTACAGCTCTCCCTGCCTTCAGTGAAACCTGCAAATAAGCAAGTTTCCTTGCATATTTCCTTGCAGAATTCTTCCTCCTCCTTCCTTCCTTCCTTCCCCACTGCGAGCTCTAAATTACCTGGTTTTCCACCCAGGCAGCAAAAGAAAGGGCTAACAGAATACACTCAGGCAGGAGGCTCTCGCTGCCTGTGGAACCTGGCGTTTCAATACTGCGATTCCTCTTGAGCTGGGCTTACAGACAAAAAGGGCTCACGCTGCGTGTGACATCTCTCAGGTGCTCGCAGCCTTTTGTGCCAATTCCACATTTCAGGATGACATACCACTATTTTACTGTTTTAGAGGGCATAGGTGATTAAAAGTCAGGTATTATTAATAACTTACTGATGCACTGCTGTTAGAAGGTAAAACTGAAGTTATTGGATCTGAAAGAGTAACACCTTTTTGCCCCCGTTTCCTTGAAGTTTATTAATCGGGAAAAGCCTCATATACTGCCAAATTTGGTGGCTTGCCCTTAGTACTAGCCCTTCATCCAGGAACAGAAGGAAAAAAAGGATAGCTTCAAATTGAGAGAGAAGCTGACTGTAAGACACCTTTAACTTGAAATCAGGGTTTATACCTTTGTCTTTTAAATGACTAATCTGTACCTGTGGGTGTCCATTTAACCTGTGGGATAACTTTAGAAACTTCTGGAGGCGATTTGTACTATAGGATCTTAAGTGCTTAACTTAATATAGGTACACGATAAAATGCATTTTCAGTATTTGATGGGTTGTATCTCTTGGCTTTGGATGTTTTGGGGGTTTTTTATTGTTTGGTGTGTGGTTTGTTTTGGGGAGTTTTTTTACTGTTACATTCTTGCCTGAAGGGTTTCTCTGTAATTTATGATTACAAACAAAGGTTACCGACTCTCTAATTCAAGCTTCAACTATTATGGTATTTTCATACAAATGCTCATTTACTTTGTCATAGCATTAGCAAGAAGGATCAGTCAATGTGATCCATTATTCTGCAGCTACTGTGTGAAGAAGCGATTCTATCAAAAATCTGTCCCCTGGTTATGTTTTTTTGCAAACTAATTATATATATCAGACACAATGTTGCCCTCTACTACTACATTATGTTTCCACATGTAATAAAGTTGGAGAAGTTTCAATGCAAGAACAAAATGAAGTATTTTTTCAATTGACATGTGATGCCCATGATGGGAAGTTGCACAAGGCACTTGCTCCTGGCAGAGGAGCAAGTCCTTCAGTGTATACACTTCACAATTTAATTTAAAAAACGGGGCATATGTCATAAAATGTTGGGAATGTGTATTATATATATTGAATTTCAAGTGTTACTTTCACGATGGTTCATCTGACAAATTAGTGATGGAGTAAGAGATGGGAATTGATGGTCATTTCCTTCGTATGCTCATGACCTCAGTTCTCTTGCAGCTCCTGGAGGAAGAAAAGCACATGGGAGCGCAGTAAACTATGCAGACCTGGCCATCCCAAGAACTGACTAAACATTTTTGGGCTTCCCTTGCATACAGTAGAAGAGTGTCACAATGTCACTTGGGAGGCTTACTTGGAAATGCAAGAGTTGTGAAACTGGGTTTGACTCTTACAGCTGTACCTGTACCAGCTAGTTTCAAATATCAAACAGGCGTTGCTCTACCATGAAGCATCATCAGCTGAGCACCACAAAAAGCCTGTTCTAAGGACTCTCACATCACTAGCTTCATTGAAAAATGAGAGGGTTTCTATAAATCACTAGCTGTGATATCGTCTCTTGAAAGACTGCAGCAGCATACCGCCAAGCAGCCTCGTTGAATACGTTTAAGCATTGTTTTTTCTTGCCAAAATGCAAGCTGAGTTTTGAAAGTTTTGAGTGGTCAGCAGCCCTGAATTGAAGACAGGGCTTATCAAAGTGAAAAAATGGCCACCTAAATTCCATTTTTTCATTATTTTTCACTAGAAAAATCTTGGGCCTAATGCATAGCACTTTGTAAGAAACCATCACTCCACTATGTTAAATGACAGTGTTACTTTTTCAGGCTCTGACTGAACTGGGTTTTTGTTGATGGTGCAAAATAGAAAAGTTTGATGGCAAAACCATCTGAAAAAGAATCAGCAAGTCAGCTGGCCCAAGTGCAAACACAGCAGTTATGCCTTTGGTGCTAACCAGTAAAAAGTCATTCTTTGCCACAGGGAATACTGGATTGCACAGATGCCTTATTAGCAGGACTGTCGCTATGAGGTGCAAAGAGAGGCTAAGGTGATCTAGCTACTTGTCTATGTAAATATGTGTATGCGCTTACTTGTGTATGTACACAAACAGACATACCAATTTCATGGAGGCCAAATATAAAAACCCACACGAATGAACAAAAAATGAAGGAACGCTGGGAATGTGACTTGCTGGAGAAAGAGGAAAGGAGAGCAAAACCAAAAACTAGAGACCCACAGAAAGGTCTGATCCATTATGGACAGAGTTGGCGGGGACTAGAACTGGCTTGCCTAACCCAGAAAAGGTACTGCTTGTACCGTAACGAGAGATGATGAGAACGTGGAGGATGTTTTATGATAACACAAAACCAGTGATTCCTCCAATAGGTACTTCGTACCTATTGAAGCGTAGTTGCATTTAGCAGCTTCTCCTGACTTGAGGAGAACTTCTGAACGCTGCTGTTATAAGTCACAATCAAAAATATGATGATTTAAGGAAAAATTGACCTTCAGAATACAATTTATGAGTGTTTGATTACTATACCTGTAATAGTGTAGTTATGTCTTCAATAACAATTATGGGTAAACAGGCACAGCTTTGTGCTGAATTATAGAAGTTTATTTTACTCAAGTTTCATTCCCTTTCCCTATAGTAACACTTCCTTCCTAGAGCTGTCTGTAGCTGGTTCCTACAGCAGCTGAACGAGGAGAGTAGAACTGGCTTGGGTCTTTTTGTGGACAGGAATGCTAGATGTTCTCTGCTTATTGCTTCTTACCTGACAGAGGACGTGGTGCTCAGTGCATCACTCTTAAGGTCAGCAGCATGGCGTGACTTCAGCATCACATTGCACCTTCCCTCCTCCCTCCTTCTCCCAGTCGCACCGTTTTTCTCACCTCACAGCAGCTGGGTTTCAGGCAGACCATACTCTCCTGAGCTGAGTCTCCTGGACCAGCTCATCTCCAGACCATGCTCATCCTCAGCTGAGTCTCCTGGTCTTTTGACTTCCTGGGTTGCTGCTGATTGCACTCACATGAAAGCACTGGCGCTGCCCTGACTGAGAAACTTTCTGTGTGGGCAGCAACAATCATCGTGGCTGTTGTTTTTCCCTGAATCCACAAGCCAGTGTGCCTAATGCTTATTTAGGGCTGCTGCAATATTTGAAAAACAAGCACTTCCCAGTTGTAAGTGCAGATTTCTTTATATCCTAACCACATTTGGTAGTCTCTAGATGCATAGATTTGAGCCGTAATTGGATTTTTTTGCTGAAGAAGAATGATCCTTCTTCTGGAAGAAAGGAAACATATTCCTGTCCTTTTACCTAGCATAAATGCTGTTGATTTTAGAGCGCTAAATCTATTCAGTTTATTTGTACTAAGCATAAGATCATCTATGAAGTTAATCATGGAAAAAAAGTAGCTATCAGTACTTGTTCTCTTATCCTTAGCTCTGCTGAATTATGAAAGATCAGTGTAGCTTGGACAAACCGCCGTTGTAGGCAGTGATGGAGCCCACGGAGTACGAGTTCCCCAGCTGACTGTGGTGGCTGTGACACACTGACTCACTGGTGAGAAGGCGGTGCTCTGAAACCGAGAGAGAGACAACAGAAATGGAGAGGTCTGTTAGCAAAAAATTATCTTTGGGAGAGATTTCAGGCCACGGTTTATTGGTATCTTAACCACTAGAGGATGTAGGCAAAGTTGGGCCACATCTGTATGGTTTACAGATGTAGCCCAGCCAGTTATCACAGTATTTTCCTCCAGCTGGTGTTACTACAGGACAAACTTCTAACATTGCCACAGACAGAAAGCAATAAATGTGGCTTGGGTGAAAATACTAGGAGTAATGTGTACCACTCTCTGGACAACTTTATTCAGAAAACAGATTTTAATAATGCAGTGTAACAACTGCTGTGAAGTTGTGAGGCTTGCACCACTTGTGATTGTCCAGGAGACCCTCCTGAGTATCATGTAATGTTTTAATTAATAGTTTAATAAGAATTAGCATTTCATTATTTGTTAACAGTTTAGCTGAGGGAATAACTTGTACACTCGGTAAGCATGCAGGTGAGAAAAGGTTGAGAAGGAATGCAAACGGGTTGAACAACTGAGTATTTAAAGCTGTTTTACGTAACGTAGCTGAATAGAACAAGTATCAAGGATACCCTTGGGCAGGAACAACGAGGAGTGCAAATATAACAGCAGAAATGACTGACTGGGCAGAGATGTACATCCCAATCCATGTCAGCGATATCACAGGGCTGATTCATGCTCGGATGATGTAACCGTCAGATCCTTTTTGAAAAACTGCTGCATGGTCATCCACATCCTGAACCCGGGTATGTGGGGAACGGAGAGCAGGGCTGCTCTGCAAGGGCAGACGTGCTGGCAGTGGAGGTGACCCCAGCGCAGGCACTGCCTCACCCCGGGGACACAGCCAAGCGCGGGCAGGCAGAGCCAAGTGCTGGTACATGGCACCCATCGACAGCCCCAGCACAGGGAGGGGATGAACGATGAACCAGGGCCTGGGGCCACCCCAGGGAGCAGCCAGGAGCAATTGACGTTATTTAATGACATAGAAAAAAAATCCAAATGTACCAGACAAAACAAGCAAATAATATAATTATGCACTCAAGAAAACAGGGAAGTCAAACTTTAGAAGTCTAATAGCTTTTTTGTATCTGTAAAAGATGCATTTAAGGCTGTTGATTTCTTTCCTAGGGAAATGACTTCCATTCTGTCCTGTCTAACGCTTGTATCTACATAAACAATCTTCTATATTGGGTTTGCCCAACATAATGGCATCATTACCATCTCTTCTGCACAAAGAAATTTTGCATTAGGGTTATAAATTAAGCTCATTCTCACTCTGCCTTTTACTGAAGGCTTTTAATTTTTTGTTTCCAGCCAACCCTTACTGTTCTCAAGGACTGTACTGCAGGTCTTATTATGAAATTACCTGAAGACTGACAGTTGCCAGTGGCGAAAAGGGCCCCTGCTGTTTTGGAAAAGCTGAAATGCATCCTGCTCTTCATCTAGACCAAAAGCCTTGGGTGGCTGTGGGGTTTGAGTGTTTTTTGCTTTTTGCTATTTGGTTGGTATTTTTTGTTTTTAATGAATATTTTAGGTTGTTTATACCTGGAATAAGCAACTGTTCTCTATTAATAATGAGGATCTATGGGTATGTCTACATTCACTTCCCTGATTTGCTGTTAAGTCCCTGCCTCCCGATCACCCAGACTGTATCGATGTTAGTTTCTGATTGAAACCTGTCGTGGAGCAAACCAACCAGTTTCCTTCAAGGCAGAAGTGTGGATTTAGCTGTAACTTGCTGAGGAGACCATTTCATATAAGCGCAATAGCTGAGAGCATACCCAGCCTGGGAGCTTTCTGTCCTACATAGCATTTTCTGGCATGCTCCCAGCAGATCTTCTGCCCTTGAGGGCTCACAAGCCCTCATGCCATGTCCAAGGACATACAATTTATCTCCCCCTTGGTATCATGCTGTCAAACTACCATTCCACTGGGTCAACCCTCACGTCAATTCCAGTATTTTAAACCATAAAACCTCCAAAAAACAGCAATAATGTCTTTCAGCTACAGGGACCTGTGTTAGATGCCACGCAGTGTGGGCATGGCTGTTTGCGCAGCTCTAAATGGAGGTAACATGAATATTGTGGGCAAGGGAGCAGGGCTCTCTCACCCATAGAGACATCGTTTCTGTTTGCTTTAGAGATACTTGGTTCAGGCTTAAGCCTTTTTGTTTGCATTTCAGATTCTGACAATGGTTTCTCCTTGGGGAAAGCAGATAAGGCTCCCTTCAGGCCAGGGTGAGCCAGTTTCCGCTGGACAGACAGACAAAATGGAAGAGCAAGATGAGCAGCCTAGGATGGCTCCATTCGTTTTTGGCACAAGTGTGCTTTGAACTATCTGTGAACACAAATTTGACCTAGGAAAGACCTATATTTGGATACAGCTACTAAGGCAAGACAAGTAAAGAGGGCTTAGGTGTGGAGCCTGCTCATGGCTATCTGGACTGGCACCCAGTGCCTGAAAGTGGTGGGCTATCCAGATCCCCAAGTAACAGCAAAGAACAGGGGTTTTCCAAATGCTGACAGTGATCTAGAAAACTACTGCTCTTTGGTGAAGCACTTGCATGGTCCTGTGGTGAGCAAGAGTCTGAGCTGCGTATATATGATATCGTGACATTATCGGAATTCTCAGTCCACTGTAGCCACCTAAAAGCCAAGTGTGTCATCTGCAGTTAGATATGTGATCTTTAATCAGCGGCAGCAGCTCTGGGTGTATATCTTCTTTTTAAGATGACCTATTAAGCTGTCATCTGTAGCTACTTGACCTATAATAGAAAACGCCATCAGGAAAAACAAGCACTAAAATGGAAAATAGCTTTACTTGCTTTCATTAACATTCATCTGACACTCCGAAAGGCTGCAGCTGGGCCAACACAAACACGCGTGGAGTGCAAGTTCACCATGATGCTACGCCCTGATTACCTCTTTCTAGCACATTTATGTTTTTTCTCTCAATTCTCAGGTAACAAGTCAAGTCTGCTGTGCCATAGCCCCACGCTTGATCTTGTCCTGAAGTTATTTATTGGCTCTCCTGGCAGTTTGTTAGACCGATGGCACTCGTTTCTTGTTATATATAGCTACGTATAAGAAATAAGCAGAGCACGTTTAGTCATTTTAGTTATTTCGAACTACTAGAACAAAGAAAAGGAGTGCATAGTTGGACTCAAACTTCACCTGTTTTTCAGTATTCAGAAGCTAAATTCACAAAAGATACCAGAAAAGTGTGAAAAATATTAATTAGGAAAACCAGACATCAGATTTACAGTGAGATTCTTTGGGGATTTTTAGACATTATCCTTCATAAGCAGCTGCTGGCTCAGTGGTGCACATCATTGGTTATGGGAAAGATTTCTGTCTAAAACATGACGTTTAATTTCAGAAAAGTAGTCATTAATTTTGAACTTGAAAAGTCTGTAAAGCATGTCAATCATTAATGACAACTAACAAAAATTCTGAATGTAGCAATAACTTCATCTTTAAAAAAGAAAAGAGGATAAATGCATCTTGCACATTTTCAGGGCTATATAATACAGCACTCTGCTGTGAACGGTACTTCTGAATATTTAAACACAGTTTCCTCCTTGGGTACTGGTGGGGAAAGAGGAGGAAGCATAAGGAAAATGCTAGGTTGTGAAGCCAAAGAGGAGGGGAGGAAAGAAGAGTGGGGGGAGCTGTCTCTCGCAAAGGCAGCCCCCAGACTACAGTGACTAGGTTCTTGTTTAGGTGCAAAATGTGAAATGCACGTTGACATTTAAAAAACTGGGGAAAATCCCCCAACGTTAACCAAGGAATGCTGAACCAAAGAGTAGAACTACGTCGTTTTGAAAACACATTCTGCCTTCAGCATCCAAATGTTTCTTGTCTTGTGCTCTGAAGAGCTAACGTTGATGAACTGTAACTGATGGAGCTGGGGAAATAACGTTTGTGGTGAACTGTATATCCACTGAAACGATGCTATTGAAAGTGGAAAAATTATTTGTGAATACACCCAAATAGTTTTTCCAGAACAAACTTTGACAAAACATTATTGAGCACAGAGACCTTCTTTTCTTTTTTTTTCTTTTTTTTTTTTTTACAGTTTTGATAAAGCAGTAAAGAAAAATAATTGCAACAGGACAGCAGTATTTCCGTTTCCCTAATAGCTGAGTAATTAGAAAGCACTTTCTAGATGCAACATCTTGCTCTTCGGGGGTTTCTCATCTTGCAGTGGTTTTAACGTCACAAAGGACCATGCCCTCTGGCTCTCCTGCTCCTCCTGCATGCTACAGGCTGTTCTTAAACAGGCTCGGAGCCACACAACAGCAGCCAGACTGCTGGAACAAGCCGCTTGGAGCACTGTTCTTGCAGGTATAAGTGACCTGGTGCAAAGCACTTGTTTTCTCCATTGAAGAAGAGGGCCTGAAATGGGCTTTGGTTAGTAGCTGTGAGGGGAGATTAGGAAGAAACCAGCACCCTGTGTTGCAAGGTGTGCGGGCACCCACCCTTGGAACTGCTTTACTCATCCCCAGCGCAGGCAGAGCTGACCTCTGCTGGAATAAAAGTGTATTAAAAAAAAAAAAAAAAAAAAAAAAGCCAAAAAAAAACCCCCAAGGGATTTGATTTACATCCAGATGGAGTGAGGAACACATTTTTGGCAAACTCCCCTGTTCTTTTCAATACCTGTTTGCAGAAAATCCCGTTAAATTCTTCTTTCTCAAGACCTATTTGTGAAGGCTAGGTGATGCAACACGTGGAAAACGATACACCAGGAGCAGGGTGTCTGGGTGGCATCCATGTGAACCGCTTGCAAGAATGGGCTGTATCTGCTGGATTTGGACATGTCTTGAGGCAAGGTCAGAGAAGGAGGAGAACGGGTGCTCATTCTCTTTGGGAAATGCTTTCCGCTGCAGACACACAGAGATGCTTCTCTTCCTTAAAGGACTCGTGGTCTCCACTACTGCAGTATCCCCTGCTTTTTGCTGAATGTCCCACCATAGTCTGTATGGTGGAAAGGTGGCCGTTCCCTTCGTTTCATTGATTGATTGAAAGAGGCAGACCCCTGCCTATGGACAAAGCCAGGGATGATATGCTGGGTCAGGGAGTTTGCTTCTCATCTTTCCACATAACGCAGCAATGATGCTGACTGACTTCTCAAGTGCATGGTGAGGATAAACTGGTGACTGTCTGCACAGTTACCAGGATGGTTGCAACACACACATCAGCTTGTAACAGTCAAAGGGAACCTTGTCTAGTGGTTTAGAAATTGCTCGTCTCTGTCTCCATCAGAAATTTCACGAGAAAAAGCTTTGTATGAAATACTGGAAAAGCAGATTTGGCCAAAACTTATCTGGCATAAAAACTGAATTAAAATGGATTTTAAATGCAGTAGGATGAGAAAGCAAATAAAATTTCTCTGACCTGGATGCATCTGTTTGCTGAAATCTGGCTTCCAGCATGTATCAGAGAGGTATGTAACCAAGAAAGAGAGGGGACAGTACACACATCTTTTCTTATAAACCTGTGAGGCACCTTGGTGGAAGTGGCACAGGAATCTAGAGTGAAATTTAAAGCAGAAGCACAGAACCTAAGTTAAAGGCAGACCGACAGAGGGATGTGTTGAAAATACAAGTAGGACAACACCGTTTACACAGGAAGGAGCACTTGTAAACACCAGCAGCTGCTTTAATTCATCAGAGCTTACTGTGGTTACAAACGCAATTCTAACTTTTCTTCTGCAAATTCTTTCCATAAAAGCAGTACTTACTCTAGGTGTGACCAACTTGGTTGTTCCCTTAACTGTTATTGAGAGAAATGTTTTTGCAGTGCCATAATTTTGTGATGCCTTTCCTGCATACCTAATGTGTTGTACACCTATGACTAAATGATTTTTACTTTCTCATTTTTTATTGAGACAATATTGTGTGGGCTTCTTTGGCAGTAACCTGACACAAAGCTTTGTGTGTTGAGCCCAAACACATTTACCTTCTGGAAGCTCTTTCATTTAATCTAGAGGAGCATAGCTTATTTGAAGAATGATAAAATTCCAAGGTCAGCCTGAAAATTAAGCCATTTATATAAAAAAGGTTTGCTCTTGTACAGATGTAGGTATGAGTCACTGACCTGAGAACTCAAAGCATTGCAGGGATATTAATATAAAAATCAAGATTTTAATAAATTGAAGTAATTGAAGAAGGCAGGAAATAAAAAGACTTGTTTGTCTTGACTGAAAAAGTAAGCTTTTTTTCTGTGGTAATAAGAACAGATCATACCCCTCGTGTTCCCTGTTACAAATCTGGACCAACACCTGTCAACCAAGTGCTGTCACTGGAGGTTCTGCCCTTTAAAGAGTTGTAGGAATTGAGGAGAGTTAAGGATCAAGAAGTATTGCTCTAGCTTTTGGTAAGAAAGACTTTGGCACCCCGTCTCCTTTATTCAGACTCTCCTCTTTCTGCCTGTAACAGTTGCCAGCTCTGAAAGAGCTGAGCTGCAATAAATATAAGAAATATCCTGGGGGTGTAGGGGTGGAGAGACCCTGTGGGCAGAAGCGTTCTTCTCAGACCACAGCTACCTCCCAGCCAGGGACGAGAAGGTAGTTTTGATTGAGAGCAGAGAGGGGGAAAGAAGGGGAGAAAAATACCTTCCTTCCTTCCTTGGCATCTTCACCTCCTTTGAAAACCTGTCCTAAAAGTAAGAATCTGTTTTTTCTTCTGTCTCTGTAGTAAACTACAGGAACCTGTTCTTACCCCTCTTGCTTGGTGCCTTTGTGGGGGAGCAGTGTCACACCCAGCTTTCAGGCAAGAGCATCATCGCCAGCATCTACAGGGGAGCAGCTCATACACTGCAATAAACTGGCTTAGAGTCAATTCAATTTAGATCAAAGTGATGATAATGTGCTAAAGGAAGGCACTAAAGAGGTAATTCAGAAGAAGTTTCTGCCTTCTGAAAGGTTACCCAGCTAGCTACTCATATGCTTTTTGTTTGTTTGCTGTTTAGATTCCAAGTTACTTCTAAGTACTCAGTACCCAGACCTGATGGTTTTTGTGTGCTTGTCTGTTTTTTACCCAGTTTTATCTATGTGATTGGAGCCACCCATGGGAGGTAGAAGAAGGGTCCCTATCAGAAGGAAGGAGCTACAGCAACAAATAAATTGAAAAGATAAAAATACTCCTAGTGCCATCTCTGCTTTGCAGATGCTCCACTGTGCCAAGGAGGAGGCTGTACCACACAGCCTGTGGCACTGGGCTGTGCGTGTGAACAGAACAGCAAAAACTTGTTCAAACAGGCTGTTCTGCTGTTAACTTGCTGCCTTCCAGGCACAGGCACAAGCCACTGCCACCCCTTTATGCTCGGTGCTGACTACGACACTGCTTGCGAGCGAGTTCTGAAGGCAGGAGGCTTGTCTTGGAGAGCAAGGCTTGGCCCACGCCGCCTGACAGGCTGCCTCTCCTCCTTGCACCACGCTGGGGAAACCAGGCTACGGAGGGAGGGAGGGAAGCTGCTGCTACCTCCGGCCTCGTGCGGGCTGTGAGGGATCTGCTGGTCCTGGGGTTTCCTCCCCTGCCTGGTTCCATTAAGTGGTGGGCAGTCGCCTTGCCCTGGAGAACGCGCCCCGTGCCGGCATCGGGGAGTGGGCTGCGGGGTGGCTCTTCCTGAGCAAGAAGGCAGGAGCTGGGCTGGACTCTGGGACTGGAGCTGGGAAACACGACAATCATTGCTGAGCTGCAGCAAACGTTAACGGGTTGCAAAAGTTCAGCAAGCCTGAACTAGGCATTTGGGTAAGAGTAGTGTTCAAAATGTAAATATACATATTAAGTATGACCTGAAAGAGGCGGCTAAATCAAAATGCAACAGAATAAACACAGATGATAAGGAAGAGATGGACTAATTACAGGCAAGAGACTGCAATAGAACTTTGGTTATACCATCTACCTGTTTCTCCCTCATACCATTCTAGCACTTTATTAGACCTTTCTGAACCACCCAACATACCGTCAGGTCAGCCTTAACAGAGCACTAGCTGGGGATAAGATACCGTGATTAAAACTCATGGAGACTATAGCAGAATAGATCAAATTATCTAAGTAGTTAATTGTCATAATTTGAAATTACTTATCTTTTATGCAGTCAGAATCATAATCTAGGCCGTTAGCGACTACTTCGGAGTATTTCTGGCCATAGTTTATGAATGCTGAAAGGGTATTGATTGGACGATGGTACGATGAATGTAAATTTTCATATGAAAAAATGAAAGGTAGCAAGCCATTTGTGTAAACAAGTTTGTAATACTGAGTCTTGCAGTGGGATATACATAAAAGTCACTTCAAAAGTGATGGTGTGTGATGGTCAGTGCTGGGATAATCTGATCTGCCAAAGTACAATCAGAAACAGCGCAAGCAGGAATCACAGAGCTGGCTTTAGAAAGGACTAAGGATGGAGATCCCATGAAAGAGCTTCCCACCCTGCAGGGAGCCCCTTGGCTCTTGGAGATGCTGCTGGCCCGTGGCTCAGAGGGTTTGGCTTTAACTCCCCCCTCTGCCTAAGCGTGTGACCTTGGCCTCACCGTTTAGTCTCCCTGTGTCTGACTTTCCCGACTCGTAAGGCAAGGTGGGGAGCATTCCCCTGTTTAACAAAGAGCTAGGAAGAAAAGTGCATGGAAGAATAAGAGGTACTTGAAGTCTGCAAGGAGAGGCCACGCGTAAATTGCTCAGATCTTCCTGCCATGAGGTTCCCTGCAGCTCCGGGTTGGGGGTTACTCGTTCTGTTATCTTGGAATGGGAACATGCAAAATACCTACAGGTAAGTCTTAAGCAGGGCATGCAGTTTTGGAGGTCTCCATGTAGGAGATGTGCCTGCCTATGATTTTATCTGTAGCCGGCCATAAATTTAAAGGAATTAGCAAGCGGTGGCTGGGTCTTGCAGCCCTTCCCTCCCAGCAAGGTGACAGAAGGCTCTCACAGCTGGTTCTGCAGACCTTTGCAAGACCTTTCCATCTTCCCTGCATACAGCAATGTCAACTGATCATTGATTTTCAATACCACTTTTCATCACTGAAATGTTGATACTTTAATTAATCAGGAGGACCCACACGGGTTGGAATTAAAAAATTAGGAGTACTTATATCACAGAGCTTAGTACAGCGACTCCCAGGCAGTCATCAGTGAAACTTTTGAAGCATGCTTTCCTGTAGTTCTTGTTCTTATGAAAGTTTTCAGTCCCTCTGTTCCCTCATACAGATTTTCTAATGTCTAATAATAAGTTGAACACACACTGTGACTTTTCCATTAACAGGAGTTTGCCTTGTGTCTATTTGGCAGCATGTTTTCATCAAACGTATAGGGACTCTTGATCTCTCTGCAAGTTTAGTTAAAACCAGGCAAGGACTTCAAAAGGAACTCATGGGGACTGATAGACAGCATGATCTTGTAAGCATCATTTCCCAAGGAAACAGGATTAAAAGACTAGCAGCTGGCTGTGTGGTAGGCTAATTCAAACCTTCCTTTTCTGTCAGTTAAAAAAAAAAAAAAGTGAGAACATATATTTTTTTAACAATGTTTATTAGCAGAGTTTCAGTCACAGGGAAATCAACTCCCCAAATATTTTTTTTTTCCATTAATAGGGTCTTGAAGGCAGTTTTATGTCCTTGTATAACTAAAAGAAATTACTTTTTTTAAGTGCCCTTTTTTTACTAATTACTGGTGATCTGCTTTGTCAGGGATTTCCACTGCACAGTGTCTCCTTTGAAATAATTGCAAAATCATTATCTTTTTAGGGTTGTTTTAAGCAACATGACAGAAACCTTCCACAGCCCGTTTTCCTGCCGGAATTTTTATCCTTCTTGATTATCGGCTGTGTTCCCATGACAATTCCTGTGCTCACGCATCCCAGAATTAGCTCCTAACACGTTCCAGCCTGATGGTACATCAAGCCCACTCAGTGCTCTGGAAACTACATGTACGCAATAGGCTCAGAATCTGTGGGGAAAGTAATTTGGGTATTAAGACTATGTGATTGAAAGATGGGAGAAGGGATGGACAGAAGAGAGTGGAGAAAGGAAAAGATACTTAGGATTATTCTTTTTTTTAAACTTTTTTTTTTTAATTTAAATGCCTCACGTCTGTAGGGTAACATCTCTACAGTTAGTATATACTGTTGATGAAATGGAACACTAGCTTGAAAATGACTTATCAGTTTATCTTCAGAGTCAACTGATAAGGCGAGCAGCTCTGTATTTTGAGTTACCTTTCCTGCAGCTTTCCTGCACTGCACCCCCAGTTTCCCTGGAAGCTCCCTGTCTCCATGAGGTGCCTGTGTGTCATTCCCACTTTCAATGCTGCTGCATAGCTGGGTGCATTCCAGCTGCAGAACTCCGTACCTTTCTCAAGATTGCAACAGTCATCTTAGTCAAAACCTGAGCAAATCCTAGTAGAGATCTACTCAAAAGAAACCCCTCTGTGCTCAGTTCTAGCTGCGAGAATAGTGCCAGACCTGATGGTATAGATCCAACAGAGCCACTAGCTGAGAAGGGAGCATCCAAATACCCCACTACTGCTGGCTAAGTCAAGGTCCATCCACATAAAGGGCTCCCAGCAAGTGCTGGTTTGGCTCCAAATTGCACTGGTCATTTGCTAGGAAGACCACCTTCATGCTCCCATGTTTTGTGGCCAGCACGGATGTTTCTTAGCCAAGGTGCAATGAATTCCAGGCAGGGCTCCTGACAGACCTTCATGGAGAGCCAGCACTGTTAGCAGGACGTGTCCAACTCTAATAAAACTACCCAGAGAGCTGCTAGATAACTTCCTTCTGCCATTAGTTGAAGTTCACAGTTGAAAGCCATTCTGAGGCTTACCAGACATTTTTGCCCCCCTTTACTTGGAGAAATAAAGCTCTTCTAACATGTCTCCATCTCAGAACAGCCTACCATCTCACCATCTGTCACAATGGCATTTTCCATTGTTTTCTTCTCCCTCTCTGTGCTTCTTATACATATGCAAGGTGTGCCCTCTAGTATTCTGCAAACAGCACAGCAGTGTTCAGCAGTGACAAATGCACCTTGGGACAATTGCATTTATGGAATATCAATAAGACTCCTTCCTCCCAGCTAACCACCTTTTCCCAGTCAGTATGACGGTACCACAAGGGTTAAAAACCCAAGCTTATTATAATGCAAGCACAGTTACCAAGATAGCATGTATAGGAGAAAATGCAATTGAGATAGTAGTTTGCTTCACAGTTTGAACGATGCTCTGAGCTTTCAGCTACCTTTACCTTTTATATTACCCAAAGTATGGTATTTAAAGATGCATACATATTTTAAGATATCCAGTTTGCATTAATCACAGTCTCAGCATTATTAATGATTTGATTTCAGAAAAGTTATTGCAAAATTCTATTTTTGCTATGCAATTTGTGCAGGCCTTCACATGGTCTAAAACTAGATTTAAAGATAATACATTCAAAGGCAAGAGCATCTCTCTGAGGGGTCACTGATAAAAGCAAGATTGACCCCTCATCCTGACAGAACCTCTGCAAGAATCCTTCCAACAGACACATCGCTGCTTATTGTGCCAGCAGCTGTTGCCAGTTCCTTGGGGCAAACCTCCTGATGGGATCTGGTCCTCACCGTGAAGATGGCCAGCAGCTGCACAGGGAGGTGATTACTTTTTTCTCTGCCTCCCACCAGTTTCCCAATAGCCCTTTGACCAATTCAGAACCCTACGGGTACCCTTCAAGTCCCTGTGCCTGTGCTGCCACCAGGCTGAGCCCAGGAGGACACCGGAGGAGGGGGATTCCAGGATTTTTAGCGTTGCTATGGAGATGAAAATTAGCACAATAACTATTATGTTCTCTTTCAAAGCTTCCCAGTCTCTGGTTTTAACTCATTCCCCTGTTCCATCACCACTTCAGTTCTGTCCCAGGAGCATCCCGGCACATCTGACAGATTTCTGGCTTGGGAACTGGAAGGGGAATGGCAGAACACGTTGGAACCTGAAGTCTGGCCAGGAACCAGAAAAGGGGAAGGAAGAAGTGAGAGAAGATCTTATAGAAAGAGGAGAGAATTAAAATAAAATTTAAAAATAAAATAAAATAAAACAAAATAATAAAATAAAATAAGTTATAAGAGTATAAGAGGCAGGGACATGGAAAACCCAGCTTTTGGAGATGGCACAGAGGCACAGAAACAGAACTGGAGAATATTTTGGTACCGTATGGTTATGCTCTACCCTTCCTTAATGAAGCTGCGTCCCTCAGGGAGAGCGATGCACAGGCTGTACACCGCTCAGCAGCGAATACCCAGGCTGTCATCTTCCCTCCTGTTTGCAACAGCCCCTCCCTTTTCTTCAGCACCGAGAGGAAAAGCAAAGCTTCTGGGAAGCAAATACAACATCACACTTTCTTGTGAGGGGCAAAGCAAAAGTTGGAATGAATTTGGGAAGTTTAAATACGTTTTTCCACCTCCACGTTGCTACATGCAATTAGGTGGTTGTGCTGTTTCTGATGGGCTTTATGATCCAGTGCCCTAAAGCTCGCACTGCTTATGGGCACGTTGTTGTTGACATGAGTTCAATACCCTGTCGCCAAATCACCCATGCTGTAAGCATAGTGCCTTGGCCTTCTGCAGAAACACTGGACAAGCATTAAAAAGGGGTAACAAAGATTCAGTTGAGCTTGTAGGTAAAAAATAGGAGGACAAGGCTTTTCTGATCTGCGAGGCTTCACAATTAACCACGGGTGCTAGAGGCTGTCTAAAATGTCTCCGAACATATCTTTCCCCTGCTAATAACATTGTGTCTTGCTATCACAGCCATTGTGCAAAACCCAGCAAACGAGCCTTCCTCCGCCACCTCTGGTGCAGCAGCCAGCACCACCTCTGCTCTTTCAGTCTTCCAAACACCTGTTCCTCTGCAGCCACCAAAAGTACAGCCCAACTTTTATTTTGCCTGGCTAGCAAAAGGCACCATAAACCGGTCAATAAGCTGAGGCTAAGATGTGCCCCCCAGGAGAGCGGCAGGATGCCTGGCCCTGCCTGGCCACCCCGGCCAGGGAGCAGGGCTGCAGCGCAGGGAACGTGGGCTGCAAAAAGGGCTTCAAACGCAGCTGGGGGCTAGTCAGGCTTGTGCCGTTGTTATGTATCCTCATCCCGCATCACGTCCTTTCCTACAAATGAATACTGATTTTCTGAGCCCAGAAGGCCAGCTATTGGAACTTCATCTGGTGCAGGCAGAGCTCACCTAAACTACCTTTTAGATTTTCTCTTCCTTGGTCCAAAATGACATAGCAGGTGGCTGTGGTGTGCCACCCGGCTGTGCAATGGTACACTCAGACAGCAGCATCCCCACAGTGATGATGCTGGGGATCTCGCTGCGCCACCTTCCTACCCTGCTGGCTGACCACTACTTGAAAACAGGCATCATTTGCAAAAGACACATTAACAATACAGCAGATCCCTTTGAGGTTTTGCTGCTCTCCAGCCCCCACCTTCCCACAGCTTTTTATGCAATTTATAACCAAGCTTTGAAGGGAGGGGAAAAAAACACAGCAATTTGCCTGCAGCCACACGATGGGAGGGAGCAACACGAGAGTAACTTGCGGTGTGGTGCTGTGGTGCCAGAGATGCACTGCTGCGCAGATCAAAAAGGCTACCAAGGAATGACCAATTTTGGCTATTAGTTGCTGTGCAAAAAATTTCAAATAAAACCATATTGTCTCATCACCTGTCCTTGTAGGCGAGCCTTCAAGAGAGGGAAATGAATGTGTTCCCTTCGACAGTTTAAAGAGGAGGGACAGTCTTCACTCATTTGTTGAACTTATAAAGCATATTTCATGGCAGCTTGGGAAAGTCCAAAAGCAGAATCATGTTTAGCAGGGCTCTCAGTCCAACTATAATTCCACCCTCACCATCTCATTTCCATCCCCCTTCCCTCCTCCAGCCTTGCGAAGGAAAATAGCTTCAGACTAAAAGCCCTATAAAACTGTTACTTCTGAAGGTTTATCCTCTTGTCTTTCTGATGAAGAGCTACAATTATTTTTTTTTTGCAGCATAGGTAAGGAAACATCATTCTGAGAAAACGTGAAACCAGACGTGAAACACAGACATAAAACCTGCTCTTTCAAGCTCAGAAAGTTAAGGACGAGATCATTCCAAATCAACCCTTTTATTTAATATTTCTCCAGTCAACAAAAAATCTGACTATCATCTAACATGGTTATTATTAAAAGGTTATCTCAGTAGCAAATAATCACTTTAAACTTGAAACTCAGATGCACTGTAGAATGGCCAAAGTCTGAAAACATGTAAATCACGGGGATGGGTGAGTATGCCGCTAATTACCCCATTCCCTGAAAATCTTGTTTCTTTTTATGAAATATAATAAATAAAATTAGGAGAAATAATTATGATCTTCTAAGTAACGGGAACTGGACAAGCAGCAGTGTGTGATTCTTGCTCACATGCCAAAAGCATGGCATAGGAAAACGTCGCTGTGGAGTTCCAAAATCACAGTCAAGAGACTTGCTCAGCCGTCGCTTACTTGGGGAAGAGCCTTACCTGCTTAACCCACTAGCGGTGCAGAAATTTTGATCCAAACCCATCACTGTTCTTACCACGTTCCCCTGTTACACTTTCGAAAGAAGAGCCAATGAAATCCTTTACTTTTGTGAACTGTAAAGAAAGACAAAAGATTACCAAGAGATCTTTTTTAGCTATTGTGCCCTAACCTTTCTGAATTTCTGTGAAACTTTGTGTTTACAGTGATTTACTCAACTTTATCCCTGGACTTTTACGTACCGCACATAAAATATGATTTTTAGAGTGCATACTCATGTTTCTATTCAGGGGTCACTTCGTACATAAAACACTTGTATGAATGCCTAAATTATTTCAGCTCTCAATCACACTGAAAGCCAATGCAGCCCGAATACCCAAACTACAAAGACGGGTTTGGAAAATGCTATGTTAGGCTGGGGTCATACTCTCTTAAATTTGGATATTCACATCTCTGAGAGACGTTTGGTTTTGCAAGGATGATTAATTTCATTTTCCCTCTAACATCATGAATGGTACTAACCACTCTGTCTAATTTTGTTCAGTGATGATATTAGTTAGTTTCATGGCGCAAATAAAATTTAGCCTGACGTCTCAAGAGCCTGAGCATCATCTCTGTTAACAAAGCCTTATTACAAGATTTCTTTAATGCTTTTTTTAAGCCTGAACACAATATAGGCAGTGTCAAGGTACAGGGAACTTCTGCATCATTACTGAGGGCCAGTGCAGACCGGTCGCTATGTCATGAAACAGCTCAAATTGATCACAGTGATGGTCTGGTAGATGCAAAGCTCAGAGTCTTTGACTCTGAACTATCCCTGAATGACAAACAGTAGAACTTCTCAGGGTACTCCATCCTGCCCACACCAACTTTATCCTATAGGAAACATGCTACTGCCTTGGTCTCTGGTAGGAATGCCGCCTGATGGTTATTGAAAATGTCTAAGGGGATGGAGAAAACAAAACTTAAGGCTCAGCAGTTTTAGTCTGAGTCTTGAACAGACAGGGTGATGCCACACTGTCCAGCGGAGGGCTGCTAGATGGTGCCAACTGCTTTCCCTCTTCCAAGGAGTGCACTTAGCAAAAACAAGTTAAGCGTTTTGTACTTAATGGCAGGTGGGGCATAAAGTATCGCTGGGGTCTCTTCATTGTCGTGTAAAAACCACAAACAGGTGCTGTGCTTTGATTGCAGTGATTCTCGAGCCCATTTTCACTTTCCCTTGCGCTTGCCTTTTAAGCTTTGATCACAAGGCTGTACCGCTAAAGGCACCTGAGCAGCAGATTGCTAGGCAACAGATGCTGCAAAGGACAGCACCTGAGTGGCAAGGGACCTTGCCCTGCTCCAAGGTCCCCCTGAAAAAATCTTCAAGGCAAAACCAGCTCGGTGTTACGAAGGCAGGCAGGTGAAGCCAGAAATTGCTTTGAAAGGAGGTGTTAAAAATAAACAGCAATAGGAAAAAGGGGCAATTCAAGCAAATGAGAGAGAAACATGATGGGAGGCAACACAAGGCAACGTGCAATGAGGAGTCGCTACTAAAAGCATGGGAGCAGGTAGAAAATATGAGGGAAAAAGTAGCAAAACACAGATACAAGGCAGATTTGAAAACTTGTGCAACAGCATAAATATATATATATAAAAGCTTAATTTATTGTCATCCTTGTAAAAGTTTATTTATTGCTAAAATTCTGTTTAGCGTTCATTTTATATCAAAAATTATGTCTACCACGAGGAAACCCATATTACTGTTGTGTTTTTCTTCTGAATTGCCAAAGAGAGTACTTTACATCATTTCTACTTGGCCCATAAATGTCATCCGTGGAGTAAATAGAAAAGTTTCATTTGATCACAATTTAGGAGACATTGAAGAAGCTACATAAATCTTTATAGAACACAAATCAGTACTTCACCCAGAATATAACTTGGAAGACAACGTATAAATGCAAAATGGTACATACTCAGCAATGCTCAGTAAGCAAAGGGAAGGTTGCATCTGTCTAATGAGAGTTTCCTTCAGGATAAAGAAAACAAGCTGCTAAAGAAACCTGACCTGGAAGCTGTGAAGCATAGTGCAGTACCACATGTAGGAAATGTGTTTCCCTCGTTCCAATCCTTAATTGCTATTTTAAATGTGCAAATAGGCTTGCCCAGTAGGATGAACAGCGGCAACAAAACCCAAACCAACAGAAAGTACTGAGCAGCAAAGCAAGCTGAGTGTTCAGAGATGAAGGAGTGCCAACCTGCAGTGAAAATCAGACTTTGCCAAGGATATTAAAAAAAACGCGGGGGGTGGGGGGAATGGAGTTGCTATACAGGAAAATAGGATAGAGATTAAAGATAATCTAGGTACAGCCAAAAACTAAGTAAATACTCGGCCTTGTTTCAATCAGCGGAGACAATGTTGAGCATGGAACAAAAGGCAGAACGGCTAAAGGTTAGGGAAATTGCTAAGGAGCTTATTTGGTCTTTTGAGACCAAATAATCATCACTGCAGAATTCTGAAAGAACAAGATGCAAAATAGCAGGTATTTTCAATAATTCTGCTAGGTCAATCTGTTCTTAAATGACTACTGTTGCAAAAAGGTTGCTGAAAGACTGAGCTTGCCAAAATAACAGCCAAGATGAGGACAGGGATTCTGTCTACAAACATATTGTTGAAGTAAAAACAAGAAAGGGGAAAATAATATTTTAGCTAAAGGGTAATGTCGACATGAGAATAAACACATCACAAAGTTAGAAAAACATTTCTAACCTTCAGTGCAATGAGGTTGGAGAACAATCTTCCAACAAGAGTAACTGGCACAGAACTAGTTAGAAATGGAGGTGGATCAGTTTGGAAAACTGATTTAGTGATACATTCGCCTGAGGCAGGTAAAAAATTGACCATGCCCAGTCCTTTTTTCTATAGATTTCTTTATAATCAAGTCTCTGTGATTCCTCCATGGTTGACTAGAGAGTATTCCAGCATTCAGTAATAATCCTTTGCCTTCTTACGCCTTGCAGTTAGCTTAACTATCACCCACTTTGCGTACCTCTCACTGCAGCAACAAACAGGGTACCTGTACTCCCTAGCAAGGCAAAAGTGTTTTGTTGGACGTGCTGACACGGCGCAGACTTTTCTAGTTCTGCCAACTGTTCCTTGAGCTGGGGAAGGAAATGGAACAGTTGAGCCCTGTCTGCTGTAACCGTGGTTGAAATCCCTCGATGGCTCACCCACTGCTCATCTCACCCGTGCCGCCCAGGTGAGAGGCACATTTAAGGAAAAGCAACCAAGTATCTCCTCTCAATCCATTGAGACTTTTAACAGAGTATACACAAGGTTTGTCAAAGCTAAAACAAGCTACTGACAGTGTAGAAATGTGAGAATAGAAAGGAAGGCACAAGCCTTTTCACGTAATTACCTTTATTCTTTTCAAGTTAGGAGTACATGGGATACTCCTTCCATGGGTTTAACCAGACCAATACATGGGATGCTCCCTCCACAGGTTTGACCAAACCCAAGTACATGTTTTGTTCGTGAACTCTTCAGCCAGCTTTTTGCCACAGACAAATCTCCTTGGTAAATCCCTTTTCAATTTGCTTCAGCGTACCCAGTTAAAATATCTGACTTGTTTCACAAGTATACTCTAAGGTTTCTTATTAAAAAAGTCTTGCAATAGTCTAAGAGAAAAAGGATTATGCAAAAAAAGGATAACATTAACTGTTCTATTTTTGGAAAACAGGAGCACAGTGCCAATTAGACTGCAGAAGTCTGAAGGCAAAATTCCCCGTCCCCTACCAGACAAGGTCACTGGACATGTTGACACAACATTTTAATGCACATTACCCATTTAAAATAATTATTTTGCACGCCAAGTCACATCTTTACCTTCTAAGTTCATTTTTACTGTGCAATGGATGGCTTGAAATCCAATTTAATTCATTTTTTGTAATGCAGTTTTCTTCCATGTCTACTATTTTCAGTGCATATTACATCTTCACTACTTCTGAATGTAACTTAAGTAGCAATTGCAAACAGATCTATCATAAATTTCAATCCAGTAATTTCTCCTTTTAGTCAACCCTAACTTCCCTCATTCCTGAAAGCACAAAAAAATCTGTAGAGCAAATAGGCATTTCAGTTGTACTCTGTATCCCAATCAATGAACAAAGACAATTCATAGCTAACCTGTATTTATTTATTCCTAAAACCAATTCCTTTTTCTATTGAATCTTCTTAATGTATTTTGCCTTTATAACAATTGATGTATAGTTATGCAATTTAATTTAATGACAGACTTTTTTTTCAAAGCCGGAAATGAAATTTGCTAGTATCTTTCTTCTCGTCCTCAAAACATCAGTTTGAGGTATTTGAAGCACCTCGACAAGCCAGAGTTAAAGAGGGAAATGAGGACTGGGGATTGTGTGAAGCCCAGGACAGTTCACTCCTCTTCTTCCCCAGCTGAAGCATGGAAGGGGTCCGGTGGGATGCCAGGACATCGTTACTCTTAAATCCCATGTGGAGGAGGGCCTGGGGACTGGGTTTAGGGCATTCTTTTGTTTGTTTGTTTGTTTTTGCAATCTCCATATGAAGTTTTTCCTGCTTATGCAACACTAGATCTATCAAAAGAAAAAATATTTAACTTCAAGAGGAAAAGTCTTTTCTTTATCTTCTATAAACCAAACCAGGCCAGTCTACCTTTAAATCCGGCTACTGCACAGACACCAAACTTCACAGACACTTCTATTACAGCTGCTTTTTCTGCACTTAGGTTTCACAGAAGGAACAGGCTGTTTATCAACAGGTTTTTCACGTTGCCTTTGAAGGGGCTCTGGACCCGACTATCCCATTCCAAACAGATGGGGCTCCATCACAGTGAAACCTTCAGGTGAGGTTGGCAGTGCGTTCTGCTTCCACATCAATGCTAGTGCTGCCTGCAAAGTGGCCGTAAAAGCAGCAGGCAGGAACTTTATAAGTTGTTGTCTGTCAGTTCTTTCCATGTATACATTATTTGCAAGTTAAATTTGTTTTGTTTTCCCCAGTCTGCCAGTTCTACAAACTCAAGCTGACAATCAAGCGAAGTTCTTCTCATGCATAATTACCTTTAACGAAGGATCCTCTGGCCAAATTGATTCACTGACACTTGAGCATTTTGTCTCCTGTCAGCATTCTTTGCACAGCCAGTGCAGATTAGAACCTAACAAACAATGCAGATATACAAGAAAATGTTGAACTTGGTTTACTGTCAGCACATTTCCTCTGCTGGGCTTGCATACCAAAGAAAATAGTTAAAACAGCAGCTCTGAAGGCAAGCTAGTAGCTGTGACTTCAAATACACATAAATAACATACGAGTAGGCGGTAATTTTACATCGGAGTGGGAGATGTTAGATGAAGTCTCTTCTCAGTGCAGTTTTTGAAGTACCTGGGACTGAGTGCTGCTGTCTTTCACATGTATTTCACTCTGCCCTTTGCTGTGCATTTGTAGCACCTTCACTTTATCCAACCCCAAGAAAGAAATTTCCAGGACCATTAAGTTTTCAGAGCTTGGGAAGAGGTAATTAAATAATTAGTTTAGTTTTGTTCTTTAAGAAACAGTGCACGGTTTCAGTGCCTAAATGCCACACTTTTATTTTGGCCTTAGAAAACTGGACAGTTTGATATACATTGTGCATAGGCAATAGCACGGCCTGAACATGGGTGAGGTGTTCTCTGCCTGATACAAATAGCAGTTTTTTGAAATTAAAAGCACCAAACTGATAACTGCTACTTCAAGAATTAGACATATATTTTATAAAACACGCTTTACTTATGATATTTGCCTTATATCCAAACCAGTGGGGCAAGTAAAAGCTGATTTTCATTTGGAACACAGGCTGGGTATCCCTGCCCGTCTTATGTCAATATTCAAGGACCCATCAACAGGAATGAACTGATCTCCCCCCTTTTCTTTGTTCAGACACAGTAACACACACTGGTACCCACAACCAAGATTTACTTTTATTGTACTGCTCTCTGCTTTTCATAATAATTAACGGAATCATTATACACCATTGGTCTAGTAGCGAGGGAACACCCAGAAGTTCTGCTTTGATGCAAGACCACTATCAAACACGGAGTCTCTGCCAGACATCTGTGTTGTACCCACCCACAGCCGTACATCAGCCCATCCCTCATGGCTAAGCGATTACTTTCAGTGGCAGATGAAACTGTCTTCCCTACTTCTCCAGACACATGAATTTTTCAACTTTTTTCAACTGCCTTTTTGCAGAAAAGGGGATCAAAGTAATGATGGTGATAAATACCTCTAACTCCATCCATATCAACATCTTCAGAGATAAAGACGAAGAGCTTTAAATATGTTTGCACACAGATTCTTTCAGCATTATACTGATCTGCAGGAAACTATATACGTACTAGTGTCAACGCTGCAGAACTTTATAAATGTACTCAAAGGTAAAACTGTCAGTTAATAACTAATAATCCTAACATTTGCTAGTATAGTCAATTGAGGGCTTTTTCAAACAGATTGTTACTTACAGCTGTGCCAGACAGGGCAGTTTGAAAAATGTTTAACTGCTCTTTAGTTATCATTTAAAATATATTCTTCAACATCCTTCAATATTTTTATATTGCAGAGATTATATTTTTTTTAGTAAACTTTATCTGCAAATATTTTTATGTTCCTGCTGTCGAATACAATTATATGTGCCTGTAAATAAGACGCATTGCCTACAGAAAACTATTACTGTAGCTAACACAGCAGAAACATTACATATTAATAAATGAATATATCAGTTTTAGTACAAACTGACTGAACTTTGTGGGAAACTTGTGTGTTATTTGTTGTAATATATTATTTGAACATGACATTTATACTGTACTATACATCGGGGGGGATTAGTGCCATCTGTCTCTCTAGCTTTCAGGTAAATGGTCAAAACCAAAACCTTTAAGAAAGCGGTATTGAGGTGGTGGCGTTTTGTTTCAGCGTTATCTTCATATTTATCTAGACTCTCCAAATCCACTTCAGGTTTCTGCTGTTTTCTTTTACCCTGCTGCAATATCCTCTAAGAAATATAAGATCATTTTAACAACAGATTTTAGCAGAGTTACTGAACTGATGAGGCAGAAACACCATGGCATAAAGAGCTCCATGCAACTTCATGGCTTAAAACTAAAGGAAACATTAGTTTTTCTAGGAAGACAGAAGCGATCAGCAAAATACAGTTCCTATGTTCTCATCAGACGTTTAGCAAACCACTAGACAGCTGGTTTATACTTGAGCAGCAAGCTATATTGTTTTACAACCCTTTTAACAATTTTGTTACCAGTGCATGTATACAGGTCACGTACCTGGTGAATATACCTGGGAATATGTCTATGTGGGTATATTTTTTTTCCTCCAGAACAGGTATGTAGACTAAAGCATCTGAACTGCATAATTGTCTTCTGTTGGCTTTTGGGTATGATTCAGCTCAGACTTCAGCAAGATCTCTGGGGCCGTCAAGACTTCAGTCTCTGGGTTATCTACTAAGACTTCTAGCAGTGCTATCAATTATTGTTTGAGGTGCAGCCCCTGATTCACTCAAATCTGGGGAAAACTGGACTTATATACACTGAAACCACTATTGTTAGTCGGGGCTGATTTTGAAGTGGCAGACTAAGAGGAAGCTTTAGTCCCCTGATTTGCAGTTCCCTACAGCTTAGGGAGAAGAAAACAAACAAACAAACAAACAAAAAAACCCCACACACACACACCCCAAAAAAAAAAAAAATTGAGAAAAGAGGAGAGATACAGGGGTTAGTTTGTCTTCTACTGCCAGGCAGTAGAAAGAAGAGGTACTACAGAGGTTGAGTATATAAAAATTCTTCCCTCTTGACCCCATCACCACTTGCACACACTTACTCTCCACATAGGGGCAGAGAGAAGAAAACAACAGCAAAGACAGCACCTCTTTTACTGGGGGAAGAAAAGAGAGAATGCTTTTATAGCACCTGCAGGACACAAGCCAACAGCTCTCTTTGTGGACCACGCAAGCCAGCGGGTGCAAACTGACTCATGTTCAAACTCCTCAGGGACTAACGCTCCAGAGGAGGCTCAACGAAGGTCATTTCAGCTGTACAACAAAATATAAGGAGGCTCAGGCACCACTTCTGGCCATAAGGCACAGGGCTTCAGGATGACTCCCATCCCTACGGCACACCAGGATGTGATTTTTCTGTGAGGTTCTGCAGTTCAGAATGCGAAAATCATGCTAGTGTGGGGTTTAGGATGCCACGCAGATGGGTGGCAGAAGGATGCAGGGGTTGGTGCGGTGGTGCTAGGACCGCCCCAAGCACAGGGGCTATACCCACAGCAAGCCCCATCCTTTATATCTAACCCCACAAAACCATATGGGAACTCTCCTGCCCCCTTTCTCTGCTCCTCTTGGCCTCATGTATTCAAAGAAGATAAAGCTATTTTTGTTTATAGACACAACACATTAATACAGTGCATCAACATGCAGAAATAAAAGTCCTAAAGTTTTTATTTTGATGCACACCAGTAGCTCTATGTTTCTTTCATGGTATTGCTTCAAACATGAAATTTAGCAGAGTTGCAGAATAGAATCTTTGGATTTCCATTGGTGTTTTAAATACTATGACTCCTTACACAAATTCTTATTGCATGTGTAGGTGCTTTGGCTGTATGTCTAAGAAAATCAAGTGACAACTTGGTCTAACCTGTTATTTTCACCAAGTAGTTTGGACATACTATTTTATTAGCTGGTAAATCATATAGCCGGTGCACTATTTCTACTGTTACAAGATGGAAATACAAATTGGAAGATTCTAGTAAGGAAAAATGAAAAAAAAAAACAACCAACCAACAAAAACCTTTATACTTTTTCACTTTTGGTTTATCATGAGCGGGGTGTGCCACTATTTCAGTCACTTCTTGTATGTACCTATGGCTCCTGTGGCTGTAACTGGGCTTATACTTGTCCTAATCGTCAATACAGAAAAAGAGAAATACGAGCAGTGCTAACATTTCCAACTTGTAACCAAAAGTGGTTCTGTTTCATTCCGTTTTGTCTTGTTTTGGTTTAATATTGTACTAATAAAAGTAGTCTCTAGTACTCAGGAAGAATGTGGAGTCAGAAAATGCAGTATTCCAGCTGGAGAAATTTAAGATGAATGTTATTTTTGCTTTATTTTCCATGTAAAGTAGTTTCTAACGGCAGTGGTGGAAGTGTTAACAGGTTGGATCAATAGCCAAATGACTTCTGCTCTTCTGGTCCTTTTTTCACTCTTCAGTAGATGAACAGGGAAAAGGAAGAATAGGGAACAGAAAGAAAAAAAGCCCTCAGAGACCTGAAAGCTGAGTTTAAGTTCGCTTGTTCTCATTTAAAAATTAAATTTGCAAGATGATAAACCCATAGTTGTTAACTCATGGTAGTTTCAGATTTGGCACAGTCCTCTGAGTACCGAGCACAGCTCAGGAAATGCCTATATCCTGTTTTTTAAGTGTTCACTTGAGACATAGACTAACTAAATAATGTATATTCCATATTCTAGTTCAACATACGACTTCAAAAAAGATGTGTTATTAGGGAACACATGTTTTCCAGAATCCACTAGAGCAAGTTACAGCAACTGAAGACTTCTGGAACAGATAAAAGCCCCCTAAAAGACTTCATTTCTGGTGGTTCTTGGATTTGTTGTGACAGCCTGCTGCTGAGCATGTGTCCCTGGTCTGGGCAGAGCTGTGAAGGTTGAACCAGCCCAAAGGTAGAACCTCACCTGTTTGACTCCTGCAGGAGCTTTCAGGCTAAGGATGTGCAAGTAATATGAACTACCTGGCACCTCCGCTCGCTGCCAGGTGAGTTCTGGACTATGTGCTTAAGTGCATGATAAAGAAACTGCCCTTATCCCCACATTCTCAGCAGAAGAAAACCCTAGCTTAGTAAGCATGATTTGCCAGGTGGTATTGCTGAGATACTTTAAAGCATGCTGGATTGATGACAGTCTATTTTCAGCCCAGCCAGACATTCATACAACAGATAGGAATTCATCAACCATACCTTTCCTATAAATCTATTTATTTTATGAAGTTATATCAATCGGTGTCATTGCTTGAGTCGAGATTTTTGTAAGTAACCTAGAAACCTATGTCTGAGCAGGTCATCCTCTATTCTCTCTATAGGCAATAAAGAGAAGACGACAGAGTGCAAGCCCTCTGAGCTATTTTAGGCATTTTATTTTTCAGATGTAAAGCACTGCACCCTAGAAGGGTTGCTGAATATAAATGAATGCAAAAAAAATCCCCATACTTTATAGATGTTTGTATCGTATCCAAGGAAGAGCAACAAAGCTGGGGAAGGGTCTGGAGAACCAGTTTTATGAGGAGCAGCTGAGGGAACTGGGAGTGTTCAGCCTGGCGAGGAGGCTCAGGGGGGACCTTACTGCTCTCTGCAGCTGCCTGACAGGGGCTGTAGGCGGGGGGGGGGGTCGGTCTCTTCTCCCAGGTAACAAGCAATAGGACGATAGGAAATAGCCTGGGGTTGCGCCAGGAGAGATCAGATACTAGGAAGAATTCCTTCACTGACAGGGTTATCTAGCACTGGAACAGGCTGCCCAGGGAAGTGCTTGAGTCACCGTCCCTGGAGGTACTTAAAACAGGTTGTAAATGCGGTGCTTAGGGAGATGGTTTAGTAGAAGGCTTGGCAGTGTAAGGTTTATGGTTGGACTTGATGATCTTAAGGGTCTTTTCCAACCTAAGTGATTCTATGTGTCTACATTTAACCAAATTAAGCTCTTTCCTGGAGTTTTTCAGACCACGCTGCTAAATTTAATAGCATTAGAGGTAGAAACTGCATCTCTTCTTTTAAATGGGTGGATTAAAACTGTTTAAAAATCACGCTCCTTTCAGCGTCACGTCACTTGAAATGTTGTGTTCAGTTCCCCAAGTAAAGGGACTCTCTTGCAGTTGAAATATTCTCAGTCACAGACTGAGCTGGCATGGGACACTGAAAGCAGGACAGAGATCTTTATAGCTGATTCAGGGAAGATTTATTGATATTTTTTTTAGGTGTTTAGGATTAAAACTAAAAGCTCATTTCAGGGAAGCATAATATGAAAGAACAACACTACACTGAGCATAAAGGATGTCTGGCTGTCTGTGGATCTGAAAAACTTTTAATTTTACCATGTATTCTCTTCCAGATGCAAAGATTGCTCACACATGCTGCTGTCTGTGATTTTTTAGCTTCTAGCCTTACAAGATTAATTAGCTGTTCATCAGCAGCCAAGATGCATATATGACATAGCAGCAATATCATCTCTCTTGCAGTGTGACAGCTTTTAAATAAGAGGTTTCTGACATTTGGTATTTGTGGAGTCCTATCTCTTGATGGCTTAGCTTCCTTATTATTGAGCAAATAGTGTTTGCTTGTATTTCCCCTTCAATACATCCTACAAGGAATTCTTGACACACTAACCAGCTCTTGCACAGCATTTCTTTTCAGTATAAACATTTCATTTCAGCACCTCAGATACGAATTTTGTATGCAGCAATTTATTCTCTAGCTTTTTGTGAATTTGAATTTGTAATGCTTTGGTAAAATTCTTAGGTTTTCAGTTAAACTTTTCTTCCCAAGGCTCTGTTTGCCTGGTACGTGTAGCTGCCCACCTCCTATTATCAATGCACGTACACGTCCCAGTGGCAGCAGTGACGTTGTTTAGTTGGTGCTATTTTTAATCCTCAGAACACTTTGCAAACACTGTCTTTAGGAACTGCATGGGTAAGATTTCAGAGTATCGTTAGTGTCTTTTACTACAGGAATAGTGAGGAAAGTAGATGCCATAAAGCTTCTGAAGGAGCAAAAGGTTACTCACATCTCCATATTCAGACTCTGCTCAAATCTCTTCTTTCCTTGCCAAGTTCTGCTTTACTGATGTAAGTCAGATGTAGTAACAAACCTTCCTTTTCTGAAGTATTTTTAAATTACATAGCTTTTGGTGTAGAATTGGGCTGCATTGCTTTTACGCACCTTGTCAAGGAGAGGACATGATGTGCCCTTCTCTCCATCCTCCCCTGCCCCACAACTTTTTCAGCATCCCTTGCAGTTCAATATTGCTTGAGAAAGCAGAGCTGTGTGTTTGGTCTCTGCAAGCTTATCAGATGTAGACTTGTGGGAAGTGTGGACTGTAATTTTTTTGTTTCTGTCACCACTGGGGAATAGTGGTATTTGTTTGATTAGAAATAGTCTATTTTAAACATTGTGAATAATTTCAAGTTTTTGCAATTAAATGTGTTTTGTTTGCTTGTGCCATTTGTACATTTAGGCCCTTCTTCCTCATAACTAAAAAGTTACCTGATAAATATTCTAGTTGTAGGCAGGATATCAGAATAAAGTCAAATATTTTACTACAGAGCTATAGTAGAACTTTGAGATCATCTGCCAGTGTGGCAATTTGGGGTGGTTTTTTTAACAAGCGTCTTGTTTTTGAAAGTATATGCTCACAATCAAAGCAAACATCAGTGATCAAATGATGTCTATATGATAAGAATCCTTTCACCTTATTTTATAGCATTTCTGTTATATTCAAAATTGCTTTTGTTTTGCTTTTACACATTTAAAACACTTAAAAGTTTTGTAAGTCCAACTTCAGTTATCTTAGTTCTGCTTAATTTACTGTATTTACAATTTTAATCCAAAATAGTGGACATCGCAACTGAAACCACATCAGGGCTTGCCAGGCTGTTGTAACCAAGACGACCAACCTGCACAAACCATGTTGTTAGCATTTCATATTCCGGGTCACATTTTAGGCTTTGTATGCAGCACAAGAAAGTTTCGAGGTTTTATTTGATTAATCAAAGAGACTTATGCTTTTTTTTTTTTTTTTTTCCCCTGAGATATTACCTTGCAGAATGCTGCCCAATATGCCCAGAGCTCTTGGGTATCTATGCCAATAGGCAATAACATATTCTCATGGTAAAAATGAGAAGGCATTTTGCAGCATAGGAGAAGGAGTTATATGATTAGGGATCGATAACAAGAAGTCTTGCTATTTCCATGGAGATTATGTGCTGGAGATGGCTAAAAGGAGGAAAATCAAAATGCACTGGTCAGTCAGCATATGGCTGTGAGCGGTTAGAGTGATGCAGGTATGGAAAAAGCTAGTGACATCTTAAGATGCTATAAGCAAGATAGTTTTGGAAGAGAAAGAGAAAACTGTCCTGAAAGGCTTCACTGAGACACTATTTGGAATACTTTTCTGATCATTTACATTCTGAAAAATATAAGCTAGAAAGAGTACAGCAGAAGAATAGAAAGATGATCAAAGGAACAGATTGTTCAGCAAAGAAGTTACAAGAGCTTGGACAGTTTTGCCTTACCAAACAAAGCTGAGAGGGAGAAAATAGGAAGATAAGGGAAGACCTGTTTCAAAAGATAACATCAGTAAATATCAGTAAAAGATGAAGCAAATACAAACTGGTATTGAATCAACTGAAACTAGAAGCTGGGAAAGAAAAAGAGAAAAAAAAAAAAAAAAGCACTTCCACATTTATCAGCATGAAACTGGAACAACCTTCCAAACAAGGCAGCTGGTGCAAGGAACTTGCACTGCTTTAAACCAGAGTTCAGTGACTTTATGCAGGGATTTATATACCAAAGAAATGCTGCAGACAGAAACCAAGACTATGCTACAGGTGCTTGAACTGCTGGTGCAGTAGCACAGCCAAAAAATTTACTTGCACAATACCTATAGTGTATTAAGCCTCTGCATCAGAATTTCTTTTGTACCTGCCAAGAGCAAGGAAGGGGTTTTTTTGCCTATGACACGTCATTTGTTTTCCGAGGTTTTTTTTAATGCTTCCTCTGAATCCTGTGAGATTAAGTCTAGCATGCCTTCCAGCATCCAGCTTTCTCACCCCCGAGCTGGCCCCATCAACAGGCTGCACGTAGCACGTGCCAGCTCGCCTGCCAGTATTCCATTCCCAGGGCTAGGACAGCAACTGTTCTCCACTTCCCACAGGCTAAGCCAAACTACCTCAGCCCAAGCTGAGAAAAGCAAAAAGATGAACAATCCCACCTCCCTCCCCCCCCCCAAAAAAAACCAACCAAAAAACCCCAAAAAACAACCAAACAAACCCAAAACCTCAAACCAAACCTAAACAACAACAAAAAACCCCAGCCCTTACCTTTACCACGAGACAATTTTTTGGGACCTCTAGACATTTCTCCTATCAAATTACCTTAAGGCATTTAGGAGTTGACAACACTCCTGTTTGTCTGTGGCTTCTGTTGTTTTACCACACACAGCCTGCGTTTGTAACAGCATTATCAAGCAATTTGTTCCTGGGCTGCTTGCAGACACACAAAGCAGATGTTTTGCAGACCTTTTAAATCAGACACCTGTGGTCAAATACATTGCCTGTTCATGCAGGAGGCTGGTAGAAGCCCTCCAAACCATTAATAGCACTTAAAAGAAATTTAACTCTGTAAAAAATAAAATTAAAAAAAAAAAAAAATTGTAGATGTGGAACACATGTCTATGTAAGTGCTCTGAAACAGCAGTTGAGTTCTGAAGCTGATAGTATTTACCTTTGGCAGGAGCATGTTTCAAGCTCTGTTTGAAATAATTGGCAGCCAGCCTTATAAAACCGACTGAGAATTAGATTGCTAAAACACAGTAAAATGCCCAAATCAATTCCTAATACTCTTCCAGCCCAGAGACTAATTATAAGACCTCCCCTCTGACCAGCAGCTCCGGCTGACAACAGCTAGCTCCAGGGACCAGCCTCGACCGGCTCAGGACAACATACCCAAACACTTACTGTACAAAGAGAGTCCAGAGCATTTCTTCCTCTCCACTGGAAGGCTGCTTGCTGGCCTCAGCCTCTCCCCTGCTTCATTTTGGAAACTTCCCCTTCTCCAGGTGGCCTCCAAAAGCATCTCCCCAACCTCCTCGCCCAGCCCAGCCCATCACCTGCCTCTGCACTCGCCCACCATAAACGGGGGCCAAATGGATGCAGCTGGGGCTGATCTACACCATCACGCTCCTTCCACAGGCCAGCCACACAGGGCAGGAGGGAAAGCCTTCAGCATGCTATTTTATGATGCTATTAATCATTAGAATTGTTTTTACTGAACAAAAGAGGCTGCAAAATCAGCGGGCAGTAATGCTAACTATTCTCATGTTTCATTGGCGGTGACAAGGCAGAATGACCTGAGTGCAGCTTTCCTGTAGCTCGGTGGCCATAGCTGTCACAGCTGTGATTTTCGAGAATGGTCTTGGTGGTTTGGACATGCTGCTGACAAAAATGAGATGTGAATTGCAAGTTCGGTGTCCTAGCCAGCTTTAAAGATTAAATCATTCCTCTGGTTTTGTTTACTAAGATCTCTGCTTTTCTTTTTATGTAATCGCAATGCTTACTAAAAGAGAAAGGGAATCTTGGGGATGTGTGCAGGAAGATTCCTTCTCAAAACAGGAATGGACCAAAAATGAAACTACCCTGCTATATAAATGCAGGAGTGAATTTTACGTAAGAGCAGAATTAGTATGCTGATTGAAAGCAAGTTGGAGAAAAAAGGAAAAAGAAAAGAAAAGAAAAAATTATATCCCTTCTTTAATAATGGTTTTTCATTACAGTTTTCATAAGTGTGATCTCTGCTAGCCTCACATTACTTCTGAAATAGTTTAAAACATGTGGTGGAAGCTTCAGGTGTGGGAGTTACAATATAAGCTATCAAGGAAAACAATATATAGATAGATACAGACAAAACAGAGGAAGATCTGTTTTATTTAATCATTTACGCAGGGCTGTAGTACATTAAGATTTCTCACAATTACCTATCTCTGTAACATCAGAGATGAGTTTTCCTCATAGAATAGTATTTTTCGAGGTGATTATATACCAATTAGTATTAATTAAGATCATTAAAGATGAAGTGCCGTACAGGAAGCAACTCTCTAGGGTGAGAAGTGGTGTAACATCAGGTCTACAAAGCATCTGTCTGCTTAATGGGTTGAATCACTGCCACGTCTAAGCACCGCAAAGCCATCCTGCCAGGTACAATGGTATCAGGATCCACACAGTCTCTTGTATCCTAAACACTAGTTTTAAACAAACGTGCTGCAAGGATTTGGACCATGTTATGCAATCCCCTGTCACCATATGTTGCTGCTCACTTTTCACTTCAGATCACAAAAGGCGTTCAAGGTAGAGACTCTGAGGGAACTTTTGAGCTAGGTGTACCCAGCGATGTGCCCTTCAGCTCGGAGCTGTGCTGTCCCCTTTTAACAGCCCCATCCTGGAGGTCAGCATGGTCCCTGCACGCTGCGACTGTGTCCTTGGCGCACTGTCATCTGGAAAAAAAAAAAAAAAAGAATTTGGAAAATGAGAATGAAATATCTACAGATCGTAACTGATGGTTACAATAAAGAAGGAGATTAAGCAGGATTTTTGTTAGGGGAATTTGAGCCAGCAGCAGCCCTGGAGCTAACATCCAGCAAGTAGAAAAGAGCTGACAGCGAATGTCACAGCCCTGAGCCCAGCCAGCCAAAGTCCTGGAAGCAAGAGGCTGCAGAGCGTGCTGATGCGCTCAGTATCCTGACAGCAAGTCTAACCCTTCTCTGGATAGAAAGACAGGTCAGGGAGGGGAGAGCAAAGTACAGGAGACAGTCAGCTCTCGTGTATATCAGTGTTGGAATGGGTTAAGAAAAGGAATCAGTTTGTTTGAAGAAGACTGAGATTATCAGGGGTTGGACTAGAAGACTTTCAAAGGTCCCTTCCAACCCAAACTATTCTATGATTCAATGATTCTGTGGTTAAGGAGGTTTGAAGAGCATGTGCAGGGGAAAAAAAAAAAGCTAATTATGCAAAATAAAAAAGAAGGGGAACTAAAAATATTCTAGTGTCAAAACCACTAAATTGTTGGAAGGAGAACATCAGCCAGCAGGTTGGACTGCACACTGGGTGGAAACCCATGAGAGAGCAGAGAGGGGAGAACAATGATGAAAAGAAGCAGCAGCTAATAGGACAAATTTCTGTGAAAACAAGCATAAAGAGACAGAGATGCATATGCAAAAGTCCCTGCCATGCACAGGTCTAAACAGGTGGGTGGATGGTGGGGGAGGGTCTCACCGGCAAAATACCGATTCTGTCTGCTGCCCAATGTTGCTGAAACCTCATCCTAAAAGTAAGCATGCTTTTACAGAGATAATCTTATAATAAGTTCTTCTCTTCAAAATCTGAATCTTTCAAGGAAGTTCAGGAAGGGACTTTTAAAACTCATGATAGGGTTAAACATATCATTAAAAGGTGACTGTTAAAACAGATGCCACTGCAGTTTCTTTTCACTTGCTAAATTCAAGAAAGTGTGAAACAGAATATAAAATGTTAGAGAGAAAGAATTCTTTGCTAAAAGGTCACTTAAACCAGAAATTCCTTTGAAGATGTAAAGCCACTTCAGTACTGTGTAGCCCCAGTCACTCAGGAGGGAGTCAGCGATGAGAGACCTACTGAATTAACAGATATCCCTCCAGACTCTGCCAACACCTGACACATTGAAAACCACTTATTTATGCTTTTGTATTTTACAATGATCACAAAGGAAAGCCTTCCCTGGTTTCCAGGCCTTAGGCAAAAAATTTCACCCAGGTTTTTAAGGAGATCTCCCTGCGGATGCTCTAGCGAACCTGAGGAGCAGAGTAACAAGCGCTGGGCCTTACTCACAGCCATGTAATTCTATTGACTCCTGAGGAGGCAGCGGTACATCCAACCGAGATCAAAAGTACTTAGCGGCAGAGACCCCGATCCCTAGAGACAAATGAAGAGCAGAAGAAATGCTCTGAGGCATGAAACAGCCAAAAGTACAACTACAGAAACTAGGTAAAGCCAAAGTCTGTCAGAGTCTGGGTTTTGGCATTAATGAAGAGGTTAAACAGGCAAAAGAAATCTTGTTAAACACCTGTTCCTTGTGTTTCCTGCTGTTGCATCCAAATGCTATTTAAATTCTGTTCTTTCCTTAATTAGTTTTCAAGTTACAGTAACATGTCACCCTCACAGTCAGTATCTCGCTTCTCCTTTTATTCAAGCCAGGAGCAACTGTGCTTTTATTGAGAGCTGGCTACTCTTGGTGCTTCAGTCCTTCACTTATATACACATATATGCATAGATACAGCTATATATGTATAATAGACCTTTATAGATACAGCTATATACGTATAATAGACCTTTATGCATTTTCTTTGTGATCTGTAGTACCTGGATACTGCTTCAACACACTATACCTGTTGCTGTGAATTACGAGGACTGATAGCCAGAGATTTGAAAATACACAATATAAAAGCATCTACTTAAAATGCTCAGCACACAAGCCCCCTCAAAAAAAAAAAAAAAATAATTCAGCTATGTCTTGTCTTCAGCTAAAAAGCACGGGAGAAAAAGAAGCTGCAGTGATCTGAAGATGCTGAAGGTGGCCAGGTCACTTAAGGAGGCATCAGAACATTTACTGTAAACATAAGGGAAAGCTGTTGCTTGTAGCATGCTTACTTTTTAAAAGGGCACACATTAAGTCAGGGTGTACCCAGAAGACAGGAAGGACAGGGATGAAAAGAGAAGCCCTAGGAAATTGGCTTTTATTTCTTCCCTCACACTTTCCTCCCTCACCTTGCCTTCTTCCACTGATGTTTTCTCTCCCCACTCCCAGCTGCCTCCCTGGAAACTCTGTTCTTACCGGCACCATCCAGCACCCACCCCTGCTTGCACCTACCCTCCTCCCAACCCTTCCTGCATAGCTGGAGCCAGCTGCTCTGTATTATCATCAACCCTTTCCTTAACTTGCCATGCAAGTCTGTTAGGAAGCAAAAATAAGCATAATTATCAAAACGCTGTTGCCAAGCTCCTTAACTGTAATCCTTGCCTGAAGTGCAGCCTAAGCCAGAGTGCACTGACATCTTCATCCTGTAAAATCATCCAGATGCCTGGGGGTTTTGTCAGCAGAAGTCCTAAAGGTCCTGCAGCAAGCAGGAATAAATCTTAGTCTTCAGCTCGGCATCAGCTATAGGCACTCATCAAGTTGGCATTACAAGTTAAATGCTTAGCTTCCACGTCTGCCAGTGCTGGGGCCCCATAAATCCCATTTGGCTGCCCCAGCAGTGCGGAGTCACACTGTGCAGGGAGTCACTGTCCTCCCTTCTGTGCCCCGTGCAACAGCCAGAGCAGCAGCAAGTGTGACCATCCCCACCCCCGCAATGTCCTTGCCCCTGCCTCTCCCTCCCAGACCTGACCATCCTTGGGATCAAGGATTTCAACTTTGTCTCCACCACTGACAAACCCTGAGGGTACTCTGTCCCAGGTAGCCAAGGCGTTAGCCACTGCAGAGACTTCTCACAGCAGAGACTCTCCCTGGCACGAGCCTTCATCTAGCCACATGGGTCCTGGGGTATTTAGGAATAAAACCATTTCCTCAGGCTCTTTAAGCACAAATTATAAACCCAGCATCAGCATTAACTGCATCCTCAGCAACATGCGTGGCAGTCCATGGCTAGTCAGGAGCCATTTGTCTCATCCTCCACCATTCCTCATCCAAACTCTTCTTCTCCAGAATCCTCTGTAACCTGCAGGGTATGGTTAAGCAGAGGCTTAGCAGGACCCCCCTGCCCAGCACTCTTCCACTGCTGCATCGCTGTGCCCTCTGCTGTGCCTCTTGCCCTGGCAAAGCACTCAAGAAGAACAAGCCCAGCAGGGCAGGAGAGGAGTTTGGCTCACGTCACCCCTTCCTAGGGACCTGCCACAGGTGCATTTTGGCTGGGCTACTTCGTGTTACAGTCCCCAAAAGCAGATCAGATGCTGTCAGAGATGATGGCAGAAGCTGCTGGGAGCAGTCCCGGCGCAGTCCATCTTCACAAGGGACCACCCCGGGGCCAGCGTCAGACCTTCACATGCCATGAGGCGAGGTAGAGCGACAGCAGCTATCAGGTCACACATTTCTGAAAACACACAACCAGGTCTCAAGCCCTGGCAGGTTGGCTAAAAGAGGTTTCAAACAACTGGCCTTCTCTTAAACCCCGAGGATCATTCCTGTTCAAATTCCCTTGCCTAGGGGATTTGCTGTGGTAAGACTGTTTTCCAAGACTAGCCAGGCTTGCAGCCCTTCCTTAACTCTCCAGGCAGGACAATGTGACATTTGGTTAGACCTTACTACTTCTGGCTTAAGTAATACCATGCTCCAACGTTGGAAACTATTTTAGGAGGTGGAGGAAAGGTGTTCAAGAACAGGAAGCATTACTCGTGATTGACAAGCAAGCAGTTGTGTCTTCAGAAGCCGAGGGGGAAGGTATGAGCCGGAGATTTAAAAGAGGAAAATAATGAGATTAAACACATCTATGCCTTTTCGTTATGCATCCAGTTTTCTTAAAGATGTTTTTTCTCTGTGGGAATCTGGATATGAAACTCCGAGATGTTCTGCATATTGCCCTCTTACCTCACAGCTTTTATCTGAAATTTTGCAGCATCAAGTCTTGGCTTCACATTCTTGAACTGTCTATAAACAATAGTGGAAAATTTATGGTGGAGTGAGTGCAATAGAATTCTGAGAAAAAATACATAAGAAAATACTCTCTTACTCCCAAACAAAATACTCTATGGGCACTTGCATATTTTCAGTATAAAATTGATTTAGCTAATCTTCTGCATGAACACTATGTACTTAAAATCAATTGTATTTTTTCCATTTTAAAATGTTCAGATTCTGAAGACTGATTTTCCTGCCACCTGTACATTCCTGGCATTTGTAATGTAAAAGGATGCTGATGGCAATGAAAAATTTGTTTTCCATGTGCTGGGAAGGAGTGAAAAATCCTGTTTCAATTATGGTTAATGATGGTAGCTTCACCTACCTTTATCCCCTCCACTGAAAATGCCTGCCTCATTCAAGCCTTTTGTCCTTCTTTGACCTCCCCTTGCTTACCTAATGTTTTATTCATTAGTAAGATATGGCAGGAAATGTCATGTCATTAGTGTTGTATTTGTCTGCTTTGAAGAACATCTACCACTTTGTGACAGTTTGTGTGGATTCTTCCATCAACAAATCAACAGATTTAGCCACTTCTTTAAAAAAGGGCTTTAACCCATTGGTACTACCTACAGCATGTAGCTTCTTCAAGGCAGATACTTAAACATGCTTAAGTTTTAGGTCCTAAAAATTTCTAACAAGGTGAAAGCATTTCTTCAGGTCTTGTAGTCCCATCAGTATCTCCCTGCCTCTCCTCCCTTCTCTTATTGTTAGACGCTTAGTTTCCCAAATGTGCTATACATGGTAAATCGGTGAGAGATATCTTGAAATTCCCAACATTTTTTGTAATGTACATCTGCTCTAGAGAACTGGCAAGCCTAAAAAGTTCAGCTGCAAATGTGTCAGCCTGAACCTAAGAAATGCAGATTGGAGGCAGTGACTCATTAGTTCACCATGGAGTAGCTTTGTGCAGTCAACTTCTTCCTACAATGAACAGCTCTGGGAGAAAAAGTTGGAGCGCTGGTTTGGTTTGGGGTTTGGGGTCGGTTTGTGGGTTTTTTTCTTATGTGTAGACTCCCATTGCACATTAACCTCTGCTTTTGGATAAAATGAAGTAAACCTAGCTTTCTCCACAGTGGGGAAAATCTTCAGAAAATACATTTAACAAACTCGTTGGTCTACCATCCATATTTTCATGGAATTTGCCAAGATAGGCTCGAGCGTGCACGGATACCCCCACCTACTCTAAGAAGGGAAAAGGAAAATTTCTTTAGAGAGGCTGATCTCACAAGTGTGTGCCTGTGTGCGCATTTATTTAAGCAGGGAGAAACTGGATGAGGTGCAAGTGACCATCCTTAACATTAAAAACTTACCTGGTTTCTGATCTGTAGTGGAAGAGAGCACTGGAAATTTTCAAATCGTTCCACGCAGAATGGCCAACAGATAGTGCAGCTCTTGGCTGTGACAGGTGAGGCAGCCCACAGCAACCAGAGCAAATGAGAAATAATGTCGTTTTTACTCATGGCAAAAAGCTAGGCATGAAGAATTTGCAGCCTATAGTTGGAGGTTGTGGGAGTGAATGTTTTTGTCTGAGAATAAATAATAGCAGCAATAGTCTGTGGCTTACACTGGAATATAGCAATTGCCATGCCAGATCAGATCTGTACCTCATCTTTAATCAAAACTGGGCAGAACGCTAAGCTGGCCACCCTGGATTGGAAAAGGACAAGGAAGAGGAGGGCATTTCATATATTTGGCACTCAAAGCTGAACTGTCTGTTTTTTGAGCTCTAACGTGTCATTTTTTTAAACTAAACCATACTATGAAGCATAGGCACTTTTAATGGCTAGAAAGTTGTGGTTCAGTACATGATTAGGTGAAAGACCTTGGAAAGCTTGACCTTGAAAATATTTTAATGCAGGCAAAATCCAGACATCTTTACCTAAGTCTGTACTGTCTCTATTTGATAAATTTTCTGTCCTCCATGTAAAAGAAAACTGCCTATTTCTCACTTCACTGTATTTTAGAGAGAAATACAATTACTTTTGTGGAAGCACAAAGCAAAAATAACCCATGGACAGTATTTTCAAAATTCTCTGATTTCAATAGCATCACAAATTAATTTCTTCCTAAAAGAAGTTCTGCTTTTTCCTTATTTAATTACAAACACCTCTACAACGTTCTCAAATACATCGACAAGAAAATGCCCTTTGTGCAGAAAGTTAAAAAGTGATTTATCACTGCATAATAAAACTAGCGTGCTTGAGATGTAAGCTCAGCCAGGCTGCTGGCTAATTTTTCTAAACTGCTGCAGCTTTTGAGTATGGCTTCAGATTAGAGTCCTGAAACAAAACGTAATTTAGCAGAATGGAGAGCAATTCTTTGACTGCACATCACCATTAACTAAATCTGTTTCAAAAGGTAGGTCTGAAAGTGGCACCCTTCGGAGATGCATTCACCAGGGCCCCACAAACCCCAGTCAGTCTGGAAAATATTGAGTGGAAGTTGAGTTTCCCAGGTTGCCCGGATCATGACTTATCTTCCTTTTACAGCAGTACTTGCCCATACAAATACCCATTTTCTGTTAAGCTGTACGAGTTGCAGAGGTGGTTCTTTCTGGGCTGTTCTTGCAAATTTGAGCAAACTGGTGAGAAATGGCTTTGGCTGAGGGGGAGCTTTCACTCCAGTCGCATCCTGCTCGCGTGCTCTTCCCTGCACCTCCCTGGCAGCAGCTTTCAACATTTGCTCCAACGCCGAGCCAGCGCTGCTGGAAAACAGATCAAACAGCGATGGAAATATCCCACGACCAGGCTGGCTGAAGCCGTTTGTCTTACAAAGAAAGTGATCCAAAGCAGTGAAAGAAAACAGAAATGCTGCCCAAGATCATTTACACTAGGTCTACAGGCTGGTTATTTGCCTTCCCTGGAGGAAACACCTAATCAGTACCTTCAGCAGGCCCCAGCTATATCCATCACCATTTCTATGCCCCACACAGGAACCTTTCCCCAGAAGCTCTTTGGGCAGCAGCACCTGCGTGGGGAAGAAAGGAGATAAATAATCAGAGCAGGTTTCTGTCAGCCCCCCTGGTGTCCAGTACCCTACATTCTGATGGTAAAGACGAACGAACAAAAAAGTTGTCTGTCTCCCAACCACTTGCCAAGCCACTGATAACGTTTACAGCAAGGTTTCCTTTCTTTTTCCAAGAACTTAGTCTATATTAAGCCTCGTATCACCAATAGCTATACATTACAACAGACTCACCATTTCAGGAACATTTGAGCTATATGATCACTTTGGTAAAAGAGTATTATTTAGGACTAAAATGCTGCCTGCTTTAAAGATATGGCCTTTTGATCTGTAAAACATTGCTCTGTGAGACGGACAATATATTTAGTCTACCTTTTATAGCAGTCAAGAAACAGCACATAAATTTTAAAATCCCAAGCCCTGACCTCTGTCTGTTAATCCCTTCTTTTCCTCACTAGAAGTGCTCAGGCTATGTGATTAAATAACAAAACACTGAAGTCATCTCGGTAATGCAGCCTTCACAGAGATACTGGTTTACATCGTAAATTCAGGTGACCAAGAACCAGCACGTTACGTCAACAAGTCTATTTAGCACAGCTGAAACTGTTCTTTTCCTTTGATTCTGAGAAGACTGAGGCATTTAATTCTTTATCTAACTGAATCACATATTGTTTTCCCAATGACTTTAAAAAATGTTTTCATCCCTCAAAATGAAAGCCCAGATCTTGGCACAGGAGGGACTGACAGACATGTGGAATTCTGGTTGCGGCTTTCATGATACGTCAGACAAGGAGGTAGTTTTACCACATATTTCTTTACCTTTATTAATTAAAAAACATCCTTTCTCCTTGAAAATGAAGTTCAAGCTCTTTTTCAGTCTTAACCAAGAAACTGTCCTTTTCACTTTCCTGATCTGTCAAGATTTGACAGACAAGTCCTGAAAATTGTGACAAACTTCTGTGGTTTTTATTAGATGCCTAAAGATAATTAAATTCCCTCTAGCTCAGTTTTGCCTTTTTTTTTTTTTAAATTGCTGAGTCACTCTTTCACCTTGTTGCAAGAAAGTAGACTTTAAAAGAAAAGAATCTTTTTTAAAATCAGACGAAGGGGCATTTATGCTAACTGCTTTCCTCTGCTTATGCAATTTACTGACAAATGATCCATACAGAGAAGTTGAAAAGCAGCTCTGACCACTTGCTTATTGTGTCTTATCTCCTTAGACTTCAACCCATCAAAGAATGCTAGGGCTACTATAAATTGTCCTTTCAAGTAGTTCACAGCCTCACATGGGAACTTTTAGGTTCTTTATGATAATACATTTATCTTCATGAGAGCAAGTTCTCTCCATCATGGTTAATCAGTGCCTGGAACCCTAAATTTTTATAAACATGTATCCATTACTTTGATTTGTATTTCATAATTGATTTGTGCTGAAGCAAAAGAGAGGGAAATGCATGCTGACATAATTTTGTTCTATTGCTACTTAAGTTATGTAATTCCTTAAGCTTATTACTCAAATTGCTACCCGTTGTTTCCTTTAAGTAACAGTAATGTTTGCAGATGGTTAGGGCTTGTGTACCTTACCATTACTACTTCCAGACTCGAGGGAAGCACTTGTATGGTATAGGTGGGGATACAATGGCAGTACTCAAAAGTTTACTTTCTAGAAGAAACAACAAAAAAAGTTGTGGAGGAAGGTACGATCCCACCCCTGCAATCTGGCACTTTTGGGAGTTTAGAAGTGATTCCTCTTTGCAGCTGTTCCTTCCCTTGTACTTTTATGAACCAACTAACTTTGTGTAGTTCTCATGGTAGAAATGGATCTTTAGGGAAAATGTACAATAAAAAAATCAGTGTCTCGGCAGAAAAGTTAGTGTTTGATCACATTCAAAAAAAAAAAAAAAATCCCTTTCTGTAAGATGAGGACAGATGTGGAAGCCAGGCTACCTTCCTGGGGCAGCAGGGGTAGATGCAAAGCAGCCGCATGGTCTGAAGCAAGACAGGTCAGGCAATCTCATCTTTCTGCTTCTCCTGTCCATCCCTGCTTTAAATCCTCATCTGCAATTAGTGATGACATGTTCTAATCCTCTTCGTACAAGCTATCAGAGGATTGTAACTTCATGTGGGAAATATCAGGGGAAGAAAAATTCAGAACAAAAATCCTGCTTTCTTACAAAAGCATTCAATAACAAAGAAGAACTAAAAGTACAAAGCAGACAGACAGCCTGGGAAGGTTTGTTTAGAACTAAATAACTTCAGAAACACAACAGGGCTTTCAGTTTCTTGCTGCTCCTTTTTGGGATTGAGATCTTGTTTGAGGGTGCAAATTATGCCTGCAAAATTAATTTCATACTGAAGTAGTTTTACTTGTGAGTAGATATTCTCCCCTTTAGGTAATAAAAGAAATAATGATAATAATCACATTTATTTCTAGAGTCAAACCACAGCTTAAAAATTGTCAACAAAGATTACTCACAAAAAAGACCATCCTATATATTTAACCCTTCACTTACCATTCGTGTCCATTTTTGCTGCCACCTTCACCATTAGATGGCAAAGGTTTCTTTTAATTTCATGGCAATGAACATCTGAATGGAATCATTTATACACAGGTGATACTATATAATGTTGCATCGCATCCTCAGCTTCAAGCTCAGAAATATTTATTGTAATCAGAGAAATTACCTTTATTATTATTATTTACTATTAGTAGTAGTAGTATTATGCCTATATAGAGTAAACACACTTTGAGCATATCTCTCTTTCTTTCATTTGCTGCGGGGGGTACTTGACATTTGCACATAGGCTCTTCCTTCCTATTTTATGCATTTGCCCTCTGGTCATTGTCACCCCTGCAGTCAGAATAACAAATTCCTCTCTATTGCACTGTCAGTGTGCTGTCATTGTGGAGTTTTTCTTCTCCTGAAAGTCTGTTTTGCAAGTTATTTTTGAAAAGCTATACTACATACGTGTTCAGGATTTATAGGGCTCTACTGATCCATCATTTTCTGGCACATCCGATGCAGCCACCGTAAATTTAAAGGAAGAGAATTCTCACCCAGCTATGGACATCAAGCCATTCTGGGAAGTATTATCTGCTTCTAACCCCTTGCCCCTTTTATACAGGAAACAAACTCAGCTCCAGATCACAGGTAAGATTTCTGTTTGCCTTTGCAGCAAAGGCTGTCATTTTCTTTATGCCACCTCCACTTCCTGCTGGCTGTTGAGATGACAAAATTTTGTGTGTGCTTCTGAACCTTGGTCTTCTGCACAACAGCAAATCGTGCTGCCCATTGAGCTTTTCAAACACCTGTCAGATTCATCGAAAGCTGGTTTTTCCCATAATTATCTTAGCACAAGATACCATTTAAAAAGTCTTATTTAGCATCCTCCACACAGTAAGAAAGTCCCAATTTTAGGGACTTTATTATTGCAGATGATTTTTATTTTATGATTTATATTATATGTAATTATATTATCGCAGATACTATTTTTAACCACAAAAAAAAGCTTGCCTTCATATTCCACACATTTCACAAGATTTTTTTCCATTGTTTTTGACAAGACCAGAGCCCTCATAATATCAGTATCTTTACTAGGAAAGGAGGGCTGGAACTGATATTTTTGGTTACTGGCAGGCTTCAACCTGACATAGTAAATATTGAGACTTGAAGCAGGAGAACTCTGAGGCTTGAGAAGTGATGGAAGCAATACACGTGCTTCAAGATGAAAGCACGTCCAGAATTACTTCTGCTGGACTACCTTCCTAAAGGTAGTTGCTGCCACACATAAACTGAAATTATTGGGATTTTGAGCAGATGTGAGATTATTTTATACTGGGAAAAAAGAGGTTTGTTCACGTTTAGAAATATTAAGTCCTCTTATGTACAAGACAACACTGTTCATCTGTTAAAAGCTTGGCTTCTGTTTATTAAACAAACCAGTGAGTTCACAGGGGTTTGGGCAACTTCCTACTCCTTCCCTTTACCTGGGGATGTTCTGCCATAACAAACATTACCCTGCTTGTGATTTACTTTTCAATGGTTCAAAAAGTCCTTATTTCTGCAGTTCTGTCATGTCTTCCTCTTCATTCTCAATTTATAGGAATCACTATTCTAAAACCAGCCTTAGTTAAAGATATAGCATTACATATTTTTTTCAGATGTTCTTAGAAAGCTAAAAGAAAGCATAAATCCATATGAACTTTACCTGCTGGCTATGCAGGATTCTCCTTGGAGATGCCTGTTCAGTTCCTGTGCTGAACCTCTAGGTCCAGGGTACTTACATTTTAATTAAGCTGAAAACGATGGAAGTAAACCAGCTACATCTGTACTGCTGTATCATCAACAAAGACTCCCGCACCCATTCTCCCTTCCCATCCAGACAAGGTCTTCACAAGAGCTTGTAGGCAGCTTGCAAATCTGCCTGCACAGGAATGCCTGGCAGCACTCCAGGCTAGATAACAAGGTGCAAACAAAGATCTAAGCACCTAGGTGGCCTCCAGATCCCCTTCAGAGGACACTCTCTCCCCATTCAGGCAAGAGTGAAGTCATTGGGTGGTGTGCCAACAGCAAAATTCTTGACTGCACAAGCACACACATTTCAGAAATGCTCCTTTTTGCATTAGAGGACCAAGAGAGAAGAGGGGAGTGCAACTACGAAGGCCCTGAGTGCAAAGAGCCAGGTGCTTGCAAACACAGCTGGGATAAGGATGAAAACGTGAAGATGCAGAAGCTGGAAGGAAAGGAGAATGGGAAAAGGACAGACTGTAGGGGGAAGGTCTGTACAAAAAGGACCTTGATTTTGTGGGGAGACTGAGCCTTCTTATCTGTCTAGAAAAGCCAAACAAAATCTCTGAGGTGTGTAAGTGCTACCTAGACATTCTGACACCTAGAATTTCTTACCTTGGAATGAAGGACAGCATACAAGAGCTCAACAGGGACTAAAGCCAGCTTCCCCTCCCTCCACCCCTTAAGGTGGAAATCCTTTTGAGTATTTCAAGATCACCCTAAAATTATCCCGGCTGTCACACACTCTTGCATTCCCATACAAAACGTAGCTTTGACACGTCTGATGGTGCATGTTGAGAGATGAGGATGCAGACAATGGTTACGCTCGCAGCTCCCAAGCAAGACCCAACAAGAGGGCTGCTCTGCCTCTGCCTTGATCAGTTGTTGCTGATCATCCTTTGGTTGCTTAATGAGATACAGAAAAGTACATCATTACTCACATCTTGAGTGCCACATATTGCCGTAGTGGGTCGTGCTGGCCACTCTACCTTCTGTCCTTCCTGGCCTTGGCTTAAGATAGAGAAATCTGCATTGCAAAGGAGGGCAGGGAAAGAGGGAGTATGGACACTCATTTTACTATTTAAACTCTATCATTACTGCCAATAAGCTACATTTTGAAGGTTAATGCTCTGTACTGAGAAAGAGACTAATTTTTGCAGAAGTGTCTTACACCTACCAGTGGCATGGGTACAAAAGTACTAAGAGCTTTTACTTTTCCACGTTTTTCCAACTTGTACAGGACTGATGTTATAACTCATGATTTGCTGGGTGCCTCCTTGGTAGGGAGGCCATTGCCCTTCTTTCATCAATAAGGAAACCTGGACTTCCCAAAGTTGCACTGACAACCTCAAGGAACCCCACCACTGCTTACCTTAGCCCAGGCCATCGGCCGTGATGTCAAGGAGATGGCACAACAAATAAGTCTGTAACCATCCCCGAAACCTGCTCCAGAGGACTTTGTGCTGTAGGAACTCATTTGGTACCTAGTCGCAGTCAAATGTTAGTAGAATTATATTCTGAATAAATTACTGTGTTATTTGACAATGTGTGAAAAATCATTAGCTTTTATCCCTTTTTCCAGGAAATCAATAATCGTTCCTTCTTTCTTTTGTCACTTTGTCTTCTTTGTGCTCATTTTTCTTACTGACTGCTCTTCTGCTTTGAAACAAGAACTGCTTTTGATATCTGATTTTCTACACTGTAAGCACATTAGCCATTTAAAGATTTTATATTTAAAATTAAATCAGCCTATTCTTGGTAGAATGCTCTATTTCTGCTTTTCACAGTGCAGACTTTTCACAACGCATACCCTTTTGCAGTATATTTCTTCTTTAGGCAGCTGCTTACTGTGAGACACTGCTAGCTTGGGGAAATAACCTTAATATTTTGATAAAGCAAGAAACAATGCCTTGCAGTTCAGACAGCACATACTCTGGCATGTTTATGTCCTTAGCTGAGTAACATGATTCCTAATGCTGCAAAACACCACGTGCCCTGGACTCCCACTGCGCTCAGTGTGAGTTGACTATTAGCACCTCGCGGGTGCGCTCGGATTCTAACAGCACGAGAGATGCTAGAACTACTGGCTGCACCAAAGAGCACCGGCTTCCTCCTCCTTTTCCTTTTATTGACCATTTATCTTCAGAGAAGTCCAGGTCAGGTTTTTTTTGATTTCTTGAGTACCTCAAGTGGAGCCAGTTTCTGGAGCATCAAATCCTGCAAGGTCTTTGCTGGCCATTAGCCATTACAAAGAGTTTCAGGCATCACCAGCTACGCTCTTACGTGAACCCTGTGGAGTTTTCCTGACACTGGCCTCTAAGCTTTTAAAGAACCATTCCCGGTTAGTTGAAAAGATCCTGCAAATTACAGTTTAGGCCTCCTGATTTTTTTTTTCCTTCTCCCTGAAGTAGAGATATTCCATTGTCACTTACAGAGTCTGTATTGACGGTTTTTCTTTCTCGCAGGTTTTTGGCAGTATCCAGTGCTACTAAGGGTGATTTAATTCCTACTTCCAGTCCGGTCCCCAGGCTTCCTGGCACAGACACAGCTTTTCCAAGGCTATTCCAGACACAGGAGATGGTGAGTTGCTTTCTATCCTCATACAGAGAGACCACACACATGCATTTGTGAGGGATGGACATAATTTAAAGATGATCAAATGAATTTAGTCCGGTCTTCCATAGGAGTTCTGCAAAGCACACTGAATAGAGAGTTTTCCTGAGCTCTGCAAGACTGACCTTTCCTTATAGTGCAGGAGGAGAGAAAAATCTGCACTGTGAGGAGCCCGAAGTGATAGAGCAGACAAATGTAGCCAGGGGAGGGTTGACCTGCAGGGTTATTGAGGGCTTAACCGGGCAATCCAAGTACACACGGTGCGATGGAAAGCTGCAGTCCAGCTGGGGAAAAGATGTCACAGAGGACAATCACTCTGAGAAAAGGAGATCAGCGGCTGATGGACGGGATGGCTGAATAAATGAAGAATGTCCAGCACAGTCTGAGCTCAGGCACTGCAAGAGAAGCTTAGTCTGCAGTCCTAGGTCTGTCCTTCTCTGTGGCCTTGGACACTTAAACACTCAACATCCACTTCAACTGAGGGGAAAAAAACAATGTTGGTAATATAACGCTTCATTTCACAGATATATTTTAAAGACTTAACCTTTGTAAGACATTTTGAAGATGAAAAGCACAGCAGCACTCATTACTTTGCTTAACCAGATTTCTCAGTGCCAAGCTGAACCTAAAATCTTTTGATGTTAGCTCATCACAAAAATATTTTGTGAGAAAATTTTTCTCACATTTCTGTTGGCCTGTGGCCATTTCATGCCACTGTGTGCTTGTTTTTATTTGTGGTTTTGCCATGTGCAGTTTTGCAAAAAGTTACTTTTCCCATAGCACATAATTGTAGATTTTTAACACCAAAGATGAAACCCCCAAATCCTTCTTTCCAATAGTGATTCAAATACCACAGCTTAATTGTAACATTTCATAAAGCACTTACAACTGGTTTGAATACAAAAATATTTAAAAACAGAAGGGTAAAACTTCCCTCAACAGTATCAAGAGACAAGATAGTAATTTAACATTGAGATGTCTGGATAATAAAGTAACAAGAAACAAAATCTTCAGCAGTCAATTGCCTGAGAAATGTACATGAAGAATGATTGCTCCTAAGTGGACCTGAAAATTGCACGTACTGAGAGGGAGCAGAGCGATGTGCCACCAGGTGACATTCAAAGATACTCTTCCTGGGGTATTCAATCTCATTACTTTTGTGCTAGAGGAAGAAACAGACCCTCAAGGCTGATCTTTACACATGTCCAGCACTTCTTACCCTCATCTATATCTACACAAGTTCTAGAAACACAATCCTGCCATCTCAGGATTGGGTCCAAACTCTGGGTGTCTGAAAGATCCAACAGTGTACTTTAAAACCCTTACAGAGAGAGAGGCAAAGACAAGGTTGCTGTGCTTATAGTAACAGAACAATTAAAAAGTGTCACTGGGCAACTGTAAAATTGACAAAAAAAAAATTAATCACAAAAATAAAGTCACCTAATTGATTCATGGTGATCTTAGTGAAACATACAGATTTTAGTGAAATATAGGTTGGAATACAAACCCATTTCAGCCTTTACAAGCCCTCCCTGTTGCCTTGAAGAACGCATAAGGAAAGACCAAGTTCCCAAACTTGTACGTTGGAATTTACCTTGGCCAGGAATTCCTCCACCTACCAAATGAGAGGATGAATGACCCAATTTCTGGAAATAGAAACTAAACGGGAGCTCTTCTGATCTGCAACCTCACCCCATTGCTGCCTAATTTAGCTTTTTAAAAGGAAGTTACAGAATGCATCGTAAATCAGAAATTCATTGTGTAACTGCAACAAGACTCAAGCAGCAAGGCAGAACAACTGTCAAGTCTTCAGGAAAACAGCAAGGTAGATGATGCCCTCTGCCTCCAACAGAGTATTAGCCTGTATATTGGGTGCTAGGCTGCACGAAAGGGATGCCCTGGTCTGCACTGGGTTTAGCCATGAAAGCCAGCAGCGTCTGACCCAGCTGTGGGTAGGGGGTTAGTGCCTCTGCCCATGATATGGAAAAGGAGGAGCAGATTCAGGTGTGGGCAATGTTTGGTTTGAAAGCTTCTCTTTCTTTTTCTCATAGCATTTTTTAAACCTACTTCCTTTCTTTCTTTCTCACTATTTATGGTTTTGTGTCTAGTACAAGAGAAGTCTTGGCTGTTTGTTAATTGTACTAGAATTAGTTCACCTGTGGTGAAACTTAGAGAGACATTACCTGGTAGGAGGAAATGGAAGTATAAACAGGGCTTTCTTCCTTTTTTTTTGATGGAAATGAGTTTGCTGGCTGTATGCTAGTTTCCAAAAGGCAATGACAGACTGACAGTTTAAAGAAAACAGGTCTTGACAGCACACTTTAGTGCACCGAATGCTTTGTAACAGCTTGTGTCGTATAAAGCACTTTCATATAACCTGTGCTCCAGCAGCAAAGGCTTGTTTTGTCCCAGGCAGAACCTTTTTGCCTTTGCATAGTCACGGGAGTCAATGGAGCCACATATCAGGTTTATAAAATTTGTCTCAGGTTGGATGTATGCGGAGTGTCAGCTCCTCCTGTAAACCCTCTGTGTTCTCGACTCCCCACAGCCTGTCAAGAGCAGCAGCACAGCTCGGCAGACAGGTAGGGATGCAGAGAAGTACCAGACAGGTACTACTGCTATGTTAGTGTCACTTTTTATTAACTATTGCCTTGCCTGGCTGAAGAAAAGAAATAAACACAGGAGGAAAAGGGAACACACTTGAAAGGCAAGCTCGTGTCTCATTAGCACTTGCTATGTGAGTTCCTTATATTCTGGGGAAGGCACAAATATTTTAATGAAGAGCACTTGTTCAAATATTTCTTTTTTTAAAAAAAGGCTTTATAAGGACAACTTATTTGTAAGATAAAGATAGGTAAATTGAGACCAGGAGGGAAATTAGAAAGTGGAGTATCTTGATTACATTGAATTGCCTTCTTCAATTCAGGTTGTGTTTTTCCTTATTAAGTAATCATATGTTTCTTAGTATTGGAAGAAGGGAAATCATTAATACCGACACATAAGTAAAATAAAGGATTATTCCTTATAGCACCGTCAGGCACCTTTTTTGTGCTAGTAAAATCCCGTGTGCCTCTGGCAATGTAAAAGTAATGGAGCTGACAACATTTTCTTTGATTTCTCAGAATTTAAAAAAGGAGAAAGATCTCTGAAAAGAGAAAACAGTCCCTCCCATGCAGTAAGTCCTAAATGCAGCCTCTGCTTTCAGTATTGTCGACACTGAGGCTTGATACTTTTCTCATTGTCATCACCGTTTCATAGATTTTTTCTTACTTTAATGAATTTCTGTGCTCAGGCACATAGCTATTTTCTTGGCTATCTTGCTTCATTATTCTGATGGAAGCAGTCTTTTAATTTAAATCATTATTATTAAAAGTAATGCATGAAAGTCTTACCTGAAAGATATATTGTTTTGGCAATAGATGCAAATCAAAATGCAACTGTCTAGATACTCAATTATATATTTTAATGGAAGGCTTTGAGTAAAGCTTAGGCAGGAAGGAGAAAAGTACTTATCAGCATTTATCATTTAAATTACCAGCATATTTGTAGGCTCTTCATATATTTCTTACACCTCAATAATTGGAGACTGAAGCTAGTTCAGTGGACAGCAGTTAGCTTGTGAAGCCCCTGAACTTGGAATACATGGCCCCAGCAGTATTCCAAGAGGACAAGCTATTCTTGCAACTTCTCTCCAATACGTTAAGCTCTAGTGTCTTCCAACAACTGGTAAGCTTATATTGTGCCACTTCCTCTTCTGTAATCCACGTAAATATTTACCATCTATTTGTTTTGGAATGTACTCCCAACTTTTTCTTCTTTGTGACCATACAGGGTGCTCAGTATCTCCTAGGCTAAGGGCAGTCCGTAAGAACACATGCTAACTAATGCCTTCACTGGGACACACACCAGACACTAGGCTATCCGAATTATATTTGGGGTTACTTTTCATTTTGGATCTTTCAAGGTTTATTTTCTCAGCTCAATACAACACAACTGATGGGAGTGTACTGAAAACCCTGAAGTTTACCAGATGCTGGTTAAAGCATCCCGCAGGCTCATGCTGATCAACAAATTCACCATACCAGTCCATCTATATGGTCAGCTGAGAATATGCCATGGAGTTTAACCCTTGCAGTGCTCCATGTAACTCAACCCTTAGCTCTTCAGAGCTGGTATGTTCTTTACTGCTCAATCTCCTGACAGCCACCTCGATCCAGAGACCTTTGCAATACCGCAGAGGTTGCCGTGATCTCTGTAAGCTGGGGTCCAGGATAATGCATCCTAAATGTGTGTGTATGAAGCCAGAAAATCATTTGGGCTAACAAAATCTTCTGGAAATCTGCAAGAAGACTCTCTGGTACCTTAGTCCTTCCCAAAGGGGAATACAATGCAGATTTAGAGCGCCAGCCTATCAAGCTCACATATTGCTGCCTATGTAAGGAGGGCAGGTAAGCTCTGAAACCTCAAGGTCATGGAGTACTTAGCTTCCCTGTACAAGCACCTCCAGCAAGACAGAGACGTTAGCTTACCATCTCACTGTGTAACAGTTTATATCTAATATGCAGATTTTTTTTTTCCTGATATTTGCATTTGACCACAGTTACTTGCCTGCTGTCCATCTTTTTGTTTCACAGCAATCTGTTAACTGAAAGACATATAGATGTCCATACAGAAAGTCACCATGTAAATATTAGCATTTCCCTAGTTGTAGATGGCTCAGATAAAACAATTTCTGGAGTCTATAGACAGCAACAATGCTGGTAGGTATATGTTTTTCCTCAGCACTGAACTAGAGCTCATTCCAACCTTTTGGCCATATGGTTTCTTCTCTGATCACTGTACCTGCACTCCGTTAACACACGCACTGACCCAGTCTTTTGACAGCTTAACAAGGAGTTATCACAGTAGACAAAAGCTAGGATTTAAAATGCAAAACTGAAATGCAGATAGGCCTTGCTTGCAGAAGGGTTTCATTTTGGCATACTATTTTTTCCCGTTAATATAAAATAATAGCTTTAGCAGGGCTCTTTGTTCAAATATTTAGGATTTTCTCTGACATTCCCTCAAATCTTAGCAGTCTTAGCCACATTCAGAAGGACCAATAATTTAAAAATTGTCTTACTTTCATACAATAGAGTTCATTCAAAGAATTTTAGCAAAACTCCTACCTGCTAAATTTGACTTTGAGGTTATTTTAATTATACTGGAACATTCTAACTTGAAGTTAACAAAGTCAGTGAGATGTTGCACTTCTATCAGGAATTCCAGACACTTGGTGCAGACAGTGAGGCAGAAGAAGACCTATCAGAAGACTGTACTTAATGACATTTCTACAAGACATCTGAAAAGCTGACCTTTGCCAAGTGCTTCTTTTATCATATACTGCAAGAAATACACTACTTCTTTAGGTTATAGCTGCAGTAGACTCTATCAGCTGAAATCATGCAAGTTATAATTCTACTGAAGTCAGTGTACTCCAGGGAGGACAATTTTAGCTCCAAATGAATGGGGTCATTTACACCACAGCGAAGGGAAGGCAAGTTACTGCTATTTCAGTAAAATACATACATTTATAATAATCGGGAGGCCAATTGTTCAGAGTTTTAAAACGTGTTTCTAAAAATGGTGGTAACTACCATATGTCTGCCAAGTTTGTGTCCTGTTTTGAACACCACATTGTCATCACCCGAGCATGTTTAGTTGAATTAAACTAAGCTCTGTTATTGCAGACAAGGTTGGTACAGCAAAGCTCAGTAGATTCTCTTTTCAAAGGCTCAGCAGATAAATGCTCAAATTTGGGATTTTATTCAGGATCTAAGATACAGTAATAAAGTTGGGTTTTGTTTTTTTCCTGTTGCACTGCAGTCTACTTCAGAGAAGAGACATCTCTTTCCCTTTCCAAAATGTGGGATTCTTAGGATACTAAACATCAGGATGATGCTGTAGTAGAATCTATTCCTGCTGACTACCTCAAAACCGTAAATTTCCCAGCAGAAAATTATCACACATCCCTTATTGATCTCAGTCAAATTGTGAATACTTAGTACCTGCAAATGTAGGGTCAGATTCACCTGACCAAAGACAGACATCTGTACCTGAACCAAACATTCCAGCTTCCTTCGGCAGTAAAGGAAAGAAACAGCCACTCGTAAGGTGCCAGTCATCTGGTCTAAACAGATCAGCGCAATCTCACCCCAATATTTACCTCGCTCCTTTGCCCATAACGAGTGCCTAAGGTGCCAAAGGGTACCTGTCTAGCACAGATCAAAGCATCATGTTGCTTTTGCCTTAGGCAGACACCTAAAAGCAGGTGAGATGGATCCCAAGAACAGGAACTGGGAAATTTAGAAAACTGGAGAGTTGCATTTCCCTTTATGTAAACAGGTGCATGAAACTTTCTCATTTAATAGGAGTGGATACCTCCAGGAAGAATGTTGGTTTAACAGAAACATAGTAAAGGGGTGTGTGTGGGTGTGTGTACGGGACGGACGCGACACGACAACGTTTAAATTCGTGGAGTATATCAACATATGCAAATACCTTTTGCAATCTCCCAGGTGCAGGGGAACAGGCAGCATGTTCTGTTCAAGAAAAAATGTTAAACTTTACTTTCATAAGTAGCAATTTCCATGGGCTCTTCTGGGTGATGGCTGTTGTATGCTTTAAGAGTCCTTGCTGCAGAGTTTTTAAAAAGCTCTCAGTTGTTGTAAGCCCAGTCTCTCATAACAGCTAAGGGCTATAACCCATAAAAATCAAAGTTTGCATTTAAGTATTGTCCTGAAAGAGTGTGTTGGTTTTTCATTGAGTTTATCACTAGAAATTTCTCCCCTGGGATCTTTCAGGTCCTTGGAAAGAAAGATCAATATCTCTGTAGAGGAAAAATGCAAGGCAGCCAGTTGAAAATATTACTTATTCTAAATACAGGATTCCTTGTTATGGCTGTAACCCAGAGGAGTTGGTAAAGATTAATCTGCCAATAAAGAATTGTTTGAGAAAGCAGGATACTTCAGTGAGAGTGCTGACATGCTGGAGATGATGGAGCACCTGAGAGACTGCTGATATCCTGGAAATCAGATAGAACTACATTGCCTTGAATTTTTCCTATGAGTAAACAGGAACTTCGCACTGGTATTCTTTGCAGAATTTAGTTGTCAAAAAAAATCTATAAAGTCTGTACTAAGCCTGTACACACTGTAATTTTTTATTGTTTTTTGTAGTAACTCAAATTTAATTAAGCTTCCACAAAGATATCATGGTCATGTGGTTCACCAGGAAGGTCATCCCCTGTCAAATACCAAGGTCATAAAGGTCTGCTAGAATTTCTCAGTGAAGAAAAATATTCACAGATGGTTTACATTGGCCAAACAACTTAACTTTTCTATGTCTGCCTCTAGAAAAATTGCTCCTGGAAAATTTTCTAACATTTTTCCTGCAAATGTTTCTTCCTTCTTTTCCTGCCCTTAAAAAAAAATAACCCAAGGCAGACTGAAAATGTCAACCAGCTGATGAAGGTTAGCCTAGAGAGTAGAGAACAGGAGAGGAAACAGCCCTGAAAGCAGGGCTTTGGAATGGAAATTTTCGCACAGTCTTAATCAGATCTCTGCCTATCCCTGCACCAAGCTGGAAATGTAGATTTAATTCTGTGCTCACTAAGATCACAAAGGGACTTGCTATTTACTTGACCAGGCAAATAAATGTCCAGTTCTCCAAGGTCAGTTACAAGTATAGTATTTCCTTCACTTTGGAACAGGATTAGTTTTAAAATTACAAATACATATACTACTAAGCTGGACAAACACACACATTATCCCTTTAACTGCATCTAAACCACCAGCAGCAGGATAGGAAGAACAAAACAAAATCAGAAATTACCTGTTTAAATATAATTAAGAAAAAATGAATCATTAAGCAGTTTGCATTTTGTTATTGCATCTTACAAAAAGGCAACCCTAAAGTACAAAACTGCTATGTTTGACCAGGAGGAGGCATTAAACCCATATTTGAACTTCATGTCTTCAGTTATCTTGATCACTGTCTTCATAAAATGACTTCTATACTTTAATAATTAGCAGTTATTGCACTGATTCATTACATAAAATAAGGAAGCAGCTAAGAAATCTGGTGTGGATTCAGGCAGGTAATTAAAATAAAAGAAAGTGACCATTTCGCGACAATACTGATGGCCAGATGCTGAGATGCTGCTCAGGAAGATGGATGTTGAACTGACCCGTAAGAAGGAAGGGCAAGACGAGAGATTGCTGCTCTTGCTCATAAACACAGAGATGTTGCTGTTTCTGGACTTTTTTCTTGTTCTCCCTAGATGCCTTTAAGACACACAAACATAAGCGCCAACGTTTGGCACTTGGAATTTGTTTCAAAAGGATAAAACAGCTGCATGACTTGGAGCCTACAGACGTGTTGTATACAGACAGGATCAGACCCTCGGTATGCCCCTGTATCTCAGTGACTGTAACCAGTAGCTTAATTAATTGCTGAACATATATGGTGACTGTATCTAAGGTACAAAAGCATGAATATGAAGGTCTGTATAGAATTACCCTGGAGTGATTATTTGTTCATAATTATGTTATTGCAGTAGTGCCTAGAAACCCGTCTTGTACTGAACAAACATACAATAGTAAGTAGTTCATTTGCTGAAGAGCTTTCAGCATAAATAGGAAAAATGAAAGCTTGGGAGAAACGAGTTTTGAGAATATTTATGGTCCAGCTTAGCTAGGCGAATTGTAACAGTTTAAAGTCCTTCAGAAACTGAAGTTCCACCAAGCTATTGAAGTCCGCGTATGTAGGGATTTAAGAGTTTACATCTGCCTTGCATCAAATGCACCTTCAGTTACAAACTTCCCTAAAAATATTTCCACAAGCAACTGCTTTGTTCTATACGTAACATGCATATGTTCCTGTACCCAGCTGCCCTTGGGTTGTACATCATGACTTGAAGCCCGGTAAGTAGCGTGGCTTCAAACCCTTCGAGAACAGCGTGACTACGACCCACCTCCCTTCAGCACGCGCAGCCCCCTTTGCTGACAGCGAGCTGTGCTTCCAGCCGGCGTTTGCATCAAACAGCACTACCAGAAAATACCAGTGGTCGCTGCTATGATAAGCACCATTAAAACCCCACGTGCAAAATCCCTGTCCCTGTTTGAGTGGTTTCTCTTTTTTTGCCTGACTTCAGCCCCCTGACGATCACCATTGGACTTCAGTTCCCAAGGTGATACTTGTTTTCTAACTTTTCCAGCTTTCCCTCGGCCTTCCACACTAGCAGTTCCAAAGGATTTTTCCAGTTGCAATGACAGACTGACCAGAGATAGGAGGGATGCACAGGAAAGAGGAATTTTTTTTCAAGTTGTTAGCAAATTGTCCCTGGAGAAAATTAAATAGTAGTCCTTGCGTATGATATATCCTGCCTAGGTTTTGAAAGACAATCAAAAAAAGACAAAAAAAAAAAAAAAAAGGAGATAGGAATAACATTTTTCCATCAAGAATGGCAGCTTTGGACTTTGACCAGCTTCTGTCCCTATCGGAAAGCAGAGAGAAGAAAAAAAACCCAACCTTGCGTGGATTTGAAGGAGCCCTGTGCTCTCTATGTTTTGTTTGCAGCCTCTAGAAGAGGAGAGCAAGGCCACGTGAGAGTTTGGGTTTGGGGGTTTGGTGCCTTGCTGCTGTTGCTGGTTCTGGGTGGCTGGATTGCAGTCACTTGTGCTGCAAACACAAAGGTGCACAGCCCAGCAGCCGCGCAGAGTATAGCCACGCCTGTTTCAAACAAATTAGCCTTCTGATCTGCAAAATCTTGGAAGAATATTTTTTGGTATCTTAGATACTTCAGTGCTAGAAAAAGCTGGCAACTAGTTCAGCAGTTTATCCTACAGAAGGGAAAATCATAATTCTGGGGGAAATAGGGAAGTATCCATGTTCCTTAGCTTATCTTAAGGATCTAACTATGAAAAGAAAAGTCAAGGCATGTAGAGGAAAACCTAAGGGAATCAAGCTGACTAGAGGCTTTTTGTACTCCGAAGTGCTGGGCTACCTTACTGACTCTTGTATCATTCAATTAGTCACTCATGAGATGCACACACAAAATGACTCATGCCAAGTGCCAACTTTTATACCTCAGTGTGGTATGAGCTCCGGTACAGCGCCGCTCTCACTTATTGCCAACTGGAGAAAGGCAAAGCTTAAAGCTGAAGCAAGGGAAACAAATGATGCTGCTGATGGACAGAAATGGCTGAGGCCTCTGGCTCACCGCAGCACGCACACAGAAACCATCGCTCAATGAGAAGCTGCTACTTTTGTCACAGTTGTGTGACTACAACTTGCAGGTGACACTCCCAAGTTCTCGACTGCAACGATGCTTTTCATTTTCATAATTAAGACAGTGCTGCAGGATTCAGTCCTTCACCCGCCCAAGCTGCACCATTTGGTTGTTGCAGAACAGATCCATGAGATAAAGAAAACTCTTCAGCCTGGTTCTCCAGGGCTAGAAGCATTCTTTCAATCAATTAACCATCTGGTAAAAGCTTTCCAGCTTGAATACAAGAATCCCAACACACTAAAGAGAACATTGTTCAAGTCCTTTACATTTCACTGCTACGAACAAACAGAAATAAGATCTTCCACGTCAATACACAGGGCCTTTTTCAGTAAGGTGCAAAAAATGTGCTGGTACTGGGTCAGACCTTTGTGATAGCCTCTAAACACGGTCACATCAGGACAGTCCTGCTTAAAAAGGCTTAGACATTCCTGAGATGCAAGTTACACGTACAGTCATCATGTTCAATAACAATGTTGGATCTTTATCCATGAATTTGCCACCATCTGTTTTCAATCCATTGTTGCTGTATACTCTTTCAGCATCCTGTGGCAATGAAAGCTGCAGTTTTATTAAATTCATAGCCAGTGTTTCATGAAGTCTGTAATAGGGCATGCCCCTTGTCATTAAAAATGTGCTTGCAGGTACTTCCACTGCTTTCAGTGGAGCTTCTCTGTAATTTATCTTGCATAACTAAAGGAAAAATGAGTTGCTTGTGGCCTCATAAACTGAATATGCATTACACCGAGTGTAAAAACTACAGAAGATTTTGCTTGCACATTTCATCTCTGAACAGTTCTAAATTAAATGACTTACCTTCAAATCATCACATTAGTAGTGGAAACTAAAATGCGTAAACTTTATCCATGTTTAGGATTCTCCTCCCCTGTGATAAACATCTGGGACAAGCCAATACAATTGCAGCCCTGAAAATTATACATAAAATACATATTTAAGATTCTAAACAAGTCTTTCACAACTAAATCAATTTTACTTAGGGTAACTTGAATTTTGAAAACTCTTGGTTTGTTCTATGAAATCCTTCACACAGGCATTTTAATACTAAAAAAACCAACCTGTATGGTTATACTCTAAAAATAACAAAAAAGATCTTTCTTAAGAAAGGTTTTAGAAATTTTAGGATCAGATCAGACTAGCATTTACATGAATTCATTATCTGCTTCAAAACAATTTATTCAGAAGTAATGGAACAGAAACAAATTAAAACATCCCTTTAGATTTCATTCAGAGAAGATACTGTTTTATAGGTCTTTGACTCCAGCCTTTTGACAGCCAACATTAGCTTTGCATTACTGAAAAGGATAATGCACTGTCCTTATTGCATTCAGAGATAATACAGTAAATACGGATTAGTTTTAACACATGATGTTTACAGCAGAAACATTGATTAATTTACATTAGTTTCATAGAATCATAGACCTGTTTAGGTTGGGAGAGACCTTTAAGATCATCAGGTCCAACCATTAACCCAGGACTGCCAAGCCAACCTCTAAACCATGTCCCTAAGCACAGCATCTACATGGGTTTTAAACACCTCCAGGGATGGTGATCCCACCACCTCTCTGGGCAGCCTCTTCCAATGCTTGACCACCCTTTCAGTGAAGAATTTTTTCCTAAAGTTTGTGTCCATGAAGGATGTCTAGCTGTCCTTCAAGCTGCAGTATTTCTAAATTTTATATAAAACTGACATTTGTTTCAGCTTTAGTAGTTTTCAGGGTTGTTTAAAATAATATTTATATGTATGTGCACCTTTATACAAATATTACTTTAAATCACTACAATTTAAAATTAAACATTCTCTTTGTCTCCTGCTGCCTGCTGGACAGCTTGCTTTTACAGGAAAGAACACATCTTATTTCAAATTAAACCTCTTACATATTTTCAGGGAATGCAATAATCTTTGTAAAATACCAGAAAAATGTACAGGAAAGTGATGATTTTATAGTGCCATAAAATGTGTCCTTTTCCCAGGATTTTCTGGACTGCAATATGCAGATTGATAAAATCAAAACCCAACTACATAATGTGGCTGACAGTGATGAGAACTATGTAAAACTATCATTAAAACTGTCATGTGCATATATGTGTAAGGTGGATGTTCTGGGGTTTGGTGACTTTTTTCAGCAATCCTGCCCTTGTTTACTGTTGGGAAAACAACTGTCAGTGCATAGATTTTCCAGCCCTTTCCATGTCACACAGCCCACTTGTCCAGCACCCCTGACTATCCCATTTATTCCAAAGGCTCTGATGTATTTCTTAATTAAATCTTGACTGTTAAATTGTAGTTTATGAAAACAATCTACAGTGGTTTGCAAGCCAGTGTCTGTGCGTATTAAACCAGCACTTGACCAGATGGGTTTTTTACAGTTCAGTCAGGTATGCCTTGAAAGCATTATTGAGGATAAGTGGTAGCTATTTGAATAATAAGTACCTTATGCCTGCCTCTGGGAGGAAACACAAAGCTGCTCAGGAAGCGCACAGCTCTGCAAAGCACAGTCATAATGTTTGGTATTGTGTTCTGCTGCAAGAATCCACAGTTTACTTAGACACAGGGTTATTTTTCTGATCCTTTTCCCCCGTGGCAGTGGTGTCTTACCAGCCCATGAAGCCAGAGGTGTTATTATTCCCATTTTCTTTAATCCCCCTCTCTGACCTGTATTCACTCACCTGCTTGTTAGTCTTTCACTTATAAATAGACTTTAAATGTTACTGTGTGACTTCAAACTTATGTTAATAGATAACACCACCCACTCTTACTAAAAAGTAATACTATTTTCATCATCTTTTAAGTTTAGAGCTGCAATTAAGATAAATTTGAAACACACTTTAAACATCAGTCCAAATGCATGCACATTTCAGAAGTGCTGTTATTAATATCTCTCTGTGATAATTATTTTCTTACTTCTTACAGTTATATAGCTGATTTTTATTGCTGAAAAACAGTTAGTGTTGCTTTTCACAGGACAGTATCACAAAGTTAATCTCCTCCTTGATTTGAAATTCTGTTTTTCATTTGGAGCAGTAACAGTTTTGACCTTGCGTGCCCTGTGGTTACTCCTTTACCAAACCAAGTGCATCAGTAAGAGTGTAAAAGCAGGCATGGCAAGACAATGTTGAGCAGCATGTAAGAAGCCAAAAGGGATAGGAAGTGTAGCACATCAGTTAAAAATTGCCAGCAGAGGCCAATGTGCAAATTAACATGGAAGCCACCTAAGGGAAAGCAGGAATTTCCACTCCAGTTGAAGATATTCCTACAGAGGCATACATAATTTCTACACTGAAGGAGCAGCCATCTGGAATTTAATCTTCATCTAGAAAAAGAAAACATTACAATTGTAGAATAGGCACCTGAAGCTACATTGACATTATCTCTGTGTAGCACACCAGCAAGAGACCTGGCCACCAAACCAGCTGATGTAGATGGTCTTGTATGCATGCTGCTCAGACCTTGCATGCTCTGGAGCAAACACAGAATTTGACAATAACTACCTAAATTTGTGGAAAAAAATCTATGGTAAATCAATGCATGGCCAAGGAGTTCCTGAAATGTCAGGAGAAAATACGGTGGACCGGGTAAGTTCCTGAGGGAAATGCTACCTGTACTTCATTTGTACCCTTTTCCATAGGCGTTCACTTGGGACAGTTTTCTGCTCCGTAGTTCTTACCACCCCTGTGTTGGGCAGGGCTGAGAAAGACATAACTGTAGCCACACCGACAGTTGCTTACAGGACAATAGCTGGAATGAGATGATGCTCTAGGAAGGCACAATGCATCACAGCAACTCATTTTACTCGTAGTTTCATGGTCAGCACAAGAGCCGAAGTCACAAGCTCCCCAAGCCTGAGCCCAGGCCGGCCTGCTGCGCGTGCCCCATGGAGGCCCAGCGTACTGACCGCAGGCAGCGCTAACGGTGCAGGCTCAGCACCTGCAGGGTCCATTTCTTCGCCAGTTTTTTATAGTGGACAATGCTGGAGCCAGGACCCAGGGACAAAACAATCTTTGATTTAGCCTCTGATATTCTCCCCCGGGCTAGTAGCCCTTGTTGCACCAGGACATAGTTATCATACATTATTCTTATCCCGCATTTTTTGAGGTGAAAGCTAAGAATGAAAAACCATGTCCTAGCCCACCAGAGTAACGATTTCATACCACAACACTTGTATTACATGACTGTGCTATGGTGTGAGGGTGCAAGAATTTGAATGTACGAAGGCTGCTCTTGGAAGGGGACAGAGGTGGTGCTGCCTTGTGTCATTACTGCTGGTTTGCAGCAGGCTTAGGCATAAAACCCTCCAGGCTCTGATTTTTGGGTTTGTGCTGTTAGAAATCAGCTTGTTCTGTAAAGGAGTCAATTTTAGTCACGCACAGTATTGATAATAAGAGGATCAGAGCTCTGGGGTAAAACAGGAGGCAAAAAGACAACACAGTCACAGTGCAAGGGCAACTTATCCTTAGGACAAAAAGGGAAAGGGGAAAGCGACAGGAGAGGCTTCATGAGGCATAACAGTCCACAACCTCCCAAAGGTTTTTCTAGGTCTCCTACAACCAGAAGAGTAACAGAGGCTGCTTTTATACCTTGTACATCGGGATCAGAATTTGGGAAAGGCAGCTAGGGCTGCAACACGAAGTTTAGAGGAAATCCTGCCCCCTGCGTCTGATAGCTGATGGGGACAAAGTCAAACAGCAGTCCGTCAGGCCTGTGGGTAAGATAGAATTAAATAGGATAATTTATTATCTCAGATAATTTTCAATATAACTTAAAAATAGCAGTGTGCTAGTTAAATAACAATAATAGCTGTTCTTTCTGAATCTAATTAGTTGGGTTTTTTTCCAGGATCCTAAATAAGACAACAGCAATGTCATAAAATGAGATATTAATATTTATACGTGTAAATTATTAAAAAAGGAGACTTTTAAGAAACACATTTTACATACAGTCGTTGCAATTTAAACCATAAATTTCCTTAAATAAGTGTAACTGTAAGAAATAGTATTCAAGGAGTTTAGACAAATTACCAGACATATTTCTAGATGCAAAGTAATAGTATCTTCAGACTGATCTCCAGATTAAAAGTGACACACTGAAGGATGACTTCATTTATTCGTATATATATATGTACTTAAATTATTGAATAAAGTAGGCTTCTGTTGCCTAGAAATGTAAAATAAACAACTGTAAACACCAAAAGGGCAGATACCAAAGGAAATACATCGAAACTGCAAATATTTCTTGTGAATTACAGTCTTTCTAATTTTAGGACAGTAGCTTTTTGTATAATTGGGGTTTGCTGCTGTACCAGAAAAATGAAGACATTAGAGAAATGCACTGGGTAAACAAACAACATTTTTAGGCTTATTTGGGAAGACAAGCAGCCTCTTGGTTCATATGCACACACGTACATGCAGAGCGTGCAACAAAGACCCTGCAAGCCCTGCATGCCCCAAAGCACCCTATAAACTCTACATCAACACATCATTTTTTTCACTTTTTTTCTCTTACAATCAAAAGGTAGAAAAACAACAAGTTTAAAACTGTCATACAACTTGCATTCAGCTCCTTTGCACGCTGGCTTCTTCATACAGTCTTCCCTCGGACTCTGCTTGGTGATTTTTCCCGTGGGCCCCTGCTACAATTCCTGGTCTCAAAGAGACCATGCCTACTGAACAGACATATCCTATTATTTTTTCCAGTTTACACTTCTCCCCCCACTGCACATTAGAGTCCCTCATGGTCTTTTTCAGCAGGGTTCATCACTGCAGACCTCTTCTGAAGCCTCTGCCCCAGCCCCCTGTGGACTTGCAGCATTGTTCTGATTCTGAAGACAGAAAGAAGACACTCACCAGTATCTACTAACTGCAGGATCCCAGCTTAGGAAGAGCATAGCCGGAGTTGCCAGAGGTTTTAGCAATGCACAGCACTTGTGTTTTTACTTAGAGGATACACCTCCCAGGTGTCAGCTTTTCAAAGCAGCTTCTCACTTCTGCAAATCAGAGACAGGCTCTCAAGTCAAGCACTGAGGACTACACAGAGAGACAAGAGCTTTACTTAACCTGACTTCAGAGAGTTCATAAGCAATATTAGGACAAAAAGAAGGCTAAAACTCATTTTAAGGTCCAAAGGCAAATGTCTAATCTTGAAGTCTTTATTTTCATTTCTCTTTCATTACATACCCTTTGATTTGGTAACAAAAGCAAGCAGAAGGCTGACACACAACTACTCCTTTCTCCATAGAATTCTGACTTCTACCCTGAGCACCATCTTAAGGTTGCACAATCAACCATACACCTGGTGTTTTCTCTCAATACAGTTCTTGCGCAGAAACTTCTGCCTTTTAAAAACACCACAATGGAGAGCCCCAGGAACATCCATCATATATCATTACCATGACACGCAGGGTTACTACCATGGGATCATTACTGGCAGCTTCTTTCGCCAAGCTAACAGAGCAGTAGAAAGCGCTGCTTCTTTTGCTTTGTCTTTTTGAACGTTGCAGATGTTTTTTGGCTGACCACTAGCAGAAGATGGGCACATGTTTTGCCATTGGGTGTCACAGGTGGGAACAGGGATTGCTTCCCAGCTTTGGAAAGTGAGCACTAACAACCAGCCACATCCAGCCTGTCTCCTCTCCACCAGCTTTTCTCCCCACACTAGTCTGCTCAGAGAGCTTTCCCATGAGGGCAGGTCCTTTAAAGTGGGATGACCACGAGTCTTCTCCCTTGCTGTGATTTCCCATCTCCCTTCTCCCAAAGTTTTTAACTTTTTCATGGTCAAGCTGCTGTAAAGATTTTAATAGCAACAAAATCATGCATCTTTTCCTTAGCCTCCTTCTCTAAAACAACCCAGCCATCTTAGGTCATCCCACTACAATTCATCCTGGGGCATAAAATTAGCTTGACAATTCTGTTTTGCATTTGTTTGGTTTTTTTTTTTCCAAAGATACAAGAAGGCAAAAACCACATCTTACAGTGGAAAACGTGGATAGTTTTAGGCATCGTCACCTGAATGAATTTCATGATGATTACATTCATCTCTAAGGTATGAAGTAGCAATTCTATTTTTCTTTTCATTCTTCACTAGCAAACCTGGAGATTCAATAATGTCATACAACATATTGCATTATGACAGCAGAGTGCTGATATGTCCTATACAAACATTTGTCATTTTAGGTGTGGGATGTTTTTTCAATATATTCAACAACACTTTACAATATTTGCCTAAATTAGATTTTTTTACCTTCTGTTACACAAAACCAGATTCTTTTCCTCCATACAGGGACATTCAAGTTAAATGAAGCTATTATCAACAGTAACAGAAACATTTTGTAGGAAATAGAAAGCCCCATGAAAACCAACACCATGCAGAATAGATACTGTATTCTGCTGCATGCATAGAAATAGAGATGCCGGTTTGACCAGATGTTTTTAATTAACTAATAGCCAAACTACTAGTATAAATAATGTAGTGCTCCCTGTTCTCACAGACACGCAGAACTAAAATATGCTATTTGCAATGACAGGTCATCCATTCCTCTCAAACACAACTGTCAACTAATGCTATGGGTAACAGAACTGGAGGGATACCCCACAAAAAGTTTACAGTTTAATGTTAATCTTACATTTTGAAGGCAGTGTCTGCAACCCAGATAATGCTGTTATTTTCATGTCTTGCTCCCGGTGCTCTAAATGAACAGTGCTCAGGATATTAACACACTTTGAAGAAACAGTAGTCTAGGATATCGTGCCCGTATCACTTTTCCCTGTTAAAAACAGCTGGCATAACTGCAGTACTTCTACATGTTTCCAGGTTAGTTCTTATAAGTGATTGCATAGCTTAGGCATGTCACCACCCTGGACTAAGATGCTGGCAGAAAGCAGTAGTGATTATGAAAGTCTTTTTTGGAACATCAAGTAGTGAAGGTTGTATTGCATACCTTGTAGCATTGCATTTGACACCTTATGTTCATCAGCTAATTCACAATTTATTAGAATCACCTACTAAAAGTTTTGTTACTGTGTGTGTTTAATTTTTCCATAGTTTACCTTTTGTTTGCAAGGATTAACTGCCATTAATCCTTGGCATGGAACCAGCCTAACTGTTTGCATTCAACTTACCTGAAACTTGCTATGACTTGTAGAACTGAGAAAGGTTACTACTTAAAGACATCAGGCAATGAACTTTACTTTTAAAACTATATACTCCCTGGTTTACTTAGAATATTCCTACCTTTATTTTTTTAAAAACTTCCCTGAAGGTCTTATGGTGTTAATATCTGCTGAGCTTCAAGTCCTTTTCTGGAACTACAAGCCAAGCATAGACAGTTACTTTTGTCTGGTGAATGCATTCTGGGTTGTGGCCCAACTCTGACAAGTAAACCCAAAATCAAGAGCATTTGTGGTAAAATGGAGATATAGCCCATTTAAAAAGAGATAGCCATTGTCCTTAGTGAATTCCCAAGCACTACATTTAGGTAGGAATATCACCTGCATAAAGCAGGGCTGCCAGGAACTCTGCAGAGAAGGACTCAAGGGATCACAAGCTGGACGTGAGTCAGCAATGCCATGCTACTGAAGAAAAAAAAATATACTGTAATACATAAAACAAGAATATAACAAAGCATTTAGAAAAAAACACATCCTTCTGCTCAGCTGGGCACTAACAAGGCATCACCCAGAGCACCGTCCATTTCTGAACACTTTAAGAGGGTCAGGGACATATTGAAAAGTGCTCAGAAAAGAACAAGGAAAAAAAATCAAAGAGCTAGAAAACATAGCCTAAGCAGAAATATCAAAGAAATTCAATTCTTTAGTCTAAACAAGGGAAGCCGGGAGGAAGCATGTTTGAAAGCCTAAAGGCTGGCACAGTGAGGGAGGGAATAAAACGGTCTCCATGCCCACCCAGAGCACAGCACGAAGGCGTGCATGGCAACAAGGAAGGCTTAGCTCAAAATTTTGTGACTGCGCTGGAAGATCATGCCTAGGAATTGTTTTATTTCTATTTCTGCAATGCCTTAAACAAGAGAAATATAATTATTTGTCATATGCTACAGTAACATTAGCATGGTGGGATAGTCAAGGTTACTGCCTAAAACCAGTTTTCAAGCAGATCATATTACTGCCCTGCATACACAATTTTCACAAAATGAGTCTTGCCTTCATAGAAGCTTAAAATTGGGACTGACATAACTGAGTGTTTGGTTAGTCTAAGCAAGAGGCTTTTAAGGGGTAGTAAGTCTTTGAATTTTATTCTTGCCACCAGCACAGAGACTCTCTTCGGATAGTTTCCTTCCAACCTATTTTATTTTAAAACCACCATTTTTTAAGAAGAGTTAAAAAAATAAAAACAAGCAGCAAAACCAAAACTTGCAGTCCTGGGAAGTTTATCCTTCCTCATTTCTGGCAAACTTTACCGATACTGAGACTTTTACATAAGTTTTTATTTTAAAAGTACTTATCAAGTGCACTTACACAGGTGTTTTTTTTTATTTTACCTACTTTATATCTTCTTCTTGATCCCTTTCTTAACACTCTTCACATTCAGCAAATTGTCCAGAGGATAAAACAGCCTCGGCAGCTTACCAAAGCGTGGTGGGGTACCTACCTATCAGAAGAACGCTAATGCAGGAAACGGGATGTTTCAGACTAAGGGCTTCTTATTGGGTTTAAGAGAACATAATTGCACACTTGGGAGGCAGTAACTTCTTAATTACAGTCCTCTGGGGAGTGGGAGGAATCCAAGTGCTAGCATGTCTGGAAGGGACTTGACACAAGGTAGCCAAAGTGGCCTAATCGTATCAGAGGAGAAGACACTTGATCCGTACTCCAGAAAGCATCCAGCCTTCTTCAGGCACTCTATAATTAAGTACTTAAAAACTGTTCTCCTCAGTGCACTTCTCTGCTTCTGCTCTTCTATCAGCTTCAGCGCTTAAATCACCAGCATGGTTACCCACATTGATTTGCCCTTCCTATCGCTCGCACACATGGGTTTCAAGGGCTGGAGGTGGGATCAAAGCTAAGGCACAGGGCTGGGGGCCAGGGGGGACAAATCCGAGAGTGCAGCTATCATTTTCCACATCATGCACGCTGCAAGTTTTGGGTGTCTACCACAAGGCATGTCAGCTGAATGCACGTGGGAATACTGAATGCCTGAAATTATTCTAGAAACAACTGCTTTTTTAAAAGTTAGGGTCTGGACGTTGGAAAGAACTTCTGCTTGAGGACAGTGTTGAAGCGTATGCCAATTTTATTTATTTCAAAACCTCATCCAAGCTTAAAAAGAACTGAAACACATTGATGGATCAGGACATGTGACTGACTAAAAAAAGGGAAATCCACACCACTTCTAAAGTGTGTCATTTAAAAAGGAATGCAATTATTCATCTCTCAACCATCAGCCAACCTGCAGCTTATGGCAGTTAGAAACAAGCACTTTCTGGAGACACGCTTTTTCATAACTGTCCATGAATGCATTCCTTGCACTCTCCTTATTGTCTAGCCATAGTGCCACACAAAATCAGGATCTTGGAGTTGAAAGAGAAAACACTGATAAAACTACAGGTGGTTTCCTTTGAAAAGAAGTGTGAAGGAAGGACTTATTTTAGCTGAAGAGCAGAGAAGTGCTGCCCAGCCATCCAGCTACCACCAATGCAGAGACCATTCTGAACCGCTGTTCTGGGTCATCCTGCATACACACCCCCACGTGTCGCAGTGGGAAATAATGCAAGAAACAGGGTTATTGTCTGTAAGTTCACTTGCTATGAATACAGCAACCCACCATATCCATGACAGCTAGTTATGACTAACATCACCAGAGATGTCCTCTGACTTGGGTAAACTCACCGATGGCTGTAACAGGATGGACAACACCAAAATGACAAGCCTAGGCATCTCTCTATACAAAATGGGTCATCCTTTAATGCTTACCACAAAGAAAGGAAAGGAACAAGGATGATGCACTGTAGAATGAATGAAGCAATCTTTTTTTAAAAAAATATAACCTGTAATTGTAGAAAACTACACATTTGCAGACAGCCTTACCAAACTTCTGTTGAACTTTGGCACTAGAAAGACATACTGTATGAAGCTGGTGCCTCATTAATACAGCCACAGCACTGCAGTCCATGAAGGAAGAAATGGGGGAGGAGGACTGCGCTAATTTAGCTCTGAGTCCCACTGAAGAGAATGTCACACTCACTCCCCCTCAGCAGTGGGCTTTTCATATGGCTGCATCCAGGATGGTTAGTGGCTGAAAAGAGAAATCGGTACTGCTGAGAGAGAGCAAGCCAGTCACTGATCAGCCTAGTGCCTTTTTGCTGCTATCCTTTTTAGTTGTAGTACATCTCTTTCCCTGTTAAAGTATTTTTCCTTTAACCTAGTCCAAGTCTGGGCTGAGACAGGACGTATTCGATTTGTAGGAGAAAGGATAGAACGAGGTATGTGGATTTCATACTGCACGTTTTGGTTGAAGAGCTGTATCAAAGTGAAAGATTTTTGTGGTTCTCAAAAATTGGTTTTGCTTAATAGACCTTTATCCCCCAGGGAACAATGGGAGTCAAAAACATGTTTTGCTGCGAGTCCTGTAGGCAACACTAGACAAAATATATCAGATATACTTATCGCAACGTAGCACATACTGTTTTCTCAACTGTAAGCAACAGCCTAAGAATACTCCTTTTCCATTTTCCTATCATGTAAAACAAAACAGCTGTTTTCATCTTGAGGTCTGTAAACCTTTGTATGACTTCTAAGAGGTACCACCAAAACAATTAGAGAAGTAAAAACCAAACCCACCACATTACTAGCGCAGGACATCAGTTATCACATGGGAACCTGCATTTCCACTGTAGACCACTAAGAATCTTTCAAATTGGCTGGGGGGTGGGGGTGGGAGGCAGGGTGGGAAGTTGAAAACCACTGCAGAAGCTAAATACACCCAAGTAATATCTGCATGGTCAGTAGCAGAAGGCAGATATCTCTTGAGAGAAGCTACGAAAAAGGAAAGAATATGCACAGAAACATATCCATTGGGATTTTATTGTCTAAAATATTAAAGTGGGAGGTCTGACAAAAATCTGAGAAAAAATGGGAGTATCTGTAGTTAATAGGATGTTAGCAGGAAGGTTAACAAGGAAAACACAACACAGGTTAACTGGCCAGAAGTTACTGTGCTTACAAATAATGGAACCTTAGTAGAGGAAAAAAGGTATGAAGACAAGCCAACATTTTATACCGAACAACTATTAATGTATCAACAGTCTGAACATTAACTTCAGGTTGCATAAAGAGGCTAACGGCCAGCGAAGCTCGTTCAGTCATAAGACTGCTCTCTGCTTAATGGGTGCCATAACTGTTAAAGATGAAACACAGTATCTGGAAGACAGAAATAGACACAAAGCAGAAAAACATCAGTGAGCAAAAAAGCTCAGGTTCCATTCAGATGGGCGCTGCACAGCAGGGTAAAAGAGAAGGCAATTGTAGTCTCTCTGTATCTCCCACTGCTCTAACTTCTGACAGCTAAAGTCTCTTTGCAGGGAAGACCCCCAAAAGCCAACCTTGTAAGTCTTCTGTTGTTCCCTCTATAGTTAATGGAGAGAGAAATGTTCCCCAAGAGAAGAAATCAGAGCAGAAACTTGGCTGTAATTTTTCTGGATTCTTCTAGGGTACTAGATTAGAAACGTCTGACATGACCAAAGGCAAAGCTTCAGTCCAAAGGGACTTGGCCATAAATTTGAGGACTGGGCAAACAAACATCATGAAGTTCAACACATCAAAGTGCAGCATGGTGCACGCAGGGAAGAATAACCCCTTGCATCTGCAAAGGCTGGAAACCAAGTGGCCTGATCAGCAGCCTTGCTGAAAAAGGTCCCAAGGTTACAGTAGGTGCTAGGTGAATATGAACCAGCACAGCACTCTTGTCACAAACGAGGCAGATGGAGGGGTCCTAAGTGACAGGGAGGAGTGGAAACAGGTCCCTGCTTGGGAGAGCAGGCAAATCACCCCCAACCTCTTCACCTCCACAGGTACCCTCATACAATAGGCATGTGGGCTCTGGAACCTGAGGGCCAGGAAAATAACAATGTGGATGAAAGCCCGTTGAGGTTGGAGGAGTTGCCTAGGGAGAGTCCATCACCCCATCACGTCGTGACCAGCTCTGCTAGGAAAAAAAGAAAGATGGTTGTCATCGGTGACTTCACCTTGAGATGAACAGGGACCCAGTATGCCGACCGGACCCAACCCACACGGAAGCCTGCTGCCTCCCTGGGGCCTGGGTGAGGGATGTTACCAGAAAACTCTCTTGTCTCATACAACCTTCTGATTACTGCCCGTTACTGCTCTTCCAAGTGGGCAACGGTGAAGTCCAAATGACAAGAAGACTGAGGGCAATCAAAAGAGACCTCAGTGCCTTGGGGCAACAGGTTAAAGGTGATCCTGAGCTCAGGCAGTGTTTTCTTCTATCCTGCTGGTGGCAGGGAGCAACGGGGCATATAATCGGAAGGTCACACAGATCACTACCTGGCTCTGGGTCTGGTGTCAGTGGCTGAATTTTGGGGTTTTTGATCATGGGTCAGTTTACACGGCACCAGGCCTAGTGGCAACAGCTGGGGTTCGGCTGTCTCCAAGGGTAAAAAGGATTTTGGGTCAGGGGTTAGCAGAGCTCATCAAGAGAGCTTTAAAGAGGGAAGGAAATAAAACCAAGCTCCTTAGAGATAAGCCTGGGGGCAGCATGCCAGTGTTGGAGGCGACATCACTGATGCAGCTGAAATGCATCTACACCAATGCCTGAAGCATGGGCAACAGAAAGGAGGAGCTGGAAGCCATCGTGCAGCATGAAAACTATGACATAGTCTCCATCACGGAAACGTGGTGAGATAACTCAGGTGACTGGAGTGCTGCGGCGGATGGCTACAAACTCTCCAGAAGGGATAGGCAAGGAAGGAGAGCCGGCGGGGTAGCTCTGTATGCCAGGGAGTTTTGGCTGCCTAGAGCTGAATGACAGTAACAGTAGGCTGGAGTGTGTATGGGTAAGAACCAAGGGGAGCATCAACAAGGTGGATATCCTGGTGGGAGTCTGTTCTAGATCACCCAACCAGGATGAAGAGGCAGATGAAACATGCTACAAGCAGCTGGGAGAAGTCTCAAGATCACTAGCTCTTGTTTTTATTGGGGACTTCAACATACCAGATGTCTGCTGGAAATACAACAGAGCAGGGAGGAAACAGTCTAGGAGGTTCTGGAGTGTGTGGAAGATAGCTTCCTGACACAGCTGGTCAGTGATCCAGCCCAGGGAGATGGATTTGCTGGACCTGCTGTTTACAAACTGGGAAGGACTGGTGGGCGCTGTGGTGGTCAGAGGATGTCATGGGAATAGCAATCACAAGATGATAGAGTTTTCAATTATTGGAGAAGTAAGGAATGGGGTCAGCAGAACCGCTACCTTGGACATCCAGAGAGCTGACTTTGGCCTGTTTAAGAGCCTGCTCAACAGAGTCCCTTAGGAGCTGCTTCTGAAGAGCCAAGGGGTCCAGGAAGGTCAAGAAGGAAGTCTTAAAGGTGCAGGAGCAGGCCGTACCCATGTGCCAAAAGACAAGCCAGTGCGCGAGAAGACCAGCCTGGCTAAACAGAGAGCTTTGGCTGGAAGTCAGGGAAAAAAGGAGAGTTTTCCACCTTTGGAATAGGGGGCAGGCAACTCAGGAGGACTGTAAGGATGTCACAAGATTATGTAGGGTGAAGATTAGAGAGGTGAAAGCCCAGCTAGGACTCAGGCTGGCTACTGCCATAAAAGATTTTTTAAAAAAAAAGTTTTTATAAATACATTAGAAACAAAAGGAGGGACGAGGATAATCTTGCATCCTTTATTGGATGTGGGAGGGAACATTGCCACGAAGGGTGAAGAAAAGGCTGAGGTGCTCAATGCTTTCTTTGCCTCGGTCTTTACTAGCAAGACCAGCTTCCCTCTGGATGTTCAGCCCCATGAGCTGAAAGACAGGGATGAGGAGGAGAAGAATGAAGGCCCTACAGTCCAGGAGGAAACAGTTAGGGACCTGTTGCTCCACTTAGACACACACAGGTCTATGGGGCCAGATGGGATCCACCCAAGGGTACTGAGGGAGCCAGCAGAGGAGCTTGACAAGCCACTGTCCATAGTTCTATCAGCAGTCCTGGCAAACTGGAGAGCTCCCAACAGACCGGAGGTTAGCCAGTGTGATGCCCATCTACAAGAAGGGCAGGAAGGAGAATCTGGGGAACTACAGGCCTGTCAGCCTGACCTCGGTGCCAGGGAAGGTTATGGAGCAGATGATCCTGAGTGCCATCATGCAGCACATGCAGGACGACCAGGGGATCAGGCCCAGACAGCATGGGTTTGTGAAAGGCAGGTCCTGCTTCATGAACATGATCTGCTTCTATGACAAGGTGACTCACCTATAGTGGATGAGGAAAAAGCTGTGGATGTTGTCTACCTGAACCTTAGTAAAGCCTTTGCCACTATCTCCCAAAGCATTTTCCTGGAGAAACTGGTTGCTCGTGGCTTGGATGGGTGTACTTTATGCTGGGTTAAAAGCTGGCTGGACAGCCAAGCCCAAAGAGTGGTGGAGAATGGAGTTACATCCAGCTGGTGGCCAGTCACAAGTGGTGTCCCCAGGGCTCAGCGCTGGGGCCAGTTTTGCTTAATATCTTTATTGACAATCTGGACAAGGGAATCAAGTGCACCCTCAGTAAGTCTGCAGATAACACCAGGCTGGGCAGGGGTGTTGAGGCTCTGCAGAGGGATCTGGACAGGCTGGACCGATGGGCCAAGGCCGATTGGATGAGGTTGAACAAGGCTCAGTGCCGGGTCCCGCACTTGGGTCACAACCACCCCACCAGTGCTGCAGGCTGGGGCAGAGCGGCTGGGAAGCTGCCTGGTGGGAAAGGGCCTGGGGGTGCTGGCTGGCGGCCGGCTGGGCAGGAGCCAGCATGTGCCCAGGTGGCCCAGGCGGCCGACAGCATCCTGGCTGGTATCAGAAACAGTGTGGCCAGCAGGACCAGGGCAGGGACCGTCCCCCTGTGCTGGGCACTGGTGAGGCCGCACCTGGGACCCTGTGTTCAGCTTTGGGCCCCTCACTGCAGGAGGCACGTTGAGGCGCTGGAGCGTGTCCAGAGACGGGCAACGGAGCTGGGGAGGGGTCTGGAGCACAAGGCTGATGAGGAGCGGCTGAGGGAGCTGGGGGTGCTCAGCCTGGAGAGGAGCAGGCTCAGGGGGGACCTTATCGCTCTCTGCAGCTGCCTGACAGGGGCTGTAGGCAGGGGGGGTCGGTCTCTTCTCCCAGGTAACAAGGGACAGGACAAGAGGAAACAGCCTCAGGTTATGCCAGGGGAGGTCAAGCTGGATGTTGGGGAAATTTCTTCATGGAAAGGGTGGTCAAGCATTGGAAGAGGCTGCCCAGGGAGGAGATGGAATCACCATCCCTGGAGGTGTTTAAAAAACATGTAGATGCTGTGCTTAGGGACATGGTTTAGTGATGGACCTGGCAGTCCTGGGTTAATGGTTGGACCTGATGATCTGAGAGGTCTTTTCCAACATAAATGATTCTATTATTCTATGAAATGACCACATTAAGAGAAGCATGCCCAGCAGACTGAAAGGTTATTATACCCCGCTAGTCAGCACTGATAAGGCCACACTTACAGTACTCCATGCACTTTGGGATGAGGGATGAGTTCAAGATGGATGTGGAGAACCTGGAGACAGCCCAGGGCACATCACCCATGATAAAAGGTTGAGGAGCAGGGGTCATTTAGTCTTCCAAGAAGGGGTGATCCAGTAAACTAAAGAAGGAATGATGTAGTACAACTACTCAAAGGAGCCAAACTGTTTTTGTGAGTGGCAGGCAAAGGATGACATTCGCAATTGGTGTCTAGAACCACCTAGAAACGTTCAGGCTGGAGACTAGAGAAAGACTTTCTCACTGGGAAGACAGTGCAGTGCTATTGCCCAGAGAACTCGCAGTGTCTCTGTTACTGGGGATTTCCAAAATTCCTCTGAACAAAGGCATGGCTAACTTGGTCTCTAATGTTAGCAAGCCTCCAGCTACAGAGAGGAGACCAGATGAGGTGAATTCCAGCTGTCCCATCCAACCAAGACCTCCGTGATTCTGTGACTCTCCGGAGGAGCCCCACTGTTAATGGATTTAGGGAGATGAGCATCTCCACAATGTGGAGTAAAGCTTGTGAATGAACCACTCTTTCTGAATCCGTGGGAGAATATAAAGCTGCAGATCTCTGGCCTTTCTATGGGTTGTATAAGTTAGAAATAAAAGCTCACCGCTCTCTTTCCTATTTCACCTGAGCCATTACTAACACAAAGTTTCAAAGTAAGCACCTGTAGGACCAGCCTCACACTTTGCAACAGGAAAAAGAAAGCTTAATGTGGCACAGAATAAAGATACTCATCAACTACATTAACAACCTGCAGACATTAAGCAAGTTAATGGTGAAAGTAAAATAAAGCAGTAAATTTCAAGTTGGTTATTGCAGGCTGGGGAACAAACTTAGCATAGGGGATGGTTAACAGAATAGGTCTAGATGTCATATGATATGATTCGTAACCGTAATCCTCAAACAAGTCTTTGGCAGTATTTCTTTTAAATCGTTTTCAATAGCAGAGTACCTTATTTAAAGAGATAGGATTTTAACTGACACTGCAGGTCTGCTATGGGGGGGGAAACTGCATACTGAATAGTAGTGGTAAAGCCATCTGAACATGTGCCCAGAATTTAAAAAAAATATGGGTTTTTGTTAGAGATTTCTTTTAACACACATTCAAAGACTTATTTAGCACAGTCCTCTCTGGCATTTGTGTTTTGCATTTCTCAAATAACGTTAGAAGTTGGAATATTGCAGAATAGTAAGAGAAGGTATTTCAAGATATTTGACTAAGCCTGAAGCAGGAATTACTATACTTGATATCCCACAGAGAGCTTGTTATTTTGGAAAGTTTCACAAGTTCAAGAGACTTACACAATATACATTGGGTAAACATCTCAAATTGTCAAGACTTATCTGAACAGAACATCTTTGTGATTAACACAACACTAACTATCCATGTCATATCTAGAGATTAACTGAAGCGTGGTGCAAGCCACAGATGAAATAATACATACACCTCTCCTTGCTTTTACACCTCTCTTGGGAGCAATGTGGTATGAATATTTTACCAGAAAAACTGCAATAGCCTCAGAAATTAGTTATAAAAGCCATTCCATACAAACACTGCTGAAGCTCAGTTTTAGTATCTTCTGAAGGATCAGTCTTGATTTCTGAAACTCAGAGCCCCTTGGAATTTCAGAGTACATTCTCCTGGGGGGGATTTCAGTAGTAGTGTTCCTGTTTCTAAGCACTGCAGGGCAGATAGCATTTCTGAATCATCTCTCAGGAGACCAAAGCAGAGTAACTCCTGCACTGCGTTTCTGATCTGTGTGATTGTACAGGGGAAAGGAAGTTGCTTGCTTGATGTTCTAGTATGGGCAATAAGATGGGGTAATTTTACTGGCCAAATTAGAAATGGGTAGACATACATGCTTGAATTTATTTCAGTAGACTCAGTAAGTTAGGGCAGAAACTGAGCCGTGACTTATGAGATTGACATCATCACCCAAGAGCTTGGTTTATAAATGGTAGTTGATTGTCAGCAACTCAAAGGGTAAGAAACAACAAGATTATTCCCCAGTAAAAAAAAAAAAAAAAAAAAAAAAATACTTGGCAGCATTTTTTCTTGTGGAAGTACAAACTACAAGTGACTAGGATGCTATCGAGAATTATGTGGCTGTGCAGACTTTGGAGAGGAAAGGGCTCTGAGGTGAGAAAGACAACTCGACAACTCACACGTTGTTACTGGGGCAGGACAGGGGAGGGAAGCAGGGGGGCTGCACAGCCGGAGGCATTGCACTGCATGGGAAGCAGCAGCATGCAAACCCCAGAGGGCTTACTGCTGAGCCAATGTCAACATTTCTCACACTATAAATGCAGACAAGTATTATAAACCCTGAATGAATGTCCACAAAAATCTATATATTGGCTTTCTGGCTTACACATGTTAACATATAAAGCAACATATACCTTTCTAAGTGATTTCATGTGGCTCATTTACTACATCTGTAGTAAAATCTTGATCTTTAAGATTTATGGAGAAACTACTGTACTGAAAAAAAAACAAAAGAGCTGCTAAGAGAAGTTTCTGGTGATCATGAAGTGAGCACTTGAAAAAGGAAAGAAACCAGATTTCTCCATTTGTTTTTACCCAGTACACAGGAAATACATTCTTAGTTAATGCACTGAAGGATCAGTAAAAAGACCTTGACTATTCTTCCAAGTCTGAAGGCTGCCAGAGATAAAGATACTCATTTTGCCATTAGCAAATAAATCAATACCTTAAATAATTCAATCAATTAACAAGACAAGCTTGTAGCTAAGGATATCACCATAAACAACTGGTGGTGAAAACTAGGAGAATTCTCTCTTCTTCCCTCTGAGAGTCTCCCCTGTAAATGTCAGGTGGTGGGCATTATTGTACTATATGCAAATAATTTGTCTGACTTATGAAATATGTGCCAATACAGATAATAAAATGCTGGCTATCACCAACCCGCTTCAACACAGAGGGAAAGTCCCCCACAACAGGATGCCTTCAGCTCTAAAATTTTGTCCCTTATGATGAACAGTGATGCATTATAACCAGAAATGAGGCCTAGATCCTGCCTTTAATCTGTAATCACAACTACTGGTATTATTTCTGAAAGGTCCAACTGGCCTTTATGAGATTTCATGGCTGTATTTAACACTCATCAGTCATGAGCTACCAAGGGTATTGCAAAGACCTAAGTCTCAACAGAAGTTCTATAATCTAGCTACTGACTTACTGACCGCGCAGTACCCCCAAGCAGCAGATTGGTGTTGTGTGATGCTAATTTGGCAGAAATCTGGACCTTTGTACGATAGAAGAAGCCTAGCAATAAGGTTAGCAAAGCACAGGCAGCAGGAGGCCAATGCAGGATAGATAAACCGCTGCTCTGTCAGGCCAGCTGTCTCCCAAGAACCCAAACTAACAGCCGTAAAATTACAAAAAGTTCAGTTTCATTCTAGTCATAAACCAAAGCAGAATTCAGCCTTCACCTCACCCTGCTCATGACAAAGCTCAGGTCAGCTCTCTCTTTCCCTCCTCATGCCTTCTCTACCTGTGAAATAATGATTAGCCGTAGATAATCAGGGCTCCAGATCTTACAGCAGGTAGATGAGGCTGTACCTGGTGCTAGAAACATTTTGCAAGCTGGAAGCCTCCTATCTGCCAGTCTCTCATGATCTCTTTTCTACCAGAACTAAAGAAAGAGTTGTTGTGACACCAAAGGAGAAGGGAGACAATTTTGTAAGTTGTATGCCTGCCTGTCACTTTAATTTTGTTACATTTCAGGCTTTGTCACAACTTTGCTGTTACTCTCTGCAATTTTGCAATAACTGCCATATGAAGTCAAAAGTCCCTGTTTTAAAAGAGTATTTTGAGGCTGAAGCAATACTCTGGAGGTAGACGCTGCACCCTATACTTCCTCTTTAGACACCCGCTATCACTACTCACTCAGCATAAGGAGATGGGCAATGCAGGGGCGGCCACATGGCTAATTATTCAGGGAGCTGTACCTGAAACTGTGCAGAACAGTTGCACATCTACCTGTCCTTTCCCTTCTTTTCAAACACATTGAAATGTAGCCCCTTTGGGGCTTGTCCTTTGCAAGGCAGATAGTAAATCCATGTAGTAAGTTGTTAAACCTGTGCCTCTAATTATAACGTACAAGTACTCATTATCACAAGTATCATGAATATCACGAAAAACATCTTCTCTGTGGATTAACAGATTAACAAATAGATTCCTATCAAGCAATTTTATTACCTTCTGATATTTAGAAGTAAAGAATCTCCAGTTCATTCCTGATAGTCTCCCACTCAGTATTCCCTTAAGTCAGGGGCACTCCTCGTGGGGACTTTCAGCCAGGGCAAAAGTGTTCTTTCAAGTGAGTAGGTAATCCAGAAAAAAAGATGGAGAGTTCCTCCGTGGAACCACAAAGGGAAGAAACTGGTAAGCTATTTTCTGAAAGCAGTTTGTTTCATTTGTATTGAACATGAAATTAAATGCTCCAAGCAGCACTGAAAACAGTAATTAACTTTCATCTTCATGTGATATCAGTGATATTTTTCACCACAGCATACATGGTATTGGATCTTGAGCTACAGCAAAATAAAAAGCAGCCAGGAGACTGGCTGAGAGGGAAGGGAAGGTGTTTGGTTCGGTTGTTTGGGTTTGGTGTTGTGGGTTTTTTTTAAATAAATACCAAACCCCGTCATTCATCAGGTATTCCAAAGCTAGAACTAATATTTTTTTGATGCCTTCCGTTTTGGCTCAAGCAACTTAATTCAGAATGGTGATGCTCTTGCTGTAACCAGGCTGGTAACAGAGCCTTTCAAACCTGTCACCAAGACGTGATCATGGTGACACTCCATCTGCTTCTCAGCTGATGTTTTTAAGAGACACCACCTACTCCAAGAGCAGTATCAGTCTTTCTAAATAGAGCTAGACACATCCACTTCAGGGACTGTGCCCTGCACTCTGCACACTCCATGGTATTCCTGGCAGAGAAATTTCTTACCAGAGGCGTACATGGTCAGAGAACAAAATAATATTTAATGTGCTGGGAATAAGAAATCTTGCAACATTCTGTAAGAGTTGTTTAGGATATTTCCAACACCAGTGACTTAGAGGCAGAGAAATTGAGGTAATTGATTTATTCCTTTAAAAAAACATGTATCTCCCAGATTTAGAACACACAGACTGGGCAGTTTTCTACTGTTCTCTATCCTTCAATACCAAAGGTTTTAAAAGCTGAAAGAGTTTCTTTCCTTTAAGAAAAGACAGCTGTGTGCTTCACAGGGCTGAATAGATTAAGTTGCCATTTAATGTAGGAGATCATGGTAGTCTGAGTGTATCAAAAGTTAAACACAAATGTGTGTTTAAAGAGACAATAAATCTAGAGCCTCACTGGGGAGAGGAGAAATCACCATGAGAGGAAAAGGTTCAAGCACATAACGGGGAAAATCCTTCCAAGTAGGTTCAAGTTTCAATATTTAGGAGAGTATGGGAAGGAAGGGATCCGTATGGAGCTGTACCTCATGGCACAGGCTGCAGACTGCAGAAAGAAGGAAGATACTTCCAGCACCTCTCCTGTTTTAGCAAGACTCTTGTTCTTTGTAATGGTTCCTAAAGGGAGCGACACAAATAGGGCAGCTTCACCCTGGGACAGCACACTTTCCAGGCAGGTTGCCTTGTTCCTTTCTCAACCCTGCAGGTGTGCACACACAAATCCACTGAAAACCTTCCCTTCTAACTGGGAGCAAGCATAGCTAGTGCTGCCAACCAAAAAGGAAAGGCCAAATGGGAAAACAGACAAGATGAAAAGACCGTTCCCCCAATTCAAGTCATTAAGCATGTCAGCCTACCCACTAGAAAGCACTCCTCTGCTCTCTTCATCTCTTTTTGAAGGTGGATTTTGTGTTTGGCACTCCTGCTGGTGCAAACCTCTCTGCTGGAAAAACACACCCAACAGGCAGGTTCTGGAGTACCGCTGGGAACGGAGGGGAAGGGGACAAGCAAAGTGCAGGCTGGGGCAAAGAAGACCTAGAGGTTTGTTCTGTGCTCCTTCCCATCATCTCCCCTGGGAGGCAGGACAAGGCATTTAGTCTTTCTATATTTCTCTTCTTTTATGAAAGAAAAAGGTAGAATATGCAACTCTGACACAGACTGTAAAGGGCTTTAAGGTAACATAATAGAAAACTGTAGAAGTAGAAAGTCTGTTAGTCATCATTTATTAATACACATTTACTTTGTCTATGGACGGACAGTATTGCTGCCAGATTCACACACCAAGTGGTAGCGTTTTTACCCATTTCAACAAGATGGAACAGAACGTATGTTCTTAGAGAGAAGAAGGATGTCTGTCGCACACAGCATGGGTAACATTTGTCGTGTGTCTGGTTATGAAAGCACAGAAGTAGAAAGCAGGTACAAGACCATTGACAATAGACTGCCATTTGTCAAAGCACACTGTTTACAAAGTGATAGGAGTATTTTCAAGATGCTAGCAGCATCATGTAAATTAACTTGGAGCACTAAGAGCCCTCAAATTTGAGAGCCTCACAGAAGGCCATTTCAGGATAGACAATCTGTCCATTTCAAGAAATTGACTTCTGTCAGTGTTAACGATATTGACGAATCAGAGGTTGAAAAGGTAAGAACAGGATCAGTATTAATGTTGAGAAAACAAGTTTGCAATTTCTTACACAATGATGAATAAATGCACTATTCCTAGGAATAAAGCTGTCTGTAAGTCTTACAATTGAACAAGTACCTTATATTCTTACCAGACCACACTTGTTTGCACTAACTGCAAGAAACAGAGTACTAAACCTCAGTGTGGCTTTAGGCTTCTGGCAATCAATAGTACAAAATTAAGTTTGTCCTCTAATGAACTAGATGTCAGTCAGCAAGTTCTCAGCGATGGCATCCCTCCACAGCCCTCAACCACAGATCTGCACCTCTAATCCCCTTGAATCCCACACATGATGGCAGCCAGTTTGGGACCCCCATGTCCCCCAGGTTCCCAATACAGCATCTGCTGCCCGAGGGGTGATGCTCACTTCTGCTCAGTAGATCCCAGCACAGGGGAACCATTAACTCTTCTTGCTCCCATAGGACTCAAGCAGACTTTCCTTGCACACTTGCCTCACAGTAAGAATTAATAACAAGCAGAGCAGGACTGAATGGATACTGTGCCAGGCAGGACATCTGGGAGGGACTGAGGCGGAGAAAAAGGCTGTGGTGTTCCCAGCTGGATCCAGAGAGGCCCTGGAGCAAGTCAAGTGCCAGCTCTCTGTGCCCTGAGGGTGCTGCCTTGCTGTTAGGCTCATTCTTCCCCATCAGAGTAGCAGTGGATGTTTTGGCAATTTATAGCAGCTGGCAGGCTCCATGGAAAAGAAACGGGAACTCTAAATCTCTGACCTAGAATCTCACATAGACTTCGCCTTCCCATTAATTAATATACTAGCCTGCAGCTGCCCTACCCTCAACTTTTAAGGCATGATTGGCCTAAGAGGCCCTTTTAGACTAGAAGGGCAGCACAGGAGACAAACTAACACTCCTCTGACTGTGGTTTTTGAGTAAGCATTCCATCTGTATGTTACATAGCACATTCACCTGGCCAGGTATATTTTGTAGCGAATTACTACTGGCATGTCTTTATGTAAATCCAAATTTAACTATCAGAAAAGGAAAGCAGCAAGTCTTTTCACTTTTTTTAAGTCAGCCTCGGTTCTTAAAGAATATAGGACTGTTTAAGGATGCTGTTCCAGTCGAGAAAGCTCTAAGAGAAAATCAGTTGGTCCTATCTTCATTTGCAGTAGGGTCTAGTCTTCTATAAAGACAGATAGATAACTAGATTTAATTGTCATATCTTTTTAATCTCAGGATAAAAAAAAAGTTATGATAAGCATAATGCTTGACTGGCAAGATTTTGTAGATAGTGTGAGCTACTAAACGCAGCCATGAATTGACTCTTTCATCTGCAAAATACTTTCAGAGCCTTCATTTTCTTAAGTGTTATTTCAATAGGCTGTTTGGTACAGGTCATTCTTTCTTCCCTGTTGTAGCTCAACTTTCACTCTAACGAATTAGTTTCTGCCCAAAGGGGTTTGCTTTCAGCTGGGCTGAGCAGAGCAAGGTGCTAACCAGAAAAGCAGACCAGAAGCTCATACCATTCTACATGCTCAGTGCTCTCCATCCAGCTGCTGTTACCTCCTGCCATACCGGAGCACACAACTAGGATAAATATTAGCCACAAAAAGAATGCAGAAGTATCTTTCTTGCTAACTGACCTTTCAGAATACACTTACTAGCTGTATTTAGGAAGGTTTGAATACCCCAGACTATTTACAGCCAAAAACTGTTTCTTACTAAGCACCTTATTCTTACAGAGTACATCATTTCAAACAACCAAAATTGTCTTCTGAACCAAATTAATTCCTGTAACTTTATAGTCTGGTAGTGTAAATCAAGATTATTTACAAGAGAGTTTTGATAGATCAGAAAAGATGCAAGTTAATATTTTTTCTGAAAAACATATGCTGTCCTTTGTTTACAACTAGAACAAACTGCAGCTACATTCACTTTGAAGACTACATATAACAGCTGATGCCCAACTCGGGCATATTGCCCTTCTAGTAAAAGCAGATCTTGCAAAAGATCTTCCCCTTACATTACTCTGAGATATTTAAATTTATGGAAAGCTATTTGTGACAACCATCAATGGTTTCCTGGAACTGGTGCACATTTTATCAAGCAGAGAATAGAATTTCTATGGCAACTGTCTCATCACATTTCAAAAAATGGATGAACAAGAAGCACTCATGACCTTCTGTGTTCCCCATTTCCTCAGTAGTATCTCATCTTTCCATTGCCCCAACTCTTTATGGCCAAGACAGGAGGATGACACTTTTCAGTTAAGCTCCTTTAGAAGTTGTTGGCTGCTTGGCCATTTGGTCATTAAAGCTCTGAACTGATGCTGCCAAGAGATCTGCATTATTATTCCTGCTTCTCCTACAGCAAGGCACAGCCAGCTATAACTTTAAGTATTCCCAGTTTCCTAGGACATCAGGCTGCCAAGGATGTCCAGTTTATCTCTGCCAGAAGCCTTTCAAACACACACAGCCACCACTGCCCTGGGCTGGCTGCTACCACCAACCACATGGAGGGAGGAAGCCCATGGAGGGAGGAAGCACAGCTGCTGCCATCGCCCCTGCCCTGACAGGAGCAGCCCAGCAGCCCTCTGACTTTCCAGTCCAGCTCATACCCTCCCACCTACACCTCCCCTTCACCCTCGAGGCAGCATTAGTCACCCTTTGTCCCACACTTCAGAGGAGATCTAAGCCAGCTCTGCGATGCCATAAGCAGCTTGCCCATTTCTGATTCATGCCTTTACCCCAAAGGGCTACAGAAAGGCATTGTTCATGTGTGCTCTGCTCTTCTAAACACTTCTCTTTAGCACACCTCATATAACATAGAATAAATTGCTGTATGAGAACTGGAGCCTGACAAGCACGAAGGACTGAGGAACTTACGTTTGGGCACAAAATGCACAACAGTAGCTTTGACAGAGAAACTGGCCTTCAGGCTGCAGCCTTCCACATTTGCACACCAAGCTCCTCAAGTTTTAGGGTTTCTGAGAAAGAAATGCAATGGTTATTTTTAAGTAATAAAGCAGTTTCTACAGTCAGGGGGAAAAAAAAAAAAAAAAACCCAAACATTTTCAGGTTTCCCCTCCTTTTTTCTCTTTCCTTTTCTTCCCAAAAAGGACACTTTTATATCCCCAGAGAGATAAAAATATTGAAAGCATTATGTGGAAACACTTCATTCCCCTTTGAAAAGGACTATAAACAGCTACATGTCCTCATTCTGCACCTCAAACTGGATATCATGGAAAAGACAGGCAAACAGCACGATTTAACCGTTCCGACTTTCAAGGTCTTTTTTGAAACATGTTCAAACTTCTACCATTCCCAAGACTGAAACTTGTCAGTCATCACCCCCACATTCCTTTATGCTTTGTTCAAAACACAAAATATATAATTTATTCTGTTAAGGAACTTTTGCAAATCTTTCAAAGAATGAGCACGTTCTGCCTTATTTCACTTTTCTTTTGTTAGTATTCTGAATAGTGTCGGTGTGTTCAGATTTAGAAATACTGCCCTGACCTGCTTTAAAATTAAGCATGCATTGGAAAGGAGTTTGCTTTTCCACACTTGCTTCCCTGCCCCAAGCACCCTATGATAACAGTGGGAGGAGTCCAGAATAAAACTGCATTTAGGAGAATCTGATAGCACTTCATAGGTAAAATTTCTTCCTAGCTCTAAGCACGCCAATTGCTTTTGAGACAGGGAATTAGCACTTCTATATTACAAGCAAGCCCATTTATATCTTGTCCTGCTACTACAGCTCTGTGCAGTCAGGATTGAACTCTCTATCTTCAGCCAATGTAGTCTAGAAACAGAAAATATGCCCAGTCAGTTTGCTGCGTGCTACATGGACTTCATTATCAGCTTTACATACTGCACTTGTACTTGGTTTACTTGGCTTATTAATGGAACTGTAATTTATAAATAGTTATTTTAAACATTTCCATTAGATACCTAATGGATTGCCTAAACCAGTAGTCTAACAAATTAAAAAAAAAAAACAAAAACAAAAACAAAACACTCATCAATCCAGTAAAGGATGCTTGCTTAGCAAATTTCTCTCCTGATTTGTCCTTAAGGATCACTTACTGTATATATATATATACAAAGTCTTCCTAATAATCTCCCTTTCCCCATCATTTAGCATTAGCTGTATGCAACCTTCTATTCATTAGATTAATGAAATTGCCCATACTTTAATACTTTCCATAAAAATTAATGTGATAACTCATGTAATTGCTGCTCTAAAAACAGCTATATATTTATTAGAAAAATGTATTGTTACAAAAATGCCTAAAACAAATATTTATTGTTGTGCTGTTACTGCTTCATGCCACATCATTATGTTAATCAGCTTTCTTGTATAAATAGTTTTATAAGATTCCAAATGAGACAATAATGGAGAATTGATATTCTATTGATGAACTAATGTCATTACCGTAGAACTTGGCATGATTATTGCAGAAATCCTTGCTCATCTACACTGCAGTATCCCAGACGGGATTCTAGACACCTGGACTGTCTTCCAAGGAAAAGAAGGTCTGGAGAGGACCTTCATTGTCCTGTAACTCTTAAAATCAGCACAGAATTCATAGAAAATTAATATGACAAGGTTATATTCATATATATATATATATACACACACACACACGCCAAGGAAAATTAATATGACAACTCCAGTGTTGTTTGAGATCACCCATTTAATTGCTGCCTCCTGAGGTCAGCCAACTCTAAGAGCATCTGCAAAGGAATTAACCTGTTTGAAGAAGGCTCAAGCAGGGGACAGTGCTTGGGTACAGCGGGGTGGGCAGAGATACTGTGGAATATGAAACCTCCTATGTTTCTGGGTGCACAAGTCTTAGAAATCCCTGCCAGTCGTCCTTCCTAAACACCAAATAATTGCAGGGCAATTCCCCAAGTCCCCCTTCCCCATATCCAATGCTATCATTGCAATGCAGGAGCTTGAAGATGTATGGAGCAGCAGTCTGGGGACTCTTTAATTGGATAAAAGCATTCGTTGTATTATTTGGAAATGAAGAAAAGTCTTTTTGTTACTAGCATCATCAGAACTGCTGCAATGCAGGAAATATATCTGACGCTCTACTAAAACAATTGCTTCCTGCTAGCCTAGTACTTGTAACCTTTAAATCCCAATCTCTAGGTCAAAGGAATCAGCCGAAGATTGCAGTAAATTGTCAGACAGTGCTTTGAGGTTGTGCAACTGAATGCACAAGACAGCACTAACCTGATGATGAGGGGGTGAAAATCTGATAAACCTTCCCAAAGCAGATGTTTGTTCAGCAATCCCCCCTTATGCTGGTAAAATGGTTAATACAATCTTGGATCTGGCAAGAAACTTTAAACCAGTCAATTGGACATTTCCTGCAGAGAAAGTTATATTTCTGGCTGAACTGAGGAATAAAATTATATAAAACATTGATTTAATACATTTTACACAGATTTAAGAAAATTAGTCTAACTGATCTGAAACTACCAGGAAGCCAATCTAGCAGCATACATTGCCAAAAGTAACTTTCTATGATTGTTTAATTAAAAAAACACTAAGAACAAATGTGGCTTCAAATAAATACAGATTAAGCAGCAAAATCCCTTGAAGCCTGTTGCACATTAGATCAGTTAGGTTGTAAAGAGAGTGAAAGACACTACGTACCAGATTCTCATAACGGAGCCTGTAGCAGCATCACTCAGAACAGCCATTTCAAAACAACGGCCCAAAGGAGCTTCTCCAGGTGATTCATGCATCACTTCGGAGGAAGGGTGTGAGAGTTATTAGCAGTAACTCCCAATAGCATCAGGGTGAGAAGAGCAAGGTAACCAAGATCCAGATGGTGAGGATGGGCTCTGAGCTTGCCTTCTCGGGCCTCCCTGATGTGAATCGCTGTCCTGGGGAAAGTGTGGGCGGAGGGGATGCTGGCAGCAGTGCAGGAGTGGGTGCCCCCTTCCTGCACCTCGCCCGGCCCAGGCTGGAAGACATCAGCTGGGAACACCAAGCCATGGTGTCCAAGAGGACCAGAGAGCAGCTGCTGGGAGGAGAGATTCACCCCTCCCCTCCACCCCTGCCAGTTTTCACTTTGCTGAGGGCACGTGGCATGCCAGAAACTCTCAGGAGCCCCACCAGCAACGCGGGTGGTAGCAAGGGGTGATTTTTGTGCAGGCTGCCCAGCCCTGGCAGGGGGGGACCCATCTTTGGCTCCAGGTGTCCCTTTCAAGCTATGCTGTTTCCTCACTAACCCCTGCAACAACTTCTCCTGCTACCGTCCTATGCCCCCCTCATTGCTACTAGGAAAAATACCTATTCCTTCCTTTTTTTTTTAATGTGTGTTATACGCACTTCTTCAGTTTTATACACGTACATAGTGTTTGTTAATAGGCACGTACTTCAAAATTACGAGGAGCAAATGCTTCACAGTTAAAGTTCCCTGCCTTCAAATGCCAAGGTCTCCCTAGTGTTCCCAAATACTTGCACATCTGCTGCAATTTCCTTTGAGAGAAACTTCTTTCATCCCAGAGGAAATTTATTAAAATGCTGAGACTTTTCATTTAGGGCACTTTCTAATTAAACTACCAATCTTTAAAGCTTCTGCCTTCTAAGGCTTATTGTTCTTTGCACAAGATGAGAAGGCAGTCACAATTCATTGTCTTTATAGAGACACGTACTGGTTAAAATATACATATATATTTAGCAGCTTGTAATTTCATGTCCTTGAAATTAGAAATGCTTGTATAGTCTAATACAGTGAAATAGCCAGACTTTGCTGTGTTAGACACAGGCCCTCAACATATCTCAAAGTCTGTGGCATGTTTAAAAAACATATAAATTCTTTGAGATTTTAATTACATTGTTGTAGACTCACTGAAGTTTCTTTAGTTCCATAAATTGGGCCATTACCTCGCATCTGAGATTTCCATATTCTCATTTAGGAGAAACAGATTATTACAAATAAGATAAAATCCAGGTGGCACCATATACTATTTTCCCATTAGAAGAGAGAAGGAAAAGGAAAATTTTAATGTCAGAAGGACTATAGGAAAGTGCCTACCTTATAAGCAAGGACTTGCACAGACAGGCTGAAAGGAGATGTAGCCTCAGTTCCCTATTGCCTCTCCACTGAGTTCCCTTTTACGGGTGAACCCCTATGGGATAAACTCCTCAAGAGAAGTGATCTCGAGATTAACATTAGTACAATCATCCTGAAAAAATTCTTCTTTCATCCCCTTGGTCTGGTGGTGGTTTTCATTGATGAACCACTGCAGCCCCGACATCCCCATAGCTTTTAAGCACTTCTGTAACCTTCTTGGACCACCACTATAGACATGATAAACGTTCTGCTTAGAAATCTATCTGCCAACTTTCTATTACTGGTACCTTGGGCAGGATTCATTTCCTCTAGCTCTAGAGGTTCACATTGCAGATTTCTGTAACTGAATTAGTCTTCCTAGGGTCCTTTTACAATCAGCGGGGAGAAATAAGCACCTCCAGGCATAATTAATCTGACTCAACCGAAACATCTACTTCAGGATGAGCATAACTGTCCCCTAGAGATGCCTGCTTCTCTGTCTAGGGTGGCAATTCAGGATTAGATGGCTGCATTTAGTCAAGTAAATTCCACCGTTTGTGTTTTAAAGCATTATTTTCTCTCCACACTCCCAACGTGGAGTGTGACACATGAGTACAGAAATCTTACCGAGTCGTAAGGGGAACCCGTACACAATAACATGCTAGCTCTCCCTCTATGGAGCTGCTCTTGTTTTGAGGGTACAGACTCAATGTTTCCCAACAGAAGGAAGTCATCACTTTGCTCTAACTAATGCGGCTGAACATGTGTACCAAAATGGACTTCCTCGATTTTCCACCCTTATGTTCAGCAATTTGACAGAACACTTCATGCTCTTAGGTGCCTATTTCAATCCGAAACAGTCTCTGAATAGCACTTGCAGCTACTTGATTTGTCTTAATTCACTTCCAGCTTGTTCTCTAATGCTCTAGCACGGTATTTTTTTTTTTAATTCTGAACACAGCAAAAGGCCCTCCTGGGAGAAAAGCTTCTCTGAGCTTCCCTATGGGGATTTTAAGCCACAGTTCATGGATGAAGAAGCAACAGGACATATACCACCTCCAGCTATGCTAGGGGTGTAAAAGACAGCTGTCATTCCCACCGACTTCCCGAGTGATTAGGTTTAATCCTTTTGACCAGTGCAGAAAAGGAGACAGGGCGCCAGATGAACCGTGCTCCTTTGGGATTTTTAACGTGGGTGGCTGCTAGGGCCATTTCTCTTGAGCTTTTAAACAGGAATTTCCCAGAGGGAACACAGAGTTGTCACTTTGGAAATAGCTGACTTTCCCAGTCCCCAAGTCCATTGTATTTAGTGTCATTAGTACAAAGACAGACCCAGGTAGGTTTCATTTTGTCCATACACTCAAGCAAGGTACCGCTGTGTTAGAATAAATCTCAACTGTGGAGTTTTCTCCACTATCAGGAGCTTAAGCCTTGGGATAGCTTTCTCCAACAGAAGAAAAAATGCTTTCTGTTACTTTTAATTCCTCAGCCTCATTTCTTTCTTCTGCAAAGAAAGACAGACTTACTCAGTGCAAAACACGGAGGTAAAGCTCAAACTAAGAGAAGAAGTTGCCAGTGTTAAATGTGCTCTAAGACAGCCTACCACCTACACAGATCGCTCCAGCTCACTTTCCTGAACTCCATGTGTGTAGTTTGCTTGCTGAGGTGCCAAGTGCAGTAAGGATAATGCCAGATCCCTTTGTGGCCCACACGCAAGCATGTGGCATGGATAACCTGCCCCAGAACAACACTGGTGATGCCTCATCTGATGCTCGGTCATCTGCCATCCTTGGCAAAAAAGCTCTTTTCTGGTCCCACTGCTTTCAAACAATACCTCTTGCCAACAGCACTGAAATCAGATATGTGTCACAGTTTAGCTTCAGCCATCTGAAGTGGAAAAGGGATCGACTTTCTAGTTAAGCACCAAGTTTACTTGACAAGGCGGAGAACATGGTCCTTTGAAGCACAGTTATTTTCAGCCACACTCTTATTTCTGGGAAATTAATTTTCTTACCACAGAAAAAAAATAAGACTTGGAGAAAAATCTTACAACATTTATTCTTCATGGATTTATCCCTGGGTTACATCTTTCTATGCAAGACACCTTCAACCTGTTCCTCTGCTTTGAGTACAAGAAAGCCCAAGGACCTCCTCTGTCTTATTATCCTTGAATACATCAATGAGTACTTAGGCAAAGAATTTTTCCACTGGCTTTACTTAGAGAGAAGTTTACAGCTGCTGACCAGCTAAATCATCTTTAAGTTACTTAAACTCTGTTCTCCTGTTGCCCTAACAACTGAGAAAATTACTGTGGCTTTATACAAGGTGTGATGATTTTTTTTTTTTTTTTTGCCATGTCTGAATCCATGTTCTTAGGAGTTTAAGGCACTTAAACCTAGATGGCCTTTCCCAGGAGGAGACAACTTTTGGCAGGGTGGTTGTAATGGATCAATTAACAGGTTCAGCATTTGATTTCAATTCACCCTGCACATAAATCAAAGCTCCTCAGCACTCGTCCTTTAGGAGAGCAGGCATTTTCTAACTGCCTGAACAGATGGCTGGGAAGCAAAGTGTTTGCACCCTAACCCGAGCTCACACCTTCAAAAACTCATCTACAGTTCCACACATGGCTGAAATCATAATTGCTTTAAGATAAAAAAACATCACAAATGCAAAGTTCTACTAAGAACATTTAAGTCATTCTTAACAGTAAGCTCCTTGTTTAAAAGGGTTTTTCAGCATCCTAGATGCCCATTCCATTTCCACATGGTTCTCCAGGCTTAATAAATCACTCAGTATTTCCCCTTACACTCACAAGGCCCACATTGTACTTTCTCCATCAAAAGTAGTCCTTGAAAAGTTCAAGCAAGAGCTAACAAGACCATCTGTTACCTTTCAGTGTACTTAAGCTGGGTTTCTACCTTATAGATCAGAAACACTGGACCTTAAAAGCAAATCTCCTACCTGGGAGATACATCAGGAATGATTTGCTGCTGGGTTCTCTGCTGCAGGACTAACGGGCAGTGCTCATCGCTCACCTGCAGACTGCACAGAGATTGGCAGGGGAAGGGTAATCAGCTCGCTGCTGCCAATTGGTATGGATGGGGGAAGGCAGCCAAATGGGAGCATTTGGTCAAATTGCACAGAAAGATATCCTAAAAGCTGTGCAAAACAGAGGGCTGAGCTTGAAGTGTCCTCAAGACGCTTTTGCCACTGGAGCAAAAGGAAAGTACTTAGCCTACCTCTCCCGAAACACTAAGCCATCTGTTTTTTTACATTGCTTTGCAGCTAAAGCAGAAGCCAAAAACTTGTCTTTAACTTCACTAGTTTCTGTGTTTCTAGCACAGAAGGAAGGAAATGGGGGGGCGGGGGGAATATTCAACCTCTCTCCCTGATCATAGTCACTCTGTTGCTAATATTATCAAACATCTCAAAGGTTAATAAAAGAATCCCAACCAATTAAAGTATCATGTACTGTTGGCAATCCAGATGTCCAAACACAGAAAATCTGAATAATTAAAGCTATATGTATGTGAATTTTCCATTGCCATTCATTACTATTACTATCATAATTCTATGTACTGAAAGAAGAGCTACATCTCTTTTATAGAGGTTTATTTCATTAACTCCATATGTACGGGTAGGAAAATTGCAGTAGTGCCTAGGGGAACAGGAACACCATTAAGCCTAGGTATTGAACACAAAAATATAGTCCCTGATACAGGGTTTGTAATATAGCAGATACGGGAAATACTATTAAACAGTACTCAATTCTTTCAGTCGCTACAATTTTAGATACTTACATATAACTTATTTCCTAAGGTTGATACTCAATTGCTTTAAATATTTAACCAAGGTTAAATGCCTTCTAAAAGATATGCAGGAAGTCAACTAGATGTTGAAAAGCTTTCTCAAGAAACTGGTACATAAGGTTCTTTACCGTTTCATGGAGAATAGAATTTTATGAGCTTTTCTCTGGTCATAAACAGAGCCGTAAGAAAAGCAAGCAGTTGATTCTATCCTTTTGGCTAAAGTTAATAAATACAAGCAGTCTTGGTTGTCTTTTCAAACAACTCTCCTGTATATGGCTACAGCAATAGCACTAGAAGCTTCTTTATAGCCAGTAAAACACAATTTTTAACCACACAAAACAAGGTCCAGAAGGAGGCAATTGGATTCCTCACCCCCTACCAACAGAATCATTAATTCTCTAGCATCTGTAGCATACATATAGGAATAAAAGTTTCTTGATTGAACAGGACACAGGATTTGAACATGCCTTTAATGTCCCGATCAAATGGTCTTAAAGGGCAGTATACTCTTAAATAAAAAGCAAAGCCTTGAAACAGCAAGAATTGTACAAACTGCCATTTTTACTATAGTCAGAAGAAAGTTCCTGTGCCCATCAGTCTCTTTTTTTGATAGATAAATGATCCAAATATTGCTTCTCCCAGGGGTCCCAAGCAACATTTGTGACATTCTTAAAGGCAGTTACGTTTTAGTCTACCTGCTCTGAGACTACACATATAAATACTTAATAGCGCAGCTTATGAAAACTTTTCAAAGGCAATTGCCTTTCCCATGACACACCTTTTGCTGGTTTTACATACCTCCTTTAAAGTGCAAATGCAGCAATCATCATCTATGGCAAACAGAATATTAAAAAGACCTATTCCCATATGTAAGTCATTGCAATTTATAACACCATTTTTATTATCAACCTCCAATGAAGCCAACGCGTGCAGCTGGAGAAGCCTGAAGAAATAACTGTTATTGTTCCTATTTTTTTTATAAGGTGAAAGTGGCACATACAGTTGCAGTCAAAAAGCAAATACTTCAGCTTCAGTTTCAGACTGAAAAAATAACTTTGTCATGCCACGGAATGAAGCCAGTTTAGAGCCCCTGCTATCTATTTCCTAAACGGGTATCTCTTCCAACAATTTACACTTCAGACTTTTGTCAGCACAATACTGTCAGTGACGCAGCCAAGCTTCCTTCTAAGGCATACTTCTTACCCACACAAAACCGCAAGAAAGCACACTCACAGAAGCTGAATAAAAGATCACAAGTACCTCTTCTCTACTCTTTCATATTAGCAAAAGAAAACCCAGCTTCTTGAACTTCGAAGACTGGTCAGTATCCTCCTCCTTGATATTCTGTAGCAACCATCATGGCAGCAAAAGATTTTAAATTATATTAGGCTGGAAAAAAAATCATATTACTAAGAAACAATCAAACAGTTCTTTCCTTAAAGCCTATTAAGGCCAACAGACCTTAAGCCTTGGTCTGGCAAGTGTTCAGACAGGCAGAGAAAAACGTGTATGATACTGTCAGTGGCACATGGCAAGGAGCCCCAGCTGGCATGCATCTGTTTTTCTAGCTGGAAGGAAATTTCTGGGGAAAAAGGACTGAGAAATAATCGCCTTGTGTTCAAAATGCCTGATGAACAAACCCCCTTTTCCTTGCATTTCTTTATGCCACCAGGAGGGGTTAAGAGAAGAAGAAAGTATCTGCTGCTTCCCTGAATACAGTGCTGCTAATAGCAATTCCCTGAGGCTCCAGCTATTTACCACAGGTTTGTTTCGGAGACCCAAACTTGCAATAATCACTTGTCTTTACAAGGTTACCTCGAGCAATGTGCAAGCATCTGACCATGCTTGCATCTGTAAATAGCGAGCATCATTATTTCAGAGCTGCTCTGCAGCACGACTTTCCGAGGATCATTAGGGGCACTCCACACCATGACATCTGAGCAACCTTTGATGAAATTAAATGGCTCTGCTTAAACTAGCCCACAGTCAGGCCAAAGGAAGAACAACTGCAAGCTCTAACAGATGATTTGAGCTACATACTTCTAGCCTAAGTGCATTTTATTGCTTACTTCAATCCTTCAATTCCAGGACTATCTGCACAGCGAAGAGTTTTCAATGTATTTATGAAGCACGAGTACAGGAATATCCATTTTACGTTTAAAGTTACTTAAGTCATTAATTCACCCAAGATCTTCTAGTATCTTTGCAGTCATGAAGGAACAGAAGGGACCCACCACCCTCCTTGGCACCAGCTGCTGGGCATCACGGGGCGTGCGGGACCCTGGGAGTGCAGCGTGAGTGCCAAGGTGTCAAGGAGATGTCCTGGTGCCAAAGAAAGAAATCAGTTCAGGGAGGCATGAAGGTTCCAGAACATTTGTTTGATCCATATTGCCCTGCTGCAGCATCCAACAGGGACCTTCCTGAAAGAGTTTTGGCACAGATACCAACTTCTACCTGAATAACAATCTCTAGCCCTCAAACTGATTTATGTTTTCTGTCTTTAAGAAAATCTTTTTCTTAAGCCTGAAGAGGCACACTTTGCCACAGTTCTCTCTATAAACTGGGCAGAGGCAAACCAGTAAACAGGGCAGCAGAGTTCACTGTGCTGGGCAGAGACAGCCGTGTTTGTCATGCATTACCCACACGGACACCAGCTCCATCATTCTTGCTGGATGTTGCTGCAAGAAGCAACACCTGCACAAAAATCATACATCCTTCTTGCCATTCAACTTCAACACTGCTTACTCTAGGTAAAGTAATTAGCTGTTAATTATCACAGAAGTCAGAAGCCAACATAAAAGCAGCAGTTATATATAAAAAAAACCCAAAACAAAACAAAAAAAACAACAGACTATGTCAGGTACCTATTTATCTAAATGAAAATCTTTATCCATTTCAACATAATAAGGAGCATAAAGCTTCTGATGCCATTAAATACAGCTGAAACATCTTACAGCAATGCTTTTCATCATAAAAAAAGGTTAATCTAATGATCCTGTACTATATGTGATGGTTATTAGAGATAGTCTTTTTTTTTTTTTTTGGGGGGGGGGGGGGGTGAGGGGGTGGGTAGGGTGGTGAGGGAAGTGTATTGTGGTTTTGGGAGGGGTTGTTTGTTTCTTTTGGATTTTTTTTTTCAGCATTGGTTTTCTTTCGTTTTGTTCTTTTTTCAGTGTTCTTCTGCACTTACTTTCCGTGTTGTTTCTCAGATATCTCAGTTGGAATAAGAAACATTTATGGCATTTAAAGGTCTGCAACTGAAAATAATAGGGAAGCAAGGACTTCAGTATATTTGAGCATTTTTCCCCTTCACAGCACTGCCTCACATGTTTTCTGAAGGCTCCTATGCTGCTTGTTAAAGTTCCCTTTTAAATTAAAATTTGGATTAGTTGATGAATAAAGGTTACATATATGAGGTTTTCTTCCATGCAGTGCTGCATATGTTCTAGTGAATTGAGAATATCAACAGTCGGTATTGTGGTCAAACCAGGTTATACTGGAGTAATCACACACACACACAAAAAAAACCCAGCCAAAAAACAAACAAAAAAAAGAGATCCAATCTTAATAAAATGTTATTTCCAACACAACAGATTCTAAGATTTTAGGACAAAGTTAGCTGCACAGCCTAAATTAGCTCCTAATGCCTCCTAATACAAAAAAAAAAAATCATTATCAGAAACAGAGAGAACTAAGCAACTGGATTAAATTATTTGCAGAAGGAAAACATTGTTATTGCTTGCCTGGGTCTAAAGCAATCCATGTGAATTATCAGAAAGGATAATAAAAGTTGCAGTAGAGGTCAAGCAACAGCAAACCTGGAAACGACAGCTAATGGCTTGGAACTTTTGAAGCCCAAACCCTGGAGTTAAATACCTACAAACAGATGGAGCTTCCAAGACGATACATTTGATTTCTTCAGATGCTGGCAACCACATCACTGTATCTGTTCCAACAGCTTTTCCTAATGTCACAAGTCACTAACCAGCCCCTGCGGGCTCAGCCATCCCCCTATTAAGCAGGAGCTGTACCTTGGGGGTGCAGAGGAACGTGCACCCCTTGCACCCCAGCACCAGACACAGGCAGCAGCAGGAGCAGCGTGCATGGAGCTTACTGTGTTCTGACAGCAGATGCAACAGAGCTCCTGCCCTCACAGGAGCTGAAAGTCTTCCTGGAGCCCCCAGATACCCATCCAGAAGCTTCAGGGACTAATGCCACTGCTGTAGGGTAGATTCTTCCCCAATCCTCACAGTGCCTGGATGCAGCATGGCCTGGCCAGGCTGGGGGCCACCAGGGTGGTGCAGTGCCCTTCCCTCCCCAACCAGCCCTGTCCCGCAGCCCCCAGCAAGGCAAAACAAGCCTAGGATGGTGATGAGGTCAGCCACAGCCCTGCCACCCCCAGGCACCACCCCAGCCAGGGCAGAGAAGGAGAGCGTTCCCATGGGAGAGAGCAGGAGCACCCTACGGAGGTTACAGACTCCCCTAACCAAGGGTACACACGTGGCGTGTCTACAGCCAAAGCATCCCTGGCCAGCATCGGTTCCAAACCGTCACGTCACACCTCTAGAGTGCCAGGCAGGCAAAAGCTTATTTGTGCACCCTTTTAGATTGACCAAGTATGCTTTTATGCTGGCTGCATACTCTGGTGGTATAAACAAATGAGCCTAAAGTTACAGCAGCTCCCAGCCACACCAGAGAGGAAGAGGCTCTGCTGGCTCCCTTACCCGAGATATGACTGTGCCCGTTCACAAACTCCCTCTCTTGGTTTGGCTTGTTGTGGGATTTGGTGGTTGGTTTTGGTTTGTTTGTTTAAAGCGCATGCTCCAAAGAAACCACGGCACAATCTTCAGGACTTTAATGTTCAAGCATTGGGGAGGGTGCCCACGAACCATGGGACTTGCATACTTAGCCAGTCCTTACGTTCTGCAGGGAATTGAACCCAGTGGGCTTTTTTGTAGGATTTGCTATACTGCATATTATATCACAAAGGTGCTGTGGTACAGCTGGACAGGCCATAAAAGTTAGTGTCATCAGCTAACGACTTGGCTATTTCTCCTCAGGCTTGGTAGTTTTACTTGAAGCCACAGATACTCAGGTCAACTGATTAGAGAGAGCACCCTCTTAATGCATGTGTATATAACTACCTGTAGTTAGTTCTGTATCTTTTTAGGAAAGCCTCTACATCTTGGGACTATGAAGGAAAATGTTTGATATATATGACCTAGCTACATGCTAAAGATTGTGAATCAAGAAACAAAGAGGTAGAAGAATCCCAGAATGTAATGTCATCATTTAGTGGCTAAAAATGGGGGGGAAATGCAATTAGAAAAAAAACCAAGGGACTATACAGATGTGAAGACTTGCCTGAATCTTTTCATTACTCCTTTCCAGAAGAGTTAGCATTATAATATTCTTCAGCTTCAAAGAGCAAAGGCTCATTTTGAACACTAAGGAAATGCAGTTTTCAATAATGATTTCTTAAAATAGAAAACCTAGAAATGATGGGCACAAATACAACGAAATATATACATGTGTACCTACATGAGGGCAAACAATCCGAGACTCTGTATTTCTCATTACTTGTCAACAATATATTATCGTTAAAATGTTAAAAGCCTTTTTCCATAAATTTCAGCAGCTTCCAAGGGTAAAACTGAAAAGGCATTTTAGCAGAAACCTTCAAAGTTATAACTTGGTCTTTTCCAGTCTCCTGGTAGAAAAATAGTTTCTCACGCTATAGTCCACAGTTAAATCCTCCAACTTCGCAATGTGAGATGTGGGCTGCGAGCAATCCAGGGAAAGGAATTCAGCCTTTCCAACAGTGCTAGGCACAATGCTGCTCACATACATAAGCCAAATCGTACAGAAGCAATAGCTTGCCTTTGATTTTTCTAGGCCTCTTCCAGTCTCTGAAGATCAGTACATTAACCATTTGCCTCTGTCCTTTACTCCTGCTTTTTACCATGTTATTATGTGAAAGCACATCTTACAATCTTTATCTCTCAGAAATTACAGGGGCCACAGACAGCCTACAATTGCTGAGAATCCACTGGAGGTTTTTGAACTCTCCTAAAGCAGTTCAGAGTACTGATGTGACTTCTGCGGATTTGGGCAGTTAGGCACAATCAATTTAATGCTTTTCTCCACCACCAAATTAATATTACCTGTTGTCATGTGCAAGTACTGTCAAACACCTTTTTTTAAACAGTCCTTGTGAAAGATTTTAAAATATATTGCAAGTATACACCGAGGTTACAAATAAACGTTCTTATCATATAAAAAATTCATTTTCTCAGCATACAACCAAAGGAGAAAACAGCTGCTAGAATTATTGCTTCTTTAGTGTTAGCATTATAATCTAAATCTAAAAGATAGTTGCTCAACCTTCTTTTGAAGGTGCATGCTTTTTTCTTACTCAGGAAACAAAGAGCTGAAATTCTGCCCAAAAGCATCCCTGGAACAAAATAGTATCTAAACTTCTCTAAAGTGCTGAAGGCTTTCATAATCACAAAGCTACGTTTTAAAAGATCTTAGAAAACCAACATCAACAGATCCTCAAGAGGGAAAAAAAATAATCATCGACAGTAAAAAAAAAAAACTTTGAAATTTTGTTTGGAAATAGTTTATTAGGCTTATCATTTAAGATTCTTTAGCTGCTTTATCAATGAGAAGTTTTGGAGATCAATTGAAGCTGGATAATCTAGTTAGACAATTGCTGCCTGTACTGAATTCCTGTGACAATAAGGTTGTTTTTCATAATTCATTCTGAATCATCTGTTTAAATTTTAAGAAGCCATTCACAGTCATCTGTGCTGTATGTCAAGTGTCACAACTCCATCAGAATTATGCAAAGAAAAAAAAAAGTTGTGTGTGACAGTCTGTTATTTTCCTATCAGAAATGAAAATGAGTTCACAAAGTGTGAGAGAGCTTAAGGCATTTAGTAGTCATAGCATCTGCAACAGGAGACCTGGTAGGTCTGGGAGGCTGCCTAGGGAAGATAAATCCTTGTTTCTGTGTTTGGACACATTTTAACACTGTCCTGCTGTTACAAGCTTTCTTGAAAGTGTTGTACCCCTAAAAATATACCCAAGGTGAAATGTTTCCGGGGGTTATTCAGCAAGCTGTGGTGCCAGCTGACCACAGAGGCAGTCATTCTCTGCCAAAACATGGTGCCAAGGTCCCTATCTAACCAGGCACAAGCCATTTCCAGCCCAGCTCCAGGTTGGGCCCAGCAGCAGCTGCTCCAGCTCACCTCCCGCTCATCCTCACCACCACAGTCCCATGTGGAGCCAAGTACCATGCCAGCTTGCTCAGACAACTCAGAAAGCCCAAATGCCGACTTCCACCGCATTGCACAGACATCCTATTTGGCATCCTCGTTCTTCAAAGAAATTACTGTATTTGAATAAGTTCAATGCAATTCTGAAGATGCAATCTGGATACAAGGAAAATGCCTTTACCCTGAGGGTGACAGACCCTGGCACAGGCTGCCCAGGGAGGCTGTGGGGTCTCCTTCTCTGGGGACATTCAAAACCTTCCTGAATGTGACTGTGCAGCCTGCTCTGGGTGTCCCTGCTTTAGCAGGGGGTTGGACTGGGTGGTCTCCAGAGGTGCCTTCCCACCCCGACCATATGCTGTGATTCTGTGATTCAGCAGCAGCGTGAGATATAGAGGCATGCAAGCATGATACAGGGGGTACGCCAGCACCCCTCCTCCCCAGGCATTCCGCTTCCTCAAGTTCTCCCCTCAACTTTCCCATCTGACGCACTCTCTCCATCTCCACAGTTCTCCTCACCACACACTTGATTTCATACAGGCTGTCCTGGGGCTTATTTTTCCAAATACTGATACTTTTAAAGGGGATCATGTTGTAATGCAATAATAAACTAAGTAGAGAGAAAGACATGCTTAAGAGCTGCAGAGTATGTTGGAACTGTGAAAAGGAGGAAAGCAAAACCCCAATCTGCACTAGAGAAGTTTTGCCAGCATATCCGCATCCCAGATCTCAGACATAGATGGCTTACACAGGCCTGGAACAAATGCTTTTTGCCATTAGCACTTATGCCAATTCACTGAGTGCACTAAACTCTTCTGGCTAAAGCATTCATTTGTATCAATGCTAGGATTTAAATCCTTTAAAAATAAAATAATAAAAAAAACACACACACACACAACTGAAAAACATACGAAGCAGCAAATGAGAACTTCCCATTCATTTGGTACCCTCTCCCTTTGAAAGATACAATCCCCAGACAAAGACCTCCTGTGGTGCTCATGGAGAGTCTGACCAGTTACCTGCCCACATCAGTGCTCTGCCTCCACACAGGAGAAAGCATGTACGAGAACAGCTCTACGTTTTGATTACCGGCACTGCAGCACCCCATGCAAGAGCGGTGTCCTTTTTAGTACAGACTGAAGTTGGAAGGCACAGCATCTGGATTTTGGAAAGAGAGCTCCCCACCTAAGTGTACACAGTGGTGAATAAATCAGTCTTCGTAGAAACACTGGAAAAACACTGCAGTGCCAGTTAGGAAGCACCGGTCTCCACTGTATGATGGTCCCTCTCTGCCTCCTCACGATGCGAACTCCAGCAGCAGGAGTGAGTCCGTTTCCCTGCGAAGAAGGCTAACAGCTGGGATCTCTACAGGCTGACACAGTACCGCACGGTGGGGCCAGTCCAGCCACAGCAAGCCAAGCCAGCCAGACCTGAGGACTGTTTCGTTACCACTTCTAAAATGAAAACTCCTGGGCAGCTTCCCAGTTTTAGATTTTATCTCAGAGCTCCAGCACGGGACCTGCCCATGCAAGTATCCCAGATTCACTTAGTAAGACTTCTCCAGCCTTCCACCTGCCTGTCCAGAGCTTCACCTGTGGTCTCAAAGTTCACTTTTTCCACGCTAAGCTTTTGCGTAGCAGTTTCCAGGAAGGCTCTGCGCATCACAGACCTTAACAGGAGCACCCTCCACAGCCAAAGCTCACTGCTTCCTGGGTGTCCCCAGTCTGCCAGCACGACAGAGGGTCTGTTGTGCCATTAAAAGAGTCCTTTTGCCACCCAGGCAAACTGCAGGAGCTTGCCCTTGCCCTTCCCCTCCTCGCACCCTGTACAGGGTCTTTCCCTAGAGCTGCCACTGGTCGCTGGTAGAAGTTATCAGGGCAAGGCAGCTTGGCACCCTCTGACAGAAAAGCATTGTCTGAAGGAAAAAAACCACCAAGTATTCCTCCATAACAAAAATCTTTTCCCATGGATGCATCACTTTGAGAAAGCTTTCGCTAAATTCTGCCTGGTTTCCTGGCTGCGTGTAGTTCCTTTCCTCTCTGTCTTCCCCAAGGAGACTGGAAAAAAACATTTTGAGTTCTACTTCCGCTAAAAAGTTGATGTTCTTAATTTTCCTCCCACTTTCAAACCCACCACCTTTAAGGACTGTTTTGTTTGTTTTCCTTAAAGCACTTCTTGGCCGGGGCTACACGCACATCATTCAGAGGAAACAGCCTGAATTGCCTCAGTTAGTCCTGATAAAGAAAACGTTAAGAGAACTGCTGTTTAGGACAAACCCAATGCAGAGTTTACTATCTGATAGGGTTATTCAATCACATATGGATAACAAGACCTAGGGAAAGACTTTCAGTCTATGAGATGATCAGATGAGGACTAGAAGAAAGATAAACGGCATGGTGAAAAGTACAGAGAAAGACACTGGGAAGCATGCAGTCAGTCTTTGTAAAAAAGCATCAGTCTCTTAAAAACTAGGCAGAGCTGAGATTGCAGATTATGCGAATTTTGCCATTTCTCCAAATTGTGTTTAACTACACACTTGTACTGTTCTTGTGTCACGCAGAGCCCCTGCTGCAGAGGAGGAGCAAACTGACACGCCACCTTCACCCCTCTTCCAACAAACTCTGCTGAGACCAATTCTCCCTCAAAGCTGCCCTGGTGAGCACACAGCAGAAAACTAAACCTACTGGTGGCCCAGGTGATAGTCTGAAAATGATGTTTTCTTACAGTGTAGATTGAAACAGAGATCTTTTCCAGACTTGAATTGGAAGATATTGTTTCGTTACTGTCCAGGAGTAAGCAAGGTAGTTTCTTCCAGTAGAATAAAATCTTTCACAGTTATTATATAATAAAAAACACATTTGGCAAAATTCACAAGGAACTAAGACATTAGGTGCCCACATTATCTTAGAAGTCAGGTAATACAGGAACTATTCCACCAAAATACCTATTAACTAGAAAATACTACTCTTTTTTTTTTTTTTTTTTTTTAAGTTGAACTCCTTGTAATGGAGTTTCAGGGGCAGGGGTATCAGTGAAAAAGGTTTGTGACTTACAACTGTGCACGTATGTGTTTTCAGAGGGCTGGCAAAGAACACTTGGCCCCAAAGCACAAGGATGAGTGGGAAGTGGGAGAAACAAGGCTGTGTTTTATTACTGTTCAAAGGAAGTAAAACTGCCTTTCAACCTCCTTGCTCCAATGCTGCTTTGTGATTTCTACAGAATTCAAACCCTTATCTAAAAGGCAGTATTTTGAAACTCAAGCAAAGCCATTCTGCATTTTTATCTCACTGTTCAAATTTATTTGATAATCATGAAATCAGGCCACTTCTGCACAGTATAAAACTAGTTGTACAAATTATATATAGAGATGTGTGAATAGTCATTTCTTTGATTCACTGCCAATCCAAAGAAAAACTTGAAACAAAAAACAAACAAAACCCTTGCTTATTCTTCAACAGAACTAAAATAAAAAATTTAAACTATAAAAATTTCCCAATACAGAAAATTTTTGCTTGAACAGAGTATTTCAGGCTGTTAGATGCAAACTAAATTAAGGATGGGTACCAAAAAGTGGTGGTAGGAAGTGAGTGGCCCCCCCATGATATGGAGGGTCCAAGTTCAGATCCTGACTAGCCATCCAAGGGGACACGTGCCTCTAAAGAACATAGGAATTTGGCTGAATATTTGCAATCATGAAGGTACCATTTTTTTTTCAGCACAGAGCTCACACAGGGGGGTGAGGTGCCCAGACACTACGTTTCTCACAGATATCTATTTACAGAGCTCAGAATGCCAGCAATTTCTGAGATGGCAGAAAGCTGCTCCCATGGGCACTATTGTCCAGGACCTGGTCCGCTGGGACCCTTCCACACCATATACAATATAAAAGGCAACTATCTAGACCACTGCCTTGAGAAGCCTGGGCTAGGGATTCAGACCAGCCTCATATAAGAGAGGAAACTGAATCCCCTCATCTAATGTACAAGTAAATCACTGTCATCTCCTCTGCAGAATTACGAATATGGGTCTGAATTTTTCCCTTTCTCCAGCCAAAATATCAAATTCATATCACTCTCCAGTCACCCAACAACTGAAGCTGCATTTGTAAGAAGAAGAACATGCTTACTGCTTTATATAAGCAAGCCTGTCATCCTGTGGACCATATCGTTCCTTCTTGCTGCTCCTCCCAGAGGGCTGGTTGAGAAGCTGGCTTGCCTTCCCCACCCCCATTCCCCTCAGCTAGATTATTTCATGTCCCTCTGCCATCTGTTTTAAAGAGCAAACACAGATAAGTGACTAATTTTCCAAAAGGAGGCAAAGCCCCAAAGCCTCAACTTCAACACTAGAAGCGGCAAGGAATGCATAATTACATCTGAACATCATTCTTCCAGTTGTAGCAGTTGCTACAGATACGATGGCAATAAGCAGGGGGGTTATCCTCCAAGCAGGCTTGACAAGCAGCACAGGACTACACTGCAGCCCAACAAATGCAAGTAGAGAACATGACAAAGGCATCAAGGAGCGCATCCGTTGCAGGGTAACCCCACCTATATAGCGACCCTGCTTCCCAGGCAGGTTTTGCCACGTGCTCTGCTCATGGTTACCTGGCTGAGTCTAAAGGTAGCTCAGGTGGTACCTCCCCAGGAACTGACACCTTTGAAATGCAGAGGACAAGGAGCTGCCCCCCTGTGACAGAGCCCCGGGAATCCCTGTTATCTGGGGTTGTCACATTTGGGCTTGAGCAGTCTGGTATTTTGCAGACTGGAAAACACAGAGCACTTGGTAATGCTCATGAAGTAACGAAGCAAGGACCAAAGCCTCCTGGAGGGAGATGTGTCAAAGGAGTCACAGCACACCGCAATTTATACAGCCTCAGTAGGAAACATGAAGGTGAGTTAGTTACACCAGGGAGATAAGGACAGAAGCTATTTCAGTGCTTCACACCGCCCCTTTGCCAGAGATCACTGCCTTCGTTCTGGTCCTGACAAAGCTGGTGCTTGCATCTCTTGTCAGCATCCAGTGGCAGAGGGCAAGTTCACCTTCCCTGGCAGCCTAAGCAAGCCGTTGGACTCTGAATTTCAGTGGCTTCAGTGGAAGCACCACCTCCCTCCTGCTTATTTTGCTCCTGGAGCAATAACCTGACAGAGCAGACACATGGGGTGGTAACTTTCAGAGCTACATCTGTCAGACATTGTCATTTTAGCCATTTGGGATTATTTCTGATGGCTGAAAGAATTTAGAGAGCCATCCAGAAAATTAAACCAAGCATCATCTTTGTTGTGGCTGACACAAAACATACTGCACAGTATCATTTTGCCAGCACAGGGACGCTTAGACTACAACATAGCTAAGAAAAGCATCAAATGCAGGTTTACTGCACAACTTCTGTGCCTTGCATTCAAGGCACAGAAATGGACTTTTCTTTGCCATTCCGTAAGAAATCAGAGTGCCTGTGCTCAGGCAATAAATAGATTTGTGCATCTCCAGGCTGGAGGCACCTCTTCTCCAGGACTCTCAGATCAATTTCCTTCGCATCTTACACTGACATTCAGGGCATGATGCAAAGCCTACCTATCTACTCCTGAAGGGTGCTTGGGAGGCAAAATTCTGTATGATTTTTAGCTGATATTAGTTCAATTGATTTATCTGTGATTCTACATTTATTTGTCATCTGTTTTTCTAGAAATGGGGGTGTTGTGACCTTCTACAAGTTACTTATACTCAAACTAATAGAGACTCAAACAGCAAAACCTAAACAGCTTTTGAGATATTCCTCCAGCTCACGTTCTGGACCATTTCAGGTCCAGAATGTGCTCAGTCTTATGGACTGAGACAATAGCACCCAAAACAGGGAATCCAAAGCATTACTTCAGCATGCACATACAAACATTTGCTGACAGGTTAAGAACTGGAAATAACTCTACCTCCTAGCTGAGTAGCAGATGCAGAGAAAAAAAAACCCACCACACCAGAAAAGAAAATAAAGGTAATTGTAAATGTGCAGAAATGCAGACTGGATGAGAAAAACTGGCAACCTTGTGATTTTTGCTTGCACTTCAAACTCCCTTGCATTCCAGAAATGGCAGGTTTGCATCAGCTGCCTTCAGCTGGCAAGTAGCTTCTCTTACAAGCCTGCCAGTCACCCCTGCCCTGTCCCAGGGGATGCACTGTAGCTTTAGGAGCCTTAGAAAGAGTTATTGGGTGAGAAGAATTTACGGACAGAATTCTAAGAATCAAGTGAAAATGCCCGTCTCCTCTTCTGTTAGCACGCTATGGTTCAGGCTCAATGAAGTACATATCCCCTATCAGATTCAAGTATAAGCTCACCCTTCTTAAAAAGATATGTTTAATCCAAAGGAGCATTATTTCCCTCTACTCATATTTAATATGATTGATTGTTACAAAGCTAATTGTCATCAGTACATCACATAGCATCTAAAGACACACAGCCACATCAGGAAGGATTTTTACAAGCTCATAAATACTGGTTTTAGAAGCAATTCTAGCTCCCAAGCAAGGCTGGTACTTTATCCTTCTATGGTTGTTTTAGTCTTACCTCCAGTAAATATCTGGTTAGCCTATACATGAACAGGTGATAAAAACAGGATAGGTGGGAACAAGTATAGTCTACCCTTTTACTTGGAAAAGAAGTTTGTAGGATCAGTTTCCACTGCAGCAAGAAGGCTGGGCCTTTCTAACTGACTTATAGATCAGCTCGGCCAATAGAGCAAGGGATTCTGCTAGCAAGTGAAACACTTCATCAATTCAAAGCCAGCTGAAGCCCGTTGGAGTGAGGGATGAACAGCATCTATCTGTACCACTGGCACAACTCTGTGTTTACTTAATGCACAAAGACTGTTATTGCTGTCTGCAGCAATTTAAATACCCTTAATTCAATCACTTGCTCATTTTGCTCTCTAAGTACTGTTTTTAAATTAAAGACACATTTTGCTAAGGAACCCACATGGAATAAAGCAAGCAAACACCCTCCCCACCCCCCTAGTATGCTCAGCAAACTTGTAGGCAAAAGCAGTACTTAAACTCTGATCAGCCAGTTTTGTCACTGCCAGGGCTTAAAGCAACATCAAGCAAACCAGGCCCAAAAAACAAGAGCTGTAAACTTCTGGCAGTTCAGCCTACATTCAGAACCCCAAATAGTAGGCTCCTGATGCCTTTCCCAAAGGCATTCCCGGCCGTGTTTGTCCAGCAACCCATATCTCATGTTATCTTTCAGGTTTACTCAAAGGCAGAGGAGTGCTGTTTTCCAAACCTGGAAGGGCAGGCTAATGCTACAGAACAAAACCAATCTTACTACTACTTTGTAAATCTCAGAAAGAAATGGGTGGTTATGGGCTGAATAACATATACACGTGTTCCTGCAAAACTGAGGAGCAGCACCAACATTCCCCTTTCTGTGAGTGGCCACTAGACAAATACAATGTTTGCTTTTGCGATAAGGCTGCACAGACATTTTCCTCCAAGCTCTCTAAATAAGATCAGCAGGATGATAGATGTGCTTTTACAGACAAGGAAGTACTTATGTTCTGGTCACCTTAACATGCCATATCTGGGAGGGGAGGAAAAAAGATTGATAGAGGTGGCTAATTCCTCAAAAATAATAATGTTCATGTATCCAAAATAACAGACACACTATCTTAGGTGAACAGCAGCTTCCTTTGTTTACAGGGCTCTTGTTCAGCAGTCAAAGACTAATATTTTAATGGGTCAACTGAAATACCATACTTGTATTTTAATAGCAGTTATAGGTTAATTTACTGTGTTAAGATCTATAATGAAGATAAAGTACAAAACTTCATTTTCACCAATATTAAATTCAGGACAATATAATGCAATTGAAGCCTCAAGTCTTTCCAAAGTTTTCCAACAACAGCTGCGTATTGAAAAGGCAATAATAAAAGACAACACTTCCACCTGCAGCAAGAGCAACTTCCATGGAATTCGAGATATCAGCGATAAGCTGAAAGATTCAGCTTATTCCTTTGAGAGGGTCACGGAGCTGCCAGTTCCACAAAAGTAGCCTTAAAAACATCTGGACTGTGGAGATTTCTTTGAAAACAGTTACATGTCACTGCTGATCCCATTCCATAATTGTTGAAATACAGATTTCAGTTCAGCATGGCTGCAAGTTTGTTTTCGTTCATCAAAGTAAATTCACCGCTCAAGAGAAGACAGCTCCCAGTCTTCTATACTTCATTTTGAAGTCTTCTGTCAGGTATGTGGCCATAAGGAGATGCCCACACCGCAGGGCAGAGGGACTGTGCCTGCTTTGTGAGGCAAAAGCTCAGTAGACTGACAGGGGGTAACAGCAAAATCCGAGCTGGAAGTGCAGTAAGTAGTTATACCAGTATTCCCACAGCACCTGGGGGTATCTATCACCTGAGATTAGATCTTCCCTAAATGCACTAAATGCATACAAGAGATAATTAATGCTACTACAAGAAGACAACACAAACATGCAAAGTAAGGTAGCAGGGAAGTACTCCTGTAGCTATTTTATAGAGAATTAACTGAAGCACCTTAATGAATTTGCTCAAAGATTGACAAGGGAAGCCTACAGCAGAGGGGCAGAAGCCAGCTCTCCTGCATCCTAATCCAGTGCACTGCTTACAGCATCATCCTTCCTACTACAAAAAGCGGTTCAAGTGCTTGCTGAGGACAGAAGCCAGTGATGGCCACTGCTTGAACCAAGTTCGGCCTAGCAAGAGAAAATCCAGAATTAGTTCATCTTGGAAGTGATCAAAAAAGAGAGAGGTGGCAGTCCTTAAATGCTGCCAGCATTTCAACTCCACATATTTATAAAGCAATCTTTTCAGCTAATGATCACCCAATAGCCTTACACAAATGCCCACCATGGTTAGCAGAGGATCCCCATCCCACATGGCCAGGTAAGCCACCAAACTTTGTGACTGGCAGTCCTAAGCAGCACTGAATGGCTCTGTAACCTCAAAGGGAGCCACTGCCTTGGAGGCCAGCTCTTGTCACCATACTGCTCTCTCCCCTGGATGGAGCCACACTCTTTGGTCTGCACAGCAGCCCGCGGGGACCTACCTGGACACCTGCTGCCGGGGCTGTGAGGGTCATTAACACTCCACGTAGGAATAGGAGGGCCTATGGCCAGATGGGTACCATTAAAAGCAGGTTATGCCCCACAAACAGGGAACACCAGAAGAATTATGCGTCTAATAGTAGTACACTAAAACCTCGGCATGATGGTCTTCAATACTGCTCGATTTCCATGCTAGCAGCCTGAATGAAATCCGAGTGTACCAGCTGATAACCTTAAAACGACGCAGAGAAGCATAATCACTGCACATGGCAAGTAAGCACATTTCTGTCACTGTACCTCTTTACAAAGAGCCTCCAAGTCACTGCAGCACTGAGGAAATCTACTTACTCCTACACACCGGTCTTGTGAACGCACCCATACTATTTTCCTTACTCCAGGGTCTCAAAGTGAATAATCTTTCAAAAGCTATTTATCAGTTTTCATTATCTCTGAATTGCTTTTTGCTTGCTTGCAATTAAGGACTAATATCCAAAGAGTTAGAAATTTATAAGGTAATTAACCATAATGAGTTCTAAAATATGATCAGCTGCTGGATATCAACAGAAATCTTAGTTTTTCCCCATAAACTTTTTTCCCCCATGTATTTATACAAGCTTAAAATGGACATGTATTTAGCAGAGGTTGAACATTCACCCGATAATACTATATGTGCCTATTCCTTCTCTGGAAGGCAGCTAACTATAGACAAAAATATCCACAAACTAGCAATTACTGTGGATTCAGAAGGTTTTAGGGTGACACTGATGTGATGAAACATCTATTTTTATGCATGTGAAGTATTCAAGTTCAGAGGGAGGGACAGAGAGAGAAAGGGAGCACATGCATGCTGTAATCAGCTCATGTACAAGGCAAGATTCTGCTCAGCATTTGTAAATACGACCACCTAAAATACATTTCCTTTCCTTGTTCTTCCACACAATGAAATGTTGGTCAAGCAACGCTAAAAACCTTTTTGAGTAGATCAATAGCATATTAAGCATTGCCCAGGTTAGAATATCAAGTCAAATTAGTGAACTAGGTCCAAGGTTATAAACAGTATAAGAGATTTTCTTTTCAGCCACTCCAGCATAGTATCAAAAAGCTTTAGTTAATCAGAGCCACTTTACCTAAGAAAAATTATTCACTTATTTCACATATTTCCCTACATGTGGCATCCAATGCAACACATGTGCAACCCACTCACTACACTCCAAAATTTCTCAGAGAAAACCCCACTTAGAGGTTCATCAGGTAGATCTTACGCACACAAGAAATTGCAGGTCAAAACTCGCAAAAGGATGAAAAATCTGACCCTCTTACTGTGTTACAGGCTCTAGTCTAAAAATCTGGAAACTCCTACTTCAGCTGCAGTCTGTAGAGTGCTCAGAAACCCTTCTGGATAAGAAAGTAGGGTGTGCATCCCCAGAACGTAACTGAGAATTTATGTGATTTTTGCTTTTTGCTTCCTGCAGAGCCCTAAGAGGAGTTATACTGTTTCTGTAGTCATTAGCAGAACAACTAGAATCCAAGTTTTCTGCAGTTTTCTTTGGCAACGACCACAGAATAGCAAAACTTGAGGAAAAGTAATGATGTTCTCAAGATGCTATGTATAATTTTTCAGTTAGACAGTAAGTCAACCATTTGAAGCTTAACAATATATTCAACCATTTCATCTTAAGATGTAATGTGCAAGAGGAAAACCTAAAATTAAACTTTCAACACACAATTGTTTCTTCTGTTTGTACTGCAATGTTTCACGTTCCTGTTTTTGATCGAAAACTATGTCCCGGGTTAGAAAGCCCACACTTATCTATACACAAGGAAGGACTCACAGACTGATGGGGAAAAAGGAGTTTATGTAGAGAAAAGAAGCATTATGCCTGCTTCCTGTGGACTGAAGTTTTCAACAGCCATTACATTGCTTAGGGGAGTAGACAGTGCTAGCCTAAAAGCAGTAGTAGTACTTTAGGCTGAGATGGTCCACATTTAACCGGTTTCAAGACCCCACTACAATCCATTCAAAGTGTTTAGCAGGATGGCTGGTCCTGCGCCCCAGGGGCTGCACTGGCACTGCAGCCCTGCTTAAGGAGCAAGGCTGGTTCCCCCAAGCAGTGATGTGTGGCACCCCACAGGGCAGTGCCATCTCGGGCATCACAGCACGCTCCTCTCCCCTGCCACGCAAACATCTCCTTCCCAACAGCATCACCAAGAGAAAGAGGTGGTCCATATTCTGGAGGCAGAGCATCCCACATGGTCCTAGCCAGGAAAGTCTGTCTGGAGCCAGTCTGAGGTTCTTATCAGTTTGGGGCCCATACTCTTTTAAGATAACAAAAATCAAGATTTTCTGGCGGCTAAGAATGTACTTTCTGAATGTTTTTACTTTTCCAACAGGTAACTTCCACTGGTAAAGACCATCTTTAAAAGAAAAATGGATTTAATAAACTCAACCGAACAAAATGGTACATCAGAAGAACTATTCAGATGGGTGACATCCAAGATTCTCATTTCCATTACCCTGTCTGTGCTTGCACTGATGACAACAGCCATCAATTCTCTTGTGATGACTGCAATAATTGTGACAAGAAAGCTCCACCACCCCGCCAACTACCTAATCTGCTCTCTTGCAGTGACTGATTTCCTTGTGGCAGTCCTGGTGATGCCTTTCAGCATTGTTTACATTGTAAAGGAGACCTGGATCATGGGGCAAGTGGTGTGTGACATTTGGCTGAGCGTGGACATTACGTGCTGCACATGTTCCATCTTGCATCTCTCTGCCATTGCTTTGGACCGGTACAGAGCAATCACGGATGCTGTGGAATATGCACGGAAAAGGACATCTAAGCATGCTGGCATCATGATTGCAGTGGTATGGATCATATCCATCTTTATCTCCATGCCGCCTTTGTTTTGGCGGCACCAGACGACCAGCAGGGATGACGAATGCATCATCAAACACGACCACATTGTTTTCACCATTTACTCTACATTTGGCGCCTTCTATATCCCGCTGGCCTTGATTCTAATCCTTTATTACAAGATATACAAGGCAGCAAAGACATTTCATAGAAGAAGCGTCAGCCGGATCGTAAGGGAGGAGGTAAATGGACAAGTCCTTTTGGACGCAGGTGAAAGAAGCACCAAATCAGCTTCTATGCCCAGCACAGCAGAGAAGACATCAGATCCCCTGGTGAACTGTGATAAAATCAATATCACCCTACGAAGCCCCAGGTCTGAATCTAAGCATGAGAAATCCTGGAAAAAACAGAGAATCTCTAGCACAAGAGAGCGAAAGGCAGCAACTACACTGGGTCTGATCTTGGGGGCATTTGTGATCTGCTGGCTCCCTTTTTTTGTAAAAGAAGTAGTTGTTAATATCTGTGAAAGATGTCACATCTCAGAAGACATGTCTAATTTCCTAGCATGGCTGGGATATATAAATTCCCTTATTAACCCCCTAATCTACACAATCTTCAATGACGATTTCAAGAAAGCCTTCCAGAAGCTTGTGCGGTGCAGGCAGTACCTTTAAGAGCTTTTGTTCATATAAGGAGAACATACTTATTGGTTTTTTAACCTGTATAAATTTATATAACTGAAATGACATTTGTTGTATTTAAGGGAAAGCACCAGAACTCTGCATTTACATTATGATTCTTTTGTATCCGTAGCACTGGAAGCATAAATTGCCCAAGTTTTAAAGAGATGGATCATCTGGGGTCAGTTTTGCTCTGGAAAAAGAGGTAGCATATTGTGGCTCTGATCCACTTGGGATTTGCCCAGCTGCCTAGCTTAAAGTATTACCTTAAATATGAAGGAAATACACACTTGAAGTAGACAAAGAAACAAAATTAAAAAAAAATAAAATAAAGTAACCCTCAGTCATCAGTGAAATTTAAGTAAAACAACACACAGCTTTTAAATCCAAACCGCAAATAAGAAGATATAAAATACACCTTGCAATTAAGACATGATTTTATTAGTCTGGCACAGGTCTCCAGCACAGAGCCAAGCCATTCCCAGCGAAAGGTAGTAGCTTGAAACATATCTAGCATCATCCTACATTGATTAGCTGAGTGCAGCTGCAGCACTTGCTGCCTTCTGTAGCTGAAGAACATCCCTGTGTTACGTCCTCGCAGCACCCCAGCAGCCAGCAAGGTGATTTCATGGGTTACCAGTTTCATAGCAAGCCAGTTGCCCAGCCCCAACAGACGCGGGCATAGCCCCAGGGGAAACAGCCAGACAGTCTGGGGCACCTCCAGGGAGCCTTGTGCCTGGTGCTCTGAGACACTGCTTCAGCTGGGACTAGCCAGGGTAAGCACATGAAGAGCAGCTGGTCGTCCTTATGGAGATGTTAGAAGGGAGAGAAACATAAGACACTCCTTGGTTCATGTCCTCATCCCAACCTCACAGACCTGGCCAGGCACAGCCCCTGTGACTTTCAGCACCAAAGCCAGCCACAGATTGTGCCAGGGGCCCCAGCGCATGGCTGAGCGTGGGTGGCTTAGTGAGGTTTGGTTGAGGGACGCCTAATGAAGAACTTGGGCTGACAGCTCTGGCTAATTCTGTGTTCAGCCCTCCATCCCCAGAAGCCTGATATCCCCAAGTCTTTTCTTGACTGCCTCAAGCACTCGACCCGTGCACCCTTGGAAAAGGCTGTGCACATGGAAAGATTCCAAGCATGTGAGAAAGCAGAGACTGGCCACGGTGCTGGCAGCATGGGTCTCTGGAAAAGGCTGTGCCACAGCTTCTGCATTAAGGGCAGAGGGAAGTGACCTCTGTATGCAGCGCACACCTGGGCAGGGGATCCTGTGTGATGCTCACTGGTTGGCACCTCTAAGCGCCTCCTTCCCACAGAGCATCTACTCCATGCCCCTAGTCAGAGCAGAGCTAAAAAGACCTTGTAGGCACTCCAGCTGGTTCAGCCAAAGATAACTGCAACGAACAGACCTCTTTGTGCGCTGCCTCCTAAGGCCTCAAAGGCAGCACCCTGGCCAACCTTGATTTACAAGCTCTAGATGCCAAGCCACAGTGCTAAGGAGTGCAAATGCAGCCCTTGCCTCAAAACCAGCAGCGCAGTGTTGCTGACAGCTAAGGGTACTAACAGAGCATTTGCCCCTGCGTGCAGAGGAGTCGCTACGAGCCACACAAAAACCCAGCAACAGGGTTTGCACTTTTCAGGACAGATTCAGGCTGCATCACTAAGACCCTGGCTTTGAATTCATTGCCAGCCATTCAGTGCTGTCCAGCAGCAACAGGGACTTGAGGCTCCTTACAGGAACTACAAACCCTGCTGTGAGCAGCAGCAGCCTCCTGCAAAAGCACTCTGATTTGGCACATGGGCCAGCAGCTGCTTAGGGACATCACAAAGAAGCTGAGCATTCGGGAAAGGTATCACTGGTCTTCGCAGTTATTCTTCCAAGTGGTTTGTGTTAGACGAGAAAACCCAGAAAGAAGCCATCACCGTTATTTCTGTCTCCCCCTCTCCCTCCACTGTATTACAAACTCTGGAGTTCAATAATTTTTGCATTTTCCCCACTAGCTACCAGCTGACACAACAGCTGCCAGAGATGTTTCTTGCAAGGTGACAAGGTTTGAAACCTGAAATATTGAACTAATTTGTTTCTGTCACTTGCGACTTGCTGTATTCTGCTTTCACATCAAGGTCCAAATGAGATGCTATTCAGAAGTACTAGAAATGGTGCATTTGCTTTACTGTTGATTTTAACCCAGCCAGGAATCTAATGGAAAGCTCACCTGTCATACCGTGTAGCTCTAGCACAGCGGTAGCACAGTTAAATTTTGAAGATACTAGGATGCGACAGAATGGAATTTGGCTCATGCTCAGTGCAAGCTATCACACGTTACTACCATTGCAGTCAGAGCACAACCTCTGCAGCCCCCGCGGCTGTGGCAATGGCTGCATTATGCTGAAAGAAAGACTGCTTTAAAAATCAGCTGTGCTCTACTGTCTCTAGAAAAAGCTATGGAATTCAGCTTTCTTAAAAGGATTAGCAGATTAGCAGAAGACAGCAAAGGAAACCCCACTGAAACATTTAAGATTGAAGACCTCCGTTTCCCACGTTTCCTGAGTACTGAGTCATAACATTGGATATCCAAGGGCAGGACTTCCTCTCCCCCTGCTTCTCCCTTTATGACTGCTGGAGGGTAGAGTATATTGTTTATCCTCTTACACTTACGAAGTTTGACAATATCTTGTGAAATCAAATTAGAAATAAAAATAGGGGTTGCTTTTGAGGAGAAAAGATACTTAAAATACATTTAAATAATAATGGTAAAGCTGAAAGAATGGAACAGTATGTAGATAAACAGAGGACAGCTATCATTTATGCACTGTTAACAGTATTATACTCTGAATCTAATTAAGCTGCTAAACATTTCTCAAGATGCAGGGTGGTCGCTTTTGTATCATTTTCACTGAGCTGTATCTGCTCACCCTTCAATGCCCCAGTGGTGGAAGATGCAACTACAAGAAATCAAAGCAAACGAGTGGGTAGTTATCCTATTAAAAGCACTTGCGGCTTGTGGACCATCATTTCTTGGTGTCTGACTGCAACTCATCACTCGTTCTCTTAACAGAATCCACTGTGCCGAACACTTTATCACACAACCCCACACAGTACCGTTTCATCTCTAGCATTTATCCATGCATGTGACGTGTTAAAAAAAAAAAAAAAAAAGTGAGTTCCTCTCTCAATATGCATAAGGGTTAAGATTTCCATGAGATGCTGCTTTCCCCTACCCATGAAGTACACAGGCAACTACTGGAGCTCAGCACAGGATTCAAAGAGCAAGAGGGAGAAAGATTTTATGCAGTGGAGGGAAGATTTTTTGCAAGTAGCTCTGTGCCCTGTGAGAGTTCAGTCTCAGCAAATAGAAAAATTTATGTCTGGTTTCCCAGCTCTGTCAGAAGACTGTGTATGTGTCTTGCAGGAAAAAGGTTTACATCTCCTCTGAGGGTTGCACAAAGCTCCCTGGATCCCTATCCCTTCTGCAGCTGCCCACCCATCTGCCCATCAGTTTAGATTTCTTCTAACACCCAGAGAACTGGATTGGGAGCAGCTGACCTACTCCCGCTCCAGCTTTCACAGTGAATGATTTCTGAAGCAGCTGTGAACACTATATCCAGTTCAGGTGAATGGTTTTTGCTAACAGCAAGCAGTTAACTACACCTCACTATCCTAAACTCATTTCTTTGCTTTTCCTCCCTGCCAGATGCTTTATTGGTGTCCTTTCCTCCTGAGGATGGCATATCCCTACAAAGGGCTTGGAGATACAAACATACTTTCATTTTAGTGATGCAGTCACACTTGTTAATGCATGACTGTACCACCCAGAAACACCCACCTCATCCAAATGCGCTTTTGGCAGTCACTGTCTTCAGCTGGTGTCTAATTGTTCTTGGTGCTAGGGAGGTACATGGAAATAACTATGTGCCGAATTATTTTCTCCAGTAGTTACAAACTCAGCACATTATTTCTAGGCAAGTACACATTACTATTTGGTCTTTGCATTTCAGATTCCCTTGCAGAAGGGAAACAGAAAATCATTGCTATTGCTGTAGCCATTGGAAGGAAGGGCTTGTTTGAACTCCACACGCCAAAGAGTAAATGCTGCAAGAAAAGCAAGAGGAAATCCTTGTAGCAGACCTGTAAGGATTAAGCATAAACCTAACACTGTCTCATCTAGACGCAAGAGCTGCACCAGTGCATGGGCAGCTGTTCTCAGACGGAGAGCTAATGGGTCAGCAGTCATCTATGGGTCACAGCAGGCGCTCACGGGCACTCCAACACCCAAGTGAGCAGTAAATGGTGTCTGCTGGTGGCTCTCATGTTCCTCCTCCATAAAGTGCTGCTTTACTACAGGGACAGTACTGCCAATAGCAGAGCTGCTAAAAATTACCAGCAAGGTGTTGATATCCTCCCCTGCAAAATCCTGAAACAAATTAAACAGATTATTTTTTTCAGGATTTTTCATCTGTCTTCTGGGGAGCCTGGTTCAAATTTCTCATTTTCCCTCTCGACCAGGAAGGCTAAACCTCTAAAAGCAACATGAAATTTCTTTGATCTAGTGTTCCTAGCCACCATTTAGTAACTCAAGAAATGAAAGCCCTGATGATACTGAGTTTGACTAAGAAGTAAGATTACAGAGAACAGAACAAACAGAAGTCAGCAGCATTGGTGTAAACGGTCAAGCTTACCAACTGAATTCAAAACAGCCCTTCTGGTGTCATTCCCTCACTCGGAACAGACACCAATGATTGAAAGCAACCTTAAATCCTCAGGAACTTACTAAAGTATGAATTTCCTAAATTCCAGTTGTTTACTTCATGTTCAAGTGAGTTACTTCTTAAGTAAGAACTTCGCAACTCAAGAAAATTTCAGATGGAAATATTTTTAGGCAAGGAAAAAATACTGTGTTTCATTAGTCAAACTACATCAGTACAATTATGTATTTAAAATATTGGTTGAGGTAAAGTCAAAGAAGTTGTTTATTGAACGCTGTTACTTTTTATCTCCTAGTAGCTAAATCAATTGTATCTACCGTATATTTGTTTAAACTATTGTTTTGAAGGTATTCATTGTTACATAGCAGGTCAGAAGCACTAACAAAATTAACTTCCCTTTCCACTTTTATGCAAGATAGTTCCTATACACTTCAGTCCCTCACTAAATTAAACCTTTTCCTGTTCTTCCCAACACTCATTGATGTGAAACTCAGAGCAGTATTTTATAGTTTGGGTTTAAAGACGAAAAACATGTTTAACGCTACAAAAAGCGCTAACTGCTAAGATAATGCTAGAAGAACGATTAATCTTCTTGTTTTCAGTTTAGATCATGACTGGTAGTAGACATTTAATGCAATAGCTAGCTCTCTGCTGGCAGCACTCCAAGATGCAAAAGCTGTGGCTAATTTGTATGACAGCAAGCGTCTGCTAAGCAACTCACTTTTGGCTAAGCCTGGTTTCCCATATTTCACAGTACAAAGCTGCATAAAATAGTCCACAGCCATGATATAAGAAATCAGCCAGTTTGCACTCCAGTCATTTCTAGTCTGGCAGTCGCTAGGAGATAGTTGCTCCACAAACACACACCATTAACCAGCAGGAGCAAAGCTGTGTCTTTATCCACAGCAAAAATAGTCAAAAAGTTTCACATCCATCTATTATTTTGGAGGTAGCCGGGAGGCAGCCTGAACTGACCTGTGACCAGGTGGCCTCAACACAGCCCAGCACTGCTCCCCAGCAAGATGCAAAAAGATACCTGTTCAAGGCGAATGCCACCAGTAGCAAGCTTAGTCAGTACTATACTAGTAATAAAACAAAGAGCAATCCAGCATCTGGCCCATCTTATCTGGCAAAGGGAGTTCCACCAGAGATTAATGGTCACTTAATATCAGTTCCTGCAGCTTACTGGCATCCTAACCGAGCTGGGCTCTTTCAGCCCCTCCAGCATGTTTAGCAAGACAGTGTTGAACTACCTCATCAGGTCTGTGCCGGTCAGTACAGGGCTTGCTTGCCGTGTCATCATAAAGTTCAGCTCTGAAGGTTGAAGTCATCATTCAGCTTGGGTAAATGTAAAAATATTGGACTTTAAGGTGGTAAAAATTCAAGTTAAGGGTTTTCAGGTTGTGGATTTTTCTTCCACATCTATTTTGACAGTAAGTAAACTGTGGTCATTTTGGACCCAAAACAGTTTTCCAAGCAAGATATATCTATAACAGGTAAGCATGACCTTATTTTTCACACACATAAATATAAGTTATCTTACCATTACACTGTTTCTAACCTCAAAACGCTCCTTTGCATTTTGACAAGTATTTCTCCCATCCTGATTTCAAAGCGTGGGAGAAATATTAATTAATTAATTATCTCAGGTAGGTAGGAGGTCTTAGCTCCCTTTTACATGAAGAAAACCAGAAGACAAAGGAAGTAGGCACCAAGCACCTCCAGCTGGGTGAGGTCCTGGGGTGACACTCAGCATACAAAACAGGAAAGGGAAAAAAGGGTGTTTTCAAAGCTAGTGGAAGAATCACAGAATTACAGTGGTTGAGGTTGGAAGGGACCTCTGGAGGTCATCTCTTCTGAGCCACCTGCTCAAGCAGGGCCACCTACAGCAGGCTGCCCAGGACCATGTCCAGATGGCTTTTTAATATCTCCAAGGATAGAGACTCTACCACTTCTCTGGGCAGCCTGTGCCAGTGCTCAGTCACCCTCACAGTTAAGTGTTCCTTACATTCAGATTGAGCCTCCCGTGTTTCAGGCCCATTGCCTCTTGTCCTGTCACTAGGACCCACTGAAAAGAGCCTGGCTCCATCTGCTCTACACCTTCCTTTCAGGTATTTATGTACATTGATAAGTTTTCCCCAAGCCTTCTCTTCTCTGAGCTAGGACAGTCCCAGCTCGCAGCCTTCCCTCATGGAAGAGATGCTTCTGTCTGTCATCTTAGTGGCCCTTTGCTGGACTCTCCAGTATTTCCATGTCTCTCTTGCACAGAAAAGCCCAGAACTGTACACAGCACTCCAGCTGTGGCCGCACCAGTGCTGAGCAGAGGGGAAGGATCACCTCCCTTTGACCTGCTGGCAACACTCCCTAATGCAGCCCAGGATGCCATCACCCCCCTTTGCCTCAGCTGCACGTTGTTGGCTTATGTTCAGCTTCATGTCCACCAAGATTCTCCCAGGTCCTTTTCTGCCAGGCCGCTTTGCATCTTGTCAGCCCCCGGCACACACTAGCGCATGGGGCTGTTCCTCCCAAGGTGCAGGATTTTGAGCACCCCTTTGTTGAACTGCGTGAGGAATCACATACTACAGTCTGAATGGAGCAAAGCAAATCAGACAAGGAGAAGGAGGAGGAGAACAGGAAAAGACAAAAGATTGAGCAGTTTTCTCCTTACAGAGCCAGGCAGCCTTGAAATAAATATGCTTGAACTCATCACAGCTCAGATCCAACTCACAGAAGTGCCAGTTCACTTTGCAGCTGCCTGGCACCTCCCAGGAGCTGAACGAGGGAGTTGTTTTGCTATCTCCATCCCAGCCGGGGTCAGTACAGCACGCTGTGTCTGAGCACACAGGATCCTTCTCGAAGACTAGTGTGGCGATACCAGTCAGCACCAGCCATGCACAGCTGGTGAGACTGAGGAATTGCAAGTACTGAGATTTTAAAGGCTACAAACAGCACAGAAAAAAAAATTGAGTAGTATCAAAGCAGATCTTTTAAAAATCTTCCCGACTTGTCAACTCTTCCCTCTCAAAAGGCATCTTGAGTGCAGGAAGAGTGCTGAATGGAGACTTTGTCCCTTGCTTTAGACATGGCCAGGGATATATGCTCAGCCTGCTTTATGTTCCACAAATACAAGTTACACAAAGTCAAACCACTACCACATTTCCTGCCTCTCCTTGTTAAACACCCTGGTGTATGCCAGTCCTCCCTGGCCCCTGCCAGCCTGCCCTTCGCCTGTGTCTGCAGCTCACTGAACATGGTGTTAAAGCTCTTCGTAACCAATTTACTTCCAGCGCTTCTCCTTCTGACTGGAGAAGAATAATAAAAAGCAACCGAAACACCCTCCAAGCTCTAAACCTGCAAACAAGACAGGGAAAAGAAAAAAAAATAAATGAAGCAGTCTAGATTCAACAGAAAATAAATCAAATAACACTCCCCTGAACCACTTCTGCTCATCCCACTCCATGCTCACAACACACCACACACCATGAATGCAGGGCGAGAGTTATTTCAGGAGAAGGTTTGACTTATTTTGTGTTACTGGACAAAGGAGCTCATTGAAAGATCCTTCAGGGGAATGAGGAAGGCTGTGAAATGATAACCTGTTCTGTCTTCTCCCATCCTTAGCTGTACAAGGAACACCGAAGGAGTAGTGATACATTACACACTAGCATGAGGACAAGGCAACCCAGCACAGATGCACGAAGTGTCAGAAGGAGAAAAGCCAGAGGTGCAGAGCTTCCACCAAGGGCTGGATTCAGCCCGCTTGGAGGGAAGCTTTCAAGAGGCAGAGCAGCTTTGCTGCAGCGGCTTGGCGCTGTGGGGAAGGGTGCGAGTGCCTCGGGGGCAGCGGGGGGCAGGCCCGGGGACAGCGGGGGGCAGGCCCGGGGCAGTGGGGGCAGGCCCGGGGGCAGCAGGGGGCAGGCCCGGGGAACAGGCCCGGGGGCAGCGGGGGAACAGGCCCGGGGGCAGCGGGGGGACAGGCCCGGGGGGCAGCGGGGGGGCAGGCCCGAGGGCAGTGGGGGGCAGGCCCGGGGAACAGGCCCGGGGGGCAGCGGGGGACAGGCCCGGGGGCAGCGGGGGGCAGGCCCGAGGGCAGTGGGGGCAGGCCCGGGGAACAGGCCTGGGGGCAGCGGGGGGACAGGCCCGGGGCAGCGGGGACAGGCCCGGGGCAGCGGGGGCCAGGCCCGGGGCAGCAGCAGCGAGGCCCGGGGCAGCGGGGACCAGCCCCAGGCCCACCCGGAGGAGCCGGCCGGCCGCTGGCCCGCTGTGCCGGGGTGCCCCGGCGCTGAGAGGGCCGAGCCCGTGCGAGGTTGGGGCGCGGTTACACTTGTGGGGCGGGCGGTGACAAGGCAGCCCAGCCTGGCTGAAGGCAGGGACTCATGTCGGGTACACAGCCGGGGGGGTGGAAACGGACATAAGAACGGGCGGTGATCTGCAGGCTGCTCCAGCCGCCCCAGGCTATCCGTGCCGAGGCAGACCTGCTGCCTACCGCGATTCGGCTCGTCCAGGAACCGGAGCCCGCGGGCAAGCCTCGTCCGGGGGCAGCGCCGTGAGAGCGGGCGGCCCGGGCGGCCGTTTCCCGGGCGGGCGGTTCCCCCTAGCGGCGCCGGGAGCGCGGGCTGCCCGCTCGGCCGCCGCCGGGCCCAACCGCCCGCATCCCGCACGGCCCGGCCGGAGCGCTGCCCGCTCGGCCCGGCCCCACGGGCAGCACCGGGGGTGCCCGCTCGCAAGCCTGGCCTCTCCCCCCGCACCCGCTGCGGCCTGCCGCCGGCGGCTCCCCGCTGTCCCCAGCGCGGCAGGCGGGGTGGCCCGCGGTCCCCTGGCAGGGCTCTGCAGGCCGAGCCACCCTGCGGGCGCACCCCTGGGTGGGCGTTAGGAAGGGCCCGAGGAGCTGGGAAGCCATCAGCGTGGGATCGCTCCCCTTCCCGGCAAGGGCATCACACCCTGCATGTCTACCTGCCCTCCCCTTCGTTAGGGCCTGATCATTAACGACCAGTGTCTTGTATAATTTAGAGACTTTACATGCTGACACACAGGCGCGCGACAAGAGGAAGAGTTTCAGTCAAAAGCTGATCCCCTTTATCGGTCCTGGGGCAATAACCCAGGAGGGGCCACGGAGCCCACAGCAGGTCGAAGACTGGGTAGGTGGGAGAAGGGAGCAGAGTTGAGATATGGAGGTTTCCAGGGACATGACGTTTGCTCCCTCTCTCTGCTGCTTCAAGACTGAGGGAGTTTATGTCTCTGTAACATCTTGTTAGCTGAATGAGACTGCAGGATATTTCAATTAAAATTGACAACTCTTCTAAGAGTACAATAACATTTGTGAGACCTCCCAAGCAAGGGCGAGGAAGGACTGTCATTTGAAACAGTGTGCAGAAACATCTATGCAGTCTGGAAATGTACACGGGTGGAAAAAACATGGCAAATCCCCAGAGATCAGCTCCTCGATAACAAACCACGAAAGAAACTGCTTCTCTAGAAGCCATCCTAGAAACTTTTAACCTGCTGCTGCAGCCTATACTATTTAGATGTTATTTTCTTTATTTCAGGATTAAATTCTAAGAAGCCACGAGCAATGCCAAGGATGTCAGAAATAGCAACTTACTGCTCCATTTAAAGTAGTGATGTTATAACTTTTTGATTTGGACCAGACTGGAAGTTTCATTCACAGTTGCTTTTTACCACCTTTTGCTGTTGCACAGTATTGTGTAAAGTGGCCAGAACTTCCTCATTTCCAAAAGGTGTATCCCCTCTCAAACTGTACTGGTGTGAAGGACAAACCAAGGCACAGGGCAAGTGAATTGTGCTCTGAAACTATAGACTGGTCAGTGACAGAATTCTAGGCAAGAAAAATTTTTCATGTTTCAACATAATTTAAGCCTGACGGTCTTCATATATTTTCTGTTAAATTCTACTGACAGGGTCCCTGAATTTTGTGGCATACTGGGCAGCAAGTTAAACTCACCCAGGTTTGTAGGGCAGTGAACACTAAGACAAGCCCATTTGCAAGAGCAGCAGCCCAGGCATTTGTACGCTCATCTCCCCGCTTTGCTGGACTGCATCTGGAGTACCTGGTTCTGAGCTGACTGCAGCAGTGGGTGTATGATTACAGCCTAGGAGGTGTACTCCATCGATAAACGTTGCCTAACTGCATGACAGTATTGTGGCTTTTTATGACTGATCTCAACAAAGAGGGAGGCAGATGGAGAAGGATGGAGATACAGAGAAGAAATGCATTAAATACAGTAATAATGCAGAGGAGGGAAGGCAGAAGTGTTGAAATTAATAGGTGTCTTTGCTATGCTCCTGTCACAAGACCACACCAGGGAAGGGGAGAGAAAAGCGGACTGAAGAGTTCCCCATGTGACAAAGCCAAGTACTTGCAGGAAGTCCTCGTTGAGGGTCCCCTAGCCACCTTTTAAAAAAAAAAAAAGAGGATTATAACAATGAAAAGAAAAATCTTTGGGAGCATCTGTGTGATTTGTATGTAATATCAATGCAAACTGCAGATATTGAGTAGAAAAGCTTTAAAGTCTGAACCGAGACTGGAAAAAGTAGAAAAAGAAACACGTATAAGCCACACAAATCTGTGCACACAAACACAAAGCAGAAGTGTCACAAACAGTACTTTCCAGAGTTAGAAATTACCAAATATATGGGGTACATGATGGCCGATCTTTTCTGAGCAAGAGGAGAACTCAAGGTGAGAGGACTCTAATTCACCTGGCATTTTTCATGCTAAGGAATTTTCTCTCTTGAATTGCCTCGTCATTGATTTATACACAAGTGCTTTGGTTGGTCCCTGTCAGCTGTCCAATTCCATTCCTGTTAACTGGGAAAATGAGTCTAGAACTGTTTATGCAATTTACTTACAGCTTCAAATTATGTATTTAAAAAAAAAAATATAGGCAGCACAGGAGCCACTTGATCTGCTTTGCGAAGCGGAAAGGAAAATTATAACACATTTTCCGACTCCTGTGCTTCTGTCAACATCTCTTCTCCATTTTTTTTCTGTCCCATATGCTCTCTTTCACTGTCATACAGACAAAAAGTCACCAGACCTGGAAATTTCTTTCCTTTTCCAAGTTCTGTTGAATTCTAAGGGGAAGAAACAAGAAATGAAAAATTACTCCAAATCTTTCATAAGAAATGTGAAGCCAGTTAGAGTAATCTATGCTGCATTTCCAAGGAAGTACACAGTGGCAGTATGATTCTGTCTCATTCCCTTCTGCTGCAGATATATTGCTGTAAAGGAGGTAGGACTCAGGTAATTACGAATATTTAGACACTCTAAAGACAAGCTAGTTTTAAGTAGTGGAGAGCTCACATTTTCAGCCAGTTTAGGGAACTGTACAAACAGTAACTTTACATTCAGCATGGTCGTAAGGTGGTGCAAACCACATCCTCCTATTCAATAGCCCAGGAAAGCATGGGTACGACTTCTTGCCTGGTAGTGCTCTTCACAATCTTTAACATTTGTTTGATGCAGGAGAACACACGGGCTCTTTCTACCTGCAACATTTCACCATATAATCAGCAAATACAAAGTAAGCTCCTGCCCTCGTTCCCCTATCCCAGTGTATTTCTTTCTGTCACTACATGAAACACCCAAATGTTCTAGCATGGGAGGTCTCCTTGCTCAAACGCATCTCCTGGAGTTTCATTGCTGAAACAGGCAAGAAGTTCAAACAATACCATCAGCGTTGCAGGAGCTCACAGGCATGAAATGAGCTATGCTCCCTACGTTACAGAAGGTATCAAAGGCCCTAAGGTAAAATGAGGTGAGTTAATGAGCTAAAACAGGTAAGGACAGCAGCTTCCCCAGGCCCCATAAGAGGAAAACGAAGACTGATGGTGAGCCAGACTGCTGAATGTGGCTTGAACACAACCAAAGTGAAATCCAGAATGCAGCACCTAAGGAGAGGACCTTGCCAACAGATCTCTCTCTGCTCAACTGAGCTGGCGTCCCCTCTGCCTGCAACTACAGAAGGACAATGCAGGAACATGCTGGCTCGCAGGGATGTGCTGGCTCTCTGGCCCACGGTGCTGAGGTCACTGCAGGCAGGGATAGGCCAACCCCCACACACATGGCCAAGAAAGCTGCCAAGCCTGTATCCCTGTTGTACCCCCACTTAAATACGAGCACTACCTCCTATATAGGCTGCTGTCATTCAGCTGTGTTAAGGTATGGGCACTGTTGAGCCTTTTGAGGGCCTTTTTCATGCAAAGTAATCCCCTGCCGACCAATTAGTACAGCTTGCCATTTGCTTAGCGTCAGGCTGCAGGAACAACGCAGAGCAGGCCAGCATGAATATGCTCCAGATGACTCTGGCCCTTGTTGCCAGGAAGGGGCATGGCAAGTATCACTTCCCTCAACAATGCATTTTCTAGTCTGGCTGTATATACATTTAAAGCATTGCTAAGTAACCTGAAAAGTAAATACAAAATAATCCTTTACTAATCTCACAACAGACTGTCATTTCTGCTACCATTTCTCACCTGCTTTTTTTAGGGTTGTATTTCTATTTCCTTCCTCCATACTATGTCCCCCACATTGTGGTGGTTTTCTTGGTCCAACCTCATCATCGTGACCTTCTCTCCCCATGCCTTGGTACCACCCACTTCTTCACAGGTGGCCCACTGCTTTGTCCAGAGAGGCTTCACAGACCACAAGACAGCCAGGGTCTGATACATAGCTTCTATTTGCAGAGTCACTACCCACAAATTCATGTTTTTCCATTTGTACGTTCGCAAGTGTGCCAGGAGAGAGCAAAGTTGATAACCTAGAGTTTTTTTCAATGATGTACTTCAACCGATGAAGTACAGAAATACAGCCAAAATACAGATACTACACTGTTCCCAAAAGACTATAAAGTGCTCCCCAAGGAAATGAGAATTAAAGAAAAAGAAACTGGGGATAAACCAGACATTTACCTGCATGACTGCTATCAGCAGTTTTGTCTGTCAGATGGCTGGTTTGTCCAGGGGCAGCAGGGGAATTCCTTCCTCCCCGGATGCTTCTGCCTAAATCCAAAGGTATCAGCCAGCACCTTTTGTGGACAGCTATAATAGCTATGGGAGATCAACGTGCTGTGCAGTCTTCTTGCTGATCTACTCCTCTCTTTTTCTAAGTTGGTTAAACGTATTGCTAAGGCCTAAGGTGAAACAATCTAGTCATGAAACTCAAGTAGCATAAAAGCAATTAATTAGGTACTTTATTTCCTATTTTAACAAATAGGAAAAGCAAGTTCATCCTGCTCTTCCATTTCACAGATGTGTAGCTTTTCTACAGCCTTTTTCACCATTAGAGATTAATGGTTGAAAAGGTGTTTATAGTACTAAAACCAAGGCTTGAGTTGGCAGCAGGGTTCAGATCTTTAAGACATTAAGACGCAGATGTTACTGATACTGATGTTACTAAGATACTGATGTTACTGAACACCTCCCATGTTCACAGAAGGCACAACAAACTGATAGAAATATTTAAACAATGCAGCCTTAAACATCAGGAGCTTCAAAGTGTTTTTTTCTACCTCTGTTGAATTATATTTAACACAATCCCCCTTGCTGTAGCGGCCGAGCTCTTCATTGTCTCTTATAGTGATTAAAATAACACATCTCGAGGAGAAACAAGAAACTGCTATTGTCCTCAGTTACAGATAAAGAGTCAAACAGAGAGAGAAAAAAATAACTTGTCTGAGATCACAAAACAAAACAGCAGCAAAGAATTAAACCCAAGTTTCCTCACTTACTATGACATTATTTTATTCTCTTCTTAGGCTTCATTATAGCATTTTTAAAAGTCTATATAATGTTGAAGTCAGGAAACAAGCCAGGCAGCTCCTTTGACATAAAAGTGCAGGGTCTAGGGTACACATTTTCTGAAAGATTATATAGGTATTTATTATTTTTAGCTAGTATCTTTATTTTTAACCCCTACTTTTCAATATCATGGCTATGGCTTCAGAAAACACTACAACTGGGATTCTTTTAATTTGCTATTGACAGCTGTGGTGTCCCAGTCCACTGAGTTTTTAATCATTTTAAGACTCAGGAACATCAGATTTCTTCTACAGTCACAGAGTAAATCAAACACAAAACCTGGGACTCAGATGGGATTTTAAGGTAAAACAAAACAAAAACATCAGAGGCTTTATGAGTAATCAGTGAGAACGAGCAGTGCTGTAGCCAGCTTGCGTTGTCAGAAATATTGGGAAGTGAAAAATTACTCACAGGAGGGAATTTTTTATGAAGCCAGTGGGAAAAAGGTTAGGCATGTTTCCATGGAGGTCCAGAATCAAATTTCTACTGTGCTTTCAGTGTTAGGCTAAGATAACTCCTATGACTACCAATTGGTATCCTGAGGAAGGGGCATGAGCTTCCAGATGTGGGTCAAGCAAAGCCACCAGCATGCCAATCAGCTCTTACCATATCATTACAGCCAGCTGTTTGCTGATCCAGATACAGCTGCCACAGGATTTGCAGAGGGGTACATCCTCCTTAGGCAGGTGGGGATCTTTGGTGTGTGCATTTATCCCCATTCCTAAGGAGCAGACACAAAAAATTAATGGGAGTCATCTTAAACATTCACCTTGCATCAAGACAGTTTCATTCATTTCCATCTCTGCCAAAGCACCCGCTAAATCCTCTGATCTGAATTCATTACACATCCAGCTAGTAATGAGGCTGATAATTAAAATTTCCTAACACTTTGTGCTCAAAGACTTTGTTGGTATTACTTCTCTAAGCTTTTCACTGCTCAGGCTGACTCCTTCTGTCCCAGACAGCCTCTTCAGGGTAAGGTGGCACCTGGGCCTGGCCCACCTTGCCAGGTACTGAAAGCAAATCTGGTCCAAAACATTCCCATGGTTACAGGAAAAAATCCAGATGTTTCTCTGTGGTGGTTCTTACCTCACCACACACGCTTTTGCTACTCACAGAGCACCAACTGCACGACTCCCAACATAAGCCCCACAGGGTCCCCTGGCTCTCCCAAAGTACAGGGACGTGATGAGGGCTTCAGAGCCAAGGGCTGTTCCCACCACAGCTCTTCTCCTTCCACACACCCTGAGAGCATCAGCTGCTCGGCATTTGAAGGCATTTGGTAAGGCCAGCCTTAGCACAGCTGCAAGCTATTCCCATTTTCTCCCTGAAGTTCTTCATCTTTAAGACAGGTCTCTTTGCAGGGCAACTATTTCTCCCCAGCCTTGGAGAGTCTCTGTCCGTTCCTAATATTCATTTCAAGAGAATTTGTCCGTATTTCCAGAGCTGGCTGGGGCTATTGTTTTCTTTGCTTTAGAAGAGAAGTCCCCAACAGCTTTACATCTTTAACATAAAGAAATTCCAGGCTTTGTTTAAAGTGAAATCTTGAGCTTCTTAGTCCATTCTTCACCGTTTAGTTCCCTCCAGTTATTCATGGTTTTCCCTTTTTAAATTAAAAATAAGAGTCACAGACCAGCATTCCATGCCACATCAACTAAATCAACCTCACTTGCTCACTCAAGATTTTTTCCTGCAACCACCTCCTCTACGTTGTTAATGTCACAAAACCAAAATCTGAAGTAGTATCACCTTCTGTTGGTTTGTCAACTGGTCAGTTAAACAGGTCTTTTGATTGTCACACCTATGGTGTATGATTGCTAATGGTTTTCAGTCTCGATGACTAAGGAATGAAAATGTCCTGTGATACAAATCTCAGGAGTATTTCTCTCTCTAACAACATTAAATAATTCTTTGCTCATATCTAATTTCAACTCCCTGGTTTATCCCAGAAGGGCCTCCTCTGACATCTTTCCTGGAATGATTTTGATCATAACTAACCTACTTTTATCTACATTATCACTTTTTGTATAATTTCTTAACATCTTTAAAATATGATTCTACTCCTCCACTACCTTTAAACTGTTATTCTATCATTTCTGTACAGTGCGTTTCCAACGTGATTGCTCCTTGTCATGTAATAATCGCTGCTGCTCTTCCACCTCTATGCAGTCGAGGTCATATTCAGTTTCACGCTCTGCACATCACCTGCAGCATGCTTGCCTGGTGTGAATACATAGGCATGTCTGTTGTCTCCCATTGAACACATACTTCCTAGCCATGTAAAAGTAAATAATTTGACTACTGATACCGCGTTGACTACAGGTGGAAGCAGTGTTTCTCCTTTCCACCTCCACCCCCCCCCCCCCTCCATTTATTGTAAAAACAGCTGTAAGGATTTTACTACTTTCCCAAGCAGTTTTCCTCATTTCTTAGTTTAAAGCTCTTCTCATAAGTCTTGTAAAGTGAGATCTCAGAAAGCTGGTTTCAGCATTATCCATCCTCAGACCAGTCCCCTTTGCATGGCTTTTCCTCCTAACCACAATCCTTGTACCAGCTGTACTAATCTGCAGTGTATTTTCTGGCTTTCTCACTTCCTTTCAAAGACTGAAAGTATTTTACCAAAGCTCACCTGAATATACTCTTCTTTGAGTATCATCCTGGCACAGTTATTTTTGATTCGCTCCAGATACTGACACTTAACAGTGAAAAATCCACTGCTGATCCTTCCTCTGACCTTCAGGATCTTTTTCAGCCTTAACATCCCATCCCATGTCCTTCCTTAGGGCTGCATTCTGTGGTCCTCCCACTCACTAGGGACAACTGAACCAGTTTTTCCTCAGCCAGGGTTGTTCACGCTCCTGGATGTGCCCTTTTGAGTGAGGGCAGGTGGGGATCTCTGGGGTCTTTTCCCTACTGTCTTTCATCCTGAGAACACGTTGTTGTTACATAGCCTGTCCTTTGGGTCAGTTCGTTTGGGCAGGTTTAGCCAGGCAAAAAGAGTAACATATATGTAATTGTGATGTGTAAAACAATTATTTATCAGCTAACACACATAAAAGACATCTAGGATAATTTTTGACTGTTAGGCTAAGCACTACTATGCTCATGACCCTGATAAGGCATCCAGGGGCCTTTGCTGGCCAAGGAGAGGCAGGCAGAAGGGGCAGCAGCATCCCACACACCTCCTGGGACACAGCCACAGTGCTCCCGGGGTGCCCTCTGCCACCAGCTCTGTTGACACTGGTGGCATTGGCAACCTCATGACATGGCCCAGTTTCCTGCCTGTCCCACTAGCCTGACCAGCCTGCTATTTGGTTTTTTTCTTTAGGATTTAATACTGCTCTATGTTGATGTTTTCTCTGTTGAAACCTTGAGCTACTAACGCCCCTCTGACTTTTGCTTCTCTTTTGGAGTGAGCTGCATTGCTCATCTTTGCCACTTCTGCTTCTTTTGCTACTTGCTGAATGTTTTCTTCTTGCAAGGGAACAAGCCTTCAGCTCCACCACAGCAATCTCTCCTCCTCTCAGCACCTAACTTCCAGGTGCTGTGACGAAGAAGGTCCATGTAATCATCTTTTCCACCATATCATCACTTTCTCCGTTGGCATTTTACCACACTGCCCCTACCTACATGCTTGGCCCGCAGGGTTTCTGTCCCACTGCTCGTAGCTGGAGACACTTAGAATCACAGAATCATTTAGGTTGGAAAGGACCTTTAAGTTCATCAACTCCAGCTGTTAACCCAGGAACGCCAAGTCCATCACTAAACCATGTCCCTAAGCACCACACCTAGGTGTTTTTTAAACACCTCCAGGGATGGTGATTCCACCACCTCCCTGGGCAGCCTCCCCTGGCGTAACTTGAGTCAGTTTCCTATTTTTGTACGAGAAAAGCTTTAATACCTCTGGAAGCCTCTTCATTTCCTCCATTGCTTACTTAGCTGAATACACTGTCCTCTGTAATGGGGCCTCCCTTTTAAGAAAACAAGAGCAGCCACAGCAGCAGAAACCCCACACCACACTATTTGCCTTTGGATTGCTTTGGTTTCATTTCAGGTCACTTAGCTTCTTCAGTAGGCACATATGTAAATTGCCAAGAAGTGGGTTTCAACAACCAGCACAAGTATTTTTTCACAGAGCATGATTAAGTTTGTGCCACTCATTGCTGCAGGTTTTTTTAGAGATTAAAAACAACAACAAAAAAGGGTTAAAAGAGCTTGAAGTCATTATGGAGGGCAGGTTTATTAATGACTATTAAGAGAGGATTCAAATGCAATTTCCATCTCACAAAGTCCTACATCCTTGACTGTAAGAATCTGGGCACGGTGCCCAAAGGGTAAGATAGCTGTGGTTTTCTGGTTTTAATCTTCTCTGCTGCTGGCCAAACAGGATGCAGCATTGAAGTTAGCCCAAATAACTTCCAAAACTCCTTTCCAACCTAATTTTTTTCTAGATTTATTTATATTTTCTCTAACTCAATGTGGACAGGGGTTTGGGTTTTTCTTACCACGCAGCAATAGCCTCCCAAGTAGCTCAGTAATAATTTTTTTGCGATCAAAGGCAAGTAGCTGCTTGTCAATGCTCAGCTATGAGTATCTAGCCTACTTAGTACACACAATCCCAAGCACTCTCTCTAAACTGCAAACTGTAACCAAGCAGACGGTGTGAAATGCAGCCAAAAAGCCCACTAAGCTACAGACAGATTGCTGCCATCAAAGAGGAAAGCAACACAAGCAAAGTTATCGCAGGACCCTTAACTTTCTATCAAGACACTGGGACAGGGGTTGTTTGCTCGAATGTTTCAGGTGGCAGATAACATATATATACAAAAATTAAACTAAACCAGAAAACTTTCTGCCTCAACATTTATTGGCTCTTAGAATGCAACAAACAATTAACATTTTTTTCCCAAAACAAAACTGTGGGGCTCATAATATAGGGCTGTGGATAGATACCATCCTACGTATGGCCAAGATCACAAGGACAGGCACGTTTCCTCAGTCTAGCACTAGCTACATGGCAGGGAAATGCAGTAGATTCCTCCCTGCCCATTCACTATCCGCCTCTGCAAAGACCCATCACAAAGATGCCAATGTAGAAGCTGTATTCTGTGACATGGACACGAATCCACTAGGAATGTACAGCGCATTCAACACAGGCAAACCATGCTGGCAGAGAGAAACGGTCCATAATCCCTCTTAAACAAATTGAGGTGAAACTTCTAAAGTATCACCTAATATTTATCCTTGAAATAAAAATGCCCTTGTCTAGTATTGTCATTCTGAATCACTCTGTAAAATATTATATGAAGTTAGAACAGTCTAAAGCCATCTCCAGGATGTAACTCCTCCTGTATTCCTAAAATAGAGGGGGATTTCGCAATGTCTGGGCTAGCTTGTTTCACAGCCAACTCCTTATTCAAATAATAAGGCAGCATAGAGGCATTCAAGTACAGGTTCGGAACAAATTCAGTCAAATTCCACCAGAGCTGAGCTCTGCGTTGATAGCACTACAAGTAGAAGGGCGACAAAAATCGCCTGCCCATCAGACAGTGTCTGTATATGAAACATTTGCTGAGGGTGAACTCCAGAGCTGGGACTGGTTTATGCTGCATCTAGCAGATGTATTCTAAGCATTTGGCTTATTGCACTTTTTTGCCTTTTTTTTTTTTTTTAAAACAGATATGCTAATTCTCAATTTGCACTTTAGTACAATGGCTTTTTAAATGCAAGCTGTTGTGCAATAACAGTAGAAGTGCTGTGCCAGATAGTTTTTTTTTCCCCTATATAACTACTGAATAAGTCAAATGAGACTCATGCATTTGCAAATAATTGTGTGGATTGATATTACGTCATTCTCTGTGGTGGTTCAGTGTTTGTGAAGGAAACGTGAGGCTTAGCTGGCAACAGTGCCTGCATGCAACCATGTCTTCTTGCTGAGCAATCCAGAATTAGCAGGTCAAAAGAAGAATCAGTCTGTAATGTCTTTTTCCTAGACAGAAAGGCACATAACAGGAGCATACTCCATATTTGGCCCCATCTTTTCCATGCACATCCTTCGTGTAATCATCAAGAGAGATCTTCAATACATGAGCACTGCAAACCAGCTTTTTTCAGTGCCTTCTTGGAGCCGATGCTCAAGTTATTTCTTGCATATAAAACAGATTTTAAAAAAATCACACTGCGGGAAGAGCTTGTTTAACAAAAGCTATGTTTATCTGATCAGCTGCGTAGCTCAGCAGGAGTGATTTGACAGAGCATAGCATGGGTTGGGGGGATTTTGTTTTGGGCTAGCTCTAGTCTGATCCTGTAAACTGAGTGCCTGTTAGCAGCTGGAGAGATTAGGTGCACCCCTGGGGTGCATATTCTGTTTTAGCTCCATCAGAAAAGATGCAGTGTTTGCCGTGTGCTCCAAGATTGCTTGACAATATGAACCCAGCACAGTAAGTGCGGACCATCAGGAGTTTCTTTTCAAAAGCACATTTCTGACCCAAGCTAACATTATGTGAATGCATCTGCCAGCAGATGACTACAGAAAATAACAGCGACAGAAGAATCTCAAGGAAAGAACATGGATGCCAGTTTTAGCGTGATCAAGCCTCTTGTAACCAAAGTGGCTGGTACACACAGAGCTCAAGTCACTTTTTGCTTATTTGACAAGCCATATTTTAAATGTGATTCTTTTCTAAGAATGTGCTACAGAGGGATGGCGACAGCTGCAGCTGAGAGCTGAAGAATGTTTTGTGTTTAGCAACACATTTCCTCTGTCCTTTAGCATCTTCTTTCTTCCCTCCTCTATAGCCTACCTCAGGCTGTTTCCTACATAAAAATTAACTCCAGTGAAGACAGTAATATTAACAGTTCCAAAAAACTGCTGCAGATGGTCATAGACAGGCAGTAATGACCACCAGGGATTAAATTTTTTTCTGCTTTATGCCAGACTGATACCAGGACAAGAGAGGGGCTTAAGATACTGACAGGAAAGTGAAAAAAAATTTCCATTAGTCTCAGATGCACTTTACAGTCACAGTCAAATGGGATTTCCATTTGTGTATCAGCAATTCAGATTCTTTTTCCTAAAGAAAGAAATTATATGCAAACAGTATTCTAATAGAAGACAAAGACTGGGATTTTGAGTGCGTAAAAGAAAGACTCATTTCAGGTTATGGTTTCCACAGCAACTTTTAATTTTATCCCTCATGTGTCTATCTGTCTAACAAGGTCTTTCACAACATTTATATATAATGAGATGTTCTGTTGATGGGAAATTATCAAGAAATTAATTTCTCAAGAAAAAAAAACCCATAACTTTTTCTGTATACATTCACAGCTTCACACACACACAACGTACATATGCATAAAGATGTTTGCATATATATGTACATTTTTATGTTTGCTATATATAGCACCATGAAATAGGCGACCACTGTTGATTACACAAGAATAACAAAGATAAAGAATGTGATAGCAAGTGCAGCCGGTAGAGATTCAGACCTGGAGGCATGCAGTGCTCATGAGGGTGTCATAGCTCTGCAGGCACTAACTTGCCTGATTAAGAGGGCAACCCTAACAATACACTGACTGGGGTTGTTTGATTCTAATCTTCCTGATTTGAATATTTCAAGCAAGTTGAAGATAAAGGCAAGCAGCCAGGCCAGAGCTTTACAGTAGCTGGCTCACTCATCTTTTTTTCCACACAACACTCCACTCACACAAGAGATGGAGTGAGCACTAGCAAGACGTTTATGTACTAAGCACATTGTTCTGCATGTGGCTGCTTGTTTTGCACAGAGGAGGGAGTTGTAAACTTCAGAGATGATAAATCTGATGTAGAAAGGATTTCAGGGGTTTTGTCCATGGTTTCTCTTTCATACGTACATATGAAATCCAAAACATAAACACAGCTCGATACGAACACTACACTGTGGCAATATAAACTCTGTTGGACTGTGGCAGCAGTCAGAAAAAAATCAATCCATAAAGCACTTACCTTTGTTTTCTCAGCAGTACTTATTGCCAGCTGAGAGGATAGAATGAGTGGAAATGAAATTTTCACAGCTCAGTACAGAGTGATAAGATTAAAGACAGAAGATCCAGACATGTATCATCAGCATTAAATGCCTTAATAGAGTCTTATGTTTACAGCATCCTATTTCCTATTATAGCCCTATTAGTGAATAAGCCTTGTGTGGTGAGATGACCTTGGCTGGCTGCCAGCTGCCCACCCAGACACACTCTCATTCCCTGCTCACCACCACCACCATCCCCCCACCTCAGCAGGATGGGGGAGGAAATATGATGAACAAGCTCATGGGTCAAAATAAGGACAAAATAAGGACAAGGACATCACTCACCAGTCAGTGTCATAGGCAAAGCAGACTTAACTTGGGGCAATTAATTTAAATTATTGCCAATTAATAACAGAATAGGATAATGAGATATAAAAACAAAATTAAAAACACTTTGCCCACCACCACCCACCACCCCTTCTGCCCAGATTTATTTACCTCCTCCACCACCCACCCCGCAGTGCAGGGGGATGGGGGCCGGTTTGTAACACTTTGTCTCTGCCATTTCTTCCTTTCCCCTGCTCCAGCATAGGTCCTGCCCATGGGATACAGTCCTTCACGAGCTGCTCCAACGGGGGTCCTTCCCACAGGCAGCAGTTCTTCAAGAACTGCTGCAGCATCGGTCCTTTTCACAGGGTGCAGTCCTTCCAGAACAGACTGCTCTGTTGTGGGTCCCCCGCAGGGCTGCAGGTTGTGCCAGAAAATTGGCTCCAACCTGGGCTCCTCCCCAGGGCCGCAGCTCCCACTGGGAGCCTGCACCAGCACGGGGTCCTCCTTGGGCTGCAGGGGGATGACCTGCTTCAGCGTGGTCTTCTTCGTGGGCTGCAGGGGAATCTCTCCCTCCAGCACCCAGAGCACCTCCTCCCCCTCCTTCTCCAGTGACTTTGGTGTTTGCAGAACTGTTTATCTCACTTTTTTCTCACTCTTCTCCCTTGCACGTGCTGCACAGTAGTTTTTACCCTTTCTTAAATATGCTATCACAGAGGCACCACCAGTGTTGCTGATAGGCTCAGCATTGGCCAGTCGTGGGTCTGTCTTGGAGCCAGCCCAAATTGGTTCTCTCTAATGTGGGGCAGCTCCTGGCAGCTTCTCACAGAAGCCACCCCTGCAGTCCCCCTGCTACCAAAACCTTGCCATGCAAACCAAATACACCTTTTCAAACTTTTAAAGTTAATTTCTTTTGAAAAGTTTCAGTAATAAGTAAAAGCTGTAAATGTTTTTGAAGTCCAAGAATCCTACTGTTTTTCTCAAAACCGAAGTGGAAGTCCTGTTCAGCTGAGGTATCACTGAGACACACACAGCTAAAACGAGGACAAGGAGTGTCGGTGGGCTGACAACACACTTGGAAAAAAATAGTTACAAGAAAACAAAAAGAAAAAAAAAAAAAAAAAAGCTGTGACTGGGAGGGTACCTGCACAACCCTAAACCTGCAGGCACTGATTGCTAATCCTATCCTACAGTACATCCCATCCCACCCAGGAGCACACCAGAGGAGTGTGCACCTGTGTGCAGCACTGACCAGGCAAAGACAAAGCACTTTGCAAACAGCAGAGTCCTTAATTCAGAAGTCAGTGTTCAAGCAAAGGGCCACTGTCTTCCCAGAGGATGCCTGGGGCTTCCTTCAGATGATGTCTCCCGAGCTGCTGAAACTTGCTTGCAAGGCAGAACAGTTTCTTACAATATTATTCTCCCACGTCCAAAGCACCAACCCTAAGAACTGGCAGCGCTGTGCTGGAAGGAACCCCTTGTTGGTTTGGGATCTAGAAACTGATACTAGTCAGAGAATCACAAAATAGCCGAGACTGGAAGGCATCTCAGGCTAGATGAAGATTATCTAGCCCTTTCTCAGCCAGGGTCAGCTAGAGCAGGTTGCCAAGGATTGTGTCCAGTCTGGGTTTGAATATCTCCATGGAGAGAGATTCCACGATGTCCTGTAGGATGCTACAGGTGGTCCAACAGCAACAAAAAACTACTGCCTGTCTCATCAGATGACACAAAACATGGCAGAACAAAAGCACCCTCCCCTGCCCACAGCATGCTGTCCTCTGTTACAGACAATCTGCTGTCCCTCTCTGTCTTGCACAATTTCTATTTCTGCACAACATGCCGCTGAACTTTTTATAGTAATTGAGTTGCCAGAATTGCTCCACTATTGGGTGTTTCTTGAAGCATCATTTGGAAATTGGCAGAATTATCACCTGGAAAAGCAGAGTGATGGCTTGAGATTTTACATTTGTGTTTTCCTTGTTGTGCTAAGCTGCAGATAGTAAGATCTACTTGGCAGAAGGTTTTGTAGCATTTAAACATAAGAAAGAATGTACCAAATATAAGCTGCTGATAGAACATCAATATAAACCGTGCAAACAAAGAACAAGAGGAGAAACTCAAAATCCCCCAGGAAGATAAGGCTAAATCCCTCTGAGAACAAATAAATGCAAATTCATATTGGAGCACAGATATGGACGTATCTGGCTTATATTCAGAGCCAACAGATACTGTGCTAGCTTGACTCTACCAGCCTAGGATTCAGTGCAAATCCCCACATTCAGTGTAGACTGGTAATTCTGGCTGACTCAGGAGCAGGGTGACAGGCCACTTTTGAAGCGCCATGGAGATACACCTTAAGCCGAGCTAGTCCTGTGACTGTTCTCTAGCACTATAAACCCCTTCTAAGCAGTCCCTATATTTTTAGGTTTATCTGCAAGCCAGATGCTTTCGCTTTGAGGGACAGCCTGGGTACCATTCCTTTTTCAAAGAGAAGATAGAAGGCAGGGAAGTCTTGCCACGGGGAATACAGCAATTAACAGACTTTAAAAGTTCTTGCAGAAGCTTCCCAGGGTAAGACAAGGAGCAAGACGCAGAGGTTTGGGTACCACCTCTGCAACTGTGAGGCAAATTACCAGTCAGGCTCCGATAAAAGCTGCTCAGGCTTTTCAAGACCTTTGTCACCAAGGTTGCCAACTGCAGCCAGTGTGACTCAGGTAAGATACCCAAAGGAGATCCCAATGAAAGGAATGATCTGTTGCATTCCTTCTCATGAAGCTATTTGCCTTATCTCTGGTTGTTCCAGAGTTCTCCATGCCGGGCATCAGATTAAATGTGGAGGCCAGGATCAGTGCTAGAGAACAATACAAGCCTTCACACAAAAATAAGACTATGAATCAGGGGTCAACATGGAGGCCAATTCAGACTAGCCCGTCTGAACAAGGAAGTCCAAGAGGCTTCTCTGGGTACTGTGTGCTAAATGATTTGATAACATAGGCAAAACCACTAGAAAATACGTGGGAAACACTGCGGCAGATGCAGTGAGAGCTTGATAATGACAAGAGAGTAAAAGTGGAGTAAAAAACCTCCTTATGCTGTTTGCTTCTACTCTTCTTGGGGGTAAGTTTTATTTTTGCAAATACACAAGGGTTCTCCTCTTTCTCTGAAAATATCATTGCTTATTATGCTTAATTGAATAAAGTAACATCTGCTTTCTACAGTGGAGCTCAGTCCACAATTTCTTGGTTATATACAATGTTACCAACAATGTATGAGTCAGACATAGGTATAGCCCCATTCAGGGAAAGCATGACATTATCTCAGAGATATTTTGTTATTGTGTCTGAACTAAGTAAAATCACTGATAACCAAAATTTTCTGAAAAGCCTCACTGATAAATGCCCGCATAGTTTCTCTCAGCTGGATGCTTATGGCTGCTGTGAATGGTACAAAGCTGCATGTAAACTATGGAGGAAAACAAGAAACTGGCTATGATATTTGCCTAATAATGCAAGGCAGATGTCATCCAAGGACAAGTAACATGCATGTTATGCATTTAGACTTGGTAGGGGAGCTTACATTTGCAGAAGCTGAAGCACAGGAGTGGTTTATACTCAAGCAATTAATCTTCTATTATGTATTGGCCAAAAAAAAATCAAGGAGACCTGGAGTAAGTGTGTCCCTAAGGCAAAGTTCAGTGAAGAACACTAGAAAATTCCAAAACAAGTCACAATTTGAAACTGATTGTTCCTACCCACCCATCCCACCTGTCACGTTAAGGAGGGGGGTCTCCTCGAACCCTTTGTATTTGATCAGCCTGCCAGTTTCCCAGGAAAGACAAGACCCTTGTGCCCAACAAGCCTGCCCACTACCTGTGTTGTGACAGCCTGTATTGGAGGGGGTTCGACCAACCTACTCGGGGACCCCCACTCACAGCATCACTCAGTCAGTCCCTTATAGTAACTACTCAGATCTCCAGCAACTTCCACGAAATGAATTTCAGCTGATGATCCACATTAAACAAAATACAGGTTTGTGACAGAATAAGGTTCAAAGATTGCTGGTGATAATACACTGACTGCAAAGCAAGCTTAAAACAACTCACTCAGTAACAGCTAGCATGAGTTAGCTGTAGAATAAAGTCCTTACCCAAAAGGTGGCCCCATGGGGGAGAAGACAGGTTCAGCCTGTCAACTGATCCCAGAAGTTACTATGGTCTTCCCTAATTTCTCCCCTCATTTGTTCACTTTTTATACTTCATAGGACGTTGCATATTCATTCATCATATACAGGATTGGTCCCAAGTTGCTCGCTTCCAATGTAAATTAGTGTGCACCCTCAGATAGCACTGCTGAAGTTCTTCAATAACTAAGCGTGTTCCTCAAGCAAGGTTTTCTCCTCTTTTGGGGGGGGAGGGGGGTATGTGAGTCAGAGGTTGCAATCTCCCACTGCCACAATTACCTTTGTCCTACTTTCCTACTTCCAGCTAAGTTTTGTTGGGGGGTGGGGGGGTGCAGCACCTTATCAGCTTGTCTTCTCTTGAGGCCAGAACTTCCTCGCTTGAATGCCTCTTTCTTAGAGAGCGGTGTTCTTTTCACTGTCTGTTCTTTGTCTCCTGCCCTTCCCAAGGCAGAATTCCCTTCATTAGAACTCCTTTTGTTCATCGATTTGGACAACTTTAGAGGCTGGGTCAGAGTTAAACACTAAATCAGAGTTGTAATCAGGAGTTTAGACACGATTCCCCCCCTTCAGACTTATTTTAGTCCAGGACGATCCATTTTCCTTACATTTAGGTGGAGCTTGAGTGACTCTAGCCATTTCTATTTTTGTTACTGATTGGCATCCCGTGCCCAGTGAGGTGTAGTAGTACCTTGGAGGCAGGTAGCTGTGGGATGGAGGTGTGTGTTAGGACTACACTGAGATTATTTCATCTGAGGAAAGTCATTTTGCCACAGTGGTTGGCTCAGCCATGGACATGTCACCTTCATGTGACAACTGCTCTGCAGCTTATCAGCTGTGTGGTGCCATTGAGTTTCCGTTCCTGCAGGGAGCACGGCAGAGCTGGCCGCAGGGTCTCCACTCCACTCCATCCTCCGTCACTCCTATCAGCATGTGCTGAGCAGGGTGTGTTGCTTAGGGAGCTGTGGTGATGTAGATTCTGTGCATGCCAACCATCCTGAAAGCCATAGCTGTATATTAGCCTAAAAAGCTGTCTGTAATACTACGCTTCTATTAGGTCCCAGTTTTCTCTAATTCCCCCCCAAAGTAATTTTCCCACACCACACCACCACCACCAAAAATAAAATCTTATAAAGAAAAATTTCATTGAGAGGATCTGGCACCTACTAAAGCAATTGAATGGAGAATGCAATTGTATTTGATGCCAAAAAGAAAAGGAAAGAGAATCTGATAATAAAATAATTAGAAAAGATAAAAATCAATAAACTGAGACAACTGGTTCATGAGAGGACTGGGGAGACAGCTTTAAGGAAAAAGAGAAAAGTGGGTAATTGCTTAAAGAAGCACCATTAAAAGCACAAATGCTAACTACTCCAGGACAGAGAAATGGTAGGAAATGTAGTAGAAAACCCTCTTGGTTAAATCATGAGCTCTCCACTGCCTCCAGCACATGACAAATGCATACAGATTGTGGACACCAAGCCAAGTAGCTGAGGACAAGTTAACACTAACAAAAGAACTTCACAAAGGCAGAAAGACCAAGTCACAAAATGGTCAAAACCAGCGGGACAATATTCCACAGGCGTTACAGTTTATTAGGGGAGAACCAAGGAAAGTATTATTTTCTCATCAGAGAATAAAAGTAATGACAAATTGATGCCAAAAATGCTAGACGAAAAAACAGCTGCAAGAAATACCAACTTAGGAAACCAAGCTATTCACTAAGATAGCAAATAACTTTAGGACATTTGCTCCATTTCCAAAGTCTGCAGGAAAATTATTTACTTTCTTCATTTCGATCCTGGTTTCGAAAATTAGAATTCTAAACAAATCTTGTTTGTAATCTGAAGATACATTCCAATTTATGGGGTTCCAAACGTAACTTTTTTTTTTTTCTCCCCATATTCGGTGAACAGAAAGAGAGAAAGAACTGTTTGGCAGCATCACAACACCTGCTGTTCCAGGAGATAAGTTGCTCATAGATTAATCATAAAGCAGACATCATCACTGTTACCAAGAGTGCCCTATAAACTGAAAGTCCACACAACAAACAGGAGCGCTTTCATCTATAATCACATTTAGTGCTAAAAAGCTCAAGTGACGTTCAATCAACTGTGGATTTGACTAAATAGTCTGTCCAAAACAGCAGTGGCAAGGCAGAGCTGTTGCAACAGCCCCGGAGCAGGGGCTGACACTCCCAACCTTTTGTTTAATTTCCCACCCCCCACCCCCCAGAACGTTCAAATAGCTCACTGCAACACCCATTGCCTTTTAGTAGCTCTCTCACAATGAATATTCAATAAAGAGTCACCGTTTCCCTAGCATTTTGACAAGGACACAGAAGAATATGTGGAATTTTGCAGTCTGAAATATTTGCCTTGCTTAAATTTGCTTTCCGTGCAAATAAAGAAAAAAGGTATTAAGAACACCACAAGCGTTCTTGCAATTAAGGTAAAAAAGCATGCTAAATATACTCATTAAAACATCTTCAAGTTGGTTATTTTCCATACTAAATTCCTAAAAGAGACCAAAACACAATTTGGATTAGTCTTTGGATTACGCCGAGATGCCCACCTCCTATAAAATCAACACGAAAGAAAATACTTAAGTGATTTTCTTCTCATTCTCTAAATACTCGAGATCACCTACAAAATTAAATCCAGGCGGGAAACAGGCACTTTCTCAGCAGCCATCCCAGGAGGACACAGCTGGGGCAGGAGCCAGCAGCGCCCATGGGATGCTCCCGGGCAGCGTGGGAGGGGGTCCCGCACCCAGCCTGCTGCCCTGGCCCAGCAGCCGGGCACCGCTGCACACCAGTCCTGCTTCTCAGGCCTCTCCCTCCTTGTCCTCGCCACCCTGAGGTGCGTGCCTCATGGCTTTTAACCCTTTGGTGTGCAGCTTGTGAGACCAAGCAGCATGACACACGCAGCTCTTTGGCGACGGCAGGCAGAGTGGAAAACATCAAAGCCCATGCCCAGAGCTTCCCATGTGACAACATCTGTCCTTCACCAGTCACCACCAGCAGTTAAGGTACCCAGTGACAGGCAGTGGGAATGGAAAAAGTAATTAATCACACCATTAAGTATGAAGCAGCAAAGACACAACACCATGCTCTCTTTCTTGGTCTTAACTGTTCTCTGTCAACCCGCGTCTCCAGTCTCTCCCATTTTCCTCTCTCTGCTTCCATACAAAACCATTCAGCTTGCAGATCTCTATGTCTTATCCCAAGCAGCAAGGACTTCCTTTCTGGGTACACATGGGCACACCGCCTGGCTAATCCTACCCTCCTCCTTCCAAAGGCAATGCTGTTAGCAGAGCCGACAGCCCCACTGGAATGGTTATCACCTGCTGACAGCTTGGATGTAACACTCCTGTGGTCAAAAGCTCCAGTGAATTGCAGACAGCTCAACAAGCAGCAAATTCTATATCTGAAACTACCTACCACTTATGCCAGTCTTACAACAAACACAAAAGATGAGCAGAAAATTAAGTGAGCTTGTTCAATTATTATGCTCTGCCTGGAAGCACTATTCACGTCCCATCCTTTCTTGCAATCACCGCCAGTAGCCACATTATTCTCTTTGGCCTAATAAGTTTTATTAATCATATACAACAAGCTTGAAAAACTTGAGGGCCAATTTTATTCAGAAGGAAGATACAACAATTAGGCAGCTGAGGTCTTTTAATGCCTGCAACATGCGGGTTCGCCTGAGCTGTGTGTTGGTAGCTGAAGCTTTTTGTTGGCAGTAAACAGGTAATGATTAGAGCCTGACTACAGTGCTGTAAGCTAATTTTCTGAGAGGTTGCAGCAGAACTGGCTCTTGGTCCATCCCAGAAATAAGAAATCAGGCAAACCCTAGCCCACCATGGCTGTTAAGAGCTGTGGAACCACCAGCAGAGCCCATTTCACCAAGTACCTGCAGCATGAAAGGGACTTATCTCATTGCCAGAGCACCTTGTTTCAGCACATCAAAGTCTGCTCAGAATTTCTAGGTTAATGGAAATGCTGACACATTGCAGGTGACTGGACCAATTCCATGAAATACAGATTAGAGGGGAAAATAAAATCATAAGCATGGAAACCACACTTTTCAGCCAGGGTTAATTAACACAGCGATGCTTCTCCAGCTTTCACACACACACACCACCATCTCCCTAAGTTCTATTTCCTCTGTTTCTGTTAGATCTTACTCCTCAACATTTCTCTTTGTGCAAAGGAATTACAAAACGTTCTTGCTTTGCACCCTAAAAGTCACAACACACTTGCACCGTGATTGCCAAAAGAAGACTGCTCCACAGCCTAACTCTTCGTTTTGACAGCCACGTCATCCTTCGATCTGGCCGCAGCGGTCCAGCTTCTGAATAAGACAGACCTGCACTGCTGTAGTTGTCCACAGGAATGACCCCTGTTCGATTGTCACACGGAGCACCACCAGCCTAGGAACCCAAGTTTAAATCCAGCTGGGCAGTCCCCTAAGCAACAAGAGATCTCCCCCCAGTTTCAGAGGCTTCCAGTCACAACAGACTCCTTGGCAGCGTCATGATTGTGAAAGCTCCCGGCTGACAGGGAGAACAAAAAAGGGTGCTGGATCACGCCCACAACGCACCACCAGCTGTGGGCCAGCAGAACTGGGAAACCGCTTCCTTACACTACGGCACTATGATGGATTTCACAAGAGCTCCAAAACATTTCCCTACTCAGCACTGCAAAAAACCTGCTTTCAATAATTCTGACTATCTGCCACTATTTTTTCCCAGAGGCTTTATGCAACAAAAGATGTGTCTCCTTCCCCACAGATGGCACGGAGGAGCTGTACACAGCTCTGAGATAGTGACCCATCATTGCCATTTAACAGCACGAGAAAGGCATCGCTTGGTACCAGGCATGAATGGACTACCTTCTGTAGGCACTTTTTATTAAGGCAGAGAATCACTCTTCATGCCTTTCCAACTAAAATAAAATGTTTGGACTGGAGGGATGTCAGTAGGTGCCCCCCCCATGTCTATTTAGAAGTGATAAAGGGAAGTGCAATTAAAAGGCTCAGGGACATCCTCATGCCTAAGAACACTGATGGAGCAGAGATGATTTCCTTCAGCAACGAGCAGGCAAAGGCCGTTCGAAACCCACATTTCGGTACGTTTACTGCTGCATTAGCATCTGGGAGGTCTGACAAACCTGACAAACGAGGACTGCAGGTAACAACGGGTCAGGGGCGGGAAGGGTGGTGGTGGTTCAGCTTGGAAGCACAAGGATAAGAAGAAATAAATGGTTTGGTTAAGAGTGTTCTAAACAAGCACACCACCTGCATTTTTCACAACTTCAAGTTTCTGTTCCCAATAAAACCACACTGTGAACTCAGCTTCTAAGAAACTGGTCAGTAAACATTCACCCAAATAGCACCAGAATCATTTAGGTAAATATTTGCATATTTGCACGTTTACTTGAAAATGAATCTTAGAAAACTGCCCATTTCTGTTTCTCATTTCCATACCAAGTACAATTCCAAATTGGCTTTTTTTTCTTCCACTAGCAATACAAACAGAAAGTTTAATTAAAAAAAAATAAAACAAAATAAACAAAGATGACAAATACCTCCGCCACACATAACTTATTTACCCAGAAAAAACCCCAACTCTTTTATTTCTGCATTTCTGCTGGATGTGTTTCTTTGACCTTCTACGTTTTGGGGTTCCCTGTATCACTTCCTGGTTTCTAACACAAAATTGAAGAGAGAATCCCATTGCTAAAATGGAAAAAAGTGCCTCATTTTCACCACCGATCTGTGACTCCAGCACAGAAATATATCAATTACTGATTTGAGGAAAGACAGCACATACCTCATACCATGTTTAAACAAAACACAGATCAGTATTTCCCCAACTCCATCTTTAAAAGTTTCAAATGTTTCAAGAGCTGTACTGATATTTAGAGAAAGATTTCAAAAAATTTAGTAAAATGGGTTGCTCTCCCCCACCGCCTTCAGATCAGGAAAGACTTTTGCGGGGTATTTTGAGTGTTCTGCTGGCCTGCTTTGTGGTAAAGTCTGAGTACTGTTCGTTGAAGTCCAAGTATGGTATCAGCAGTAGCTGAGCTGGTGTTAGACTGCTTATGCCTACACTGTTGCATAGTTCATATTTATCATTGTTGGATCATAATTCTGATAGATAATCTCTGATAAGACAGGAGGCTTGACCACTGCTGTTTTCACACGTGATGGTGTGGACCTGAAATTCTTAGTCTGCAATATAAAGAAAAACATGTACCATTATATTATGTTGTAAAATTTTGTGGAACCATCATCTCTATAGAGTCCAAACAAAAAAACAAGACCAGAAGAAACCTGGTAGGTAACATAAATTTTGCAACAGAACTGTGAAGTTATTCCTCTAAGCTCTGTGACCAGAGGGGCAGGGCACAGAAGGTGAAACCTGACATGACAGAAAGATACAACAACCACCTTCACGATGCCTGAACAGGACAGCCTTCAAATCTTTTTTTCTTAATATGATTGAAAGCAAATTTTGAAATGTTGGTATTTTCAGCAAAATAGATGCTAATGAACAATGTTAACTTCTCTAGGGGAAAAAAAAAAAACCCACAAAAAATCCCAAACAAACAACCAAAAAACACCCAGACAGGCCACAGGCAATCCAGTTTAGGCACCTAAAATTACTGGAAGCTTTTCACTTTGATCTCTGTAACTCCCATTCGCATCAGCCAAATTGTCCCAAATGCCATGGAAGAGCATATCAAGAAATTAATCATTCTAACTTCAGATTGACTAGTTTGCAACAAGGCACACAGCCATTAATTTAACCATGAGTAGAAAACAAAATATGAAGAATTACTTTTTCAATGTGCATTAAATGAGGCAGAAGCCCTGGAGAAAAGGCAGCATATTATCACGCTGTTAAATATGTATCACAACACACTGAAATTAGAGAGGAAGTAAAAGTTGTGGTGGCAAATTTATTGCTGCTGCTTCCGAGCTTCCAAGTATTTGAACCACAACTTAAAAGTTTCATGGCTGTGTTTGTCCCTAATAGAGCATAAGGAAGTGCACCCTTTCCCCCTCATTGTTAAATGCGTGTCTGTTTTCATCCCATCTTTCATCAGGCAGGTTTCTGCCGTCAAGGACAATAAATATTCTTAAGCAAAAGATCAGAATTAAAATTACTCTCTGAAGCAGAAATGTGAAAACATTAACTTTTAGGAGGTTTAAAATTCAGCTTAACCACTGGCATTGTAAATGTGATTTATTGTATTCTTAAGGCAGGGAATGCACTACATCACTCTCCATCTAGTGCTTAAACAACTACTCAGGTACTCTTAATATACACAAAGGTAGGGCCATCCAAAGGACAGACACCCTCCCAGATCCACTGTTCCTCATACACCCCCACCACCACACACAGAGATAAATGGGAGTTTTGTCAAAGCATGCACATTGCAATGAAATTACATGTTTTAGTGAAAAATACAGAAACAACTGCAAAGCGTGTGCACACACACAAACCCAACACTTACTGCCAATGGTGCTGCTGACCCACGTGCCAGTTTAGGTACCTGGAAAACTGGAAGTAAGAAATTAAAATGGTTTGCTGGGGCAAGGTGCACAGCTGTTACACCAAGAGTTCTCCTCTAGCTGTCCTCAGCTGTTGAAAGACTTTCTTCAAAATAGTACGCTCATACGTTAAGTCCTTTTTTTTTTTTTTTTTTTGTGTGTCCTACTTTTGACTGCACTATTGTTTTATTTTTCACTTTATTGCAGCTTTTGGTCACCCTGGTTGAATTGATTCAGTTAAGTGCATTTTTCCTCAGTTCTGCAGGGACACGTTGGGCCAAGGAGCCCATCTGTGCGCATTGTCCCTCTCCTCATCTGCCCCAAAGAAGCCCGTCACTGTGACAGGGACAAGCTCCCATCAAAGCGCTACAAGCACTGGTCCGTGCTGCCACCGCTGATGACACCCGCCCTTCTGCTTTCTGTTTTCCTCACCCTGCCTCCCCTGCTCTTCTAGTGCACACCTCCCCTCCTTGTCCCCTCTCACCAACCCTCTTTCACCCCATTTGTTCAGACCTGGTGGCTGAAATACACCTTGCAATGTAACATGCCTAGTGCAGGGGGGGGGAATAACCTGGAAGACACTGAGCCCACAGAAGAAACCCAGACAAGCAGTAAGGCCAGAGCAGCACTGAGGCAAAGGAGAGGACTAAACCAGGCACTCTGATTCTCTGCAGGTTCCTTCCATTTACAGTTCACCCACCTCTACGTTGCCTTCTCCCCGTGCTTCATCTCCCACTCTCCTGAAAACACTCTCTCCTTCAGCCTGTTGTTCTCTCTTACTCCCATTTTAAGCCTCCTCTTGGGCTTCTACTCCCTTCATCCTCCATCACAGCCATCTTACCCGACTCCAAGAGTAGCAAACCATCATCTGAGTTGTCAGGATCAAATTATTCAGTATAAACCTGACCCAGTATCAATTAAATATATGCATCCTGAGAAATGGTTAGTGTACCAGGAGAAAGTATGTACATTTGGCCTATTCTTACGCTTGCTCAGGGGAAAACTTACAACTGCTGATGGAAACAGGACACTTGTTTGTGCCTAGTCATTAGACTAGCTTGTGGACTGTCATCCTCATGTATAGTTTTATGTCGTTAAATGCAGAACAATCACATTCTAAAAACTCATTAACTACCTGACTCTCAGAAAGAATCCTTTTCATCCTGGATAACTCTCTGACATACATATAATGTATTAATATCATAACAACTATGGCGCTTACAAAACTCCAGACTTGTTTGAAAGTTTCCACCCCTTATTTTACTAGGACTTTTTCAGAAGGACAATGTATCACATATAGATATTTTCCTCAATCCTTGCCTCCCACCCCACTCTCAACAATAAAGGACATGTCCTTGTACCTGCACATAGTCAGCAATAGACTTGTAATACATTTCAGGCTCATCAAATGCCTTACCTCTGCGTGTGAAAATCAAGCATAAAGTCACACCACTGACAGCAGCAACACTTGCAGGTCCTGCTATCAGGAGGTAAGGAATCCTGGGAGAAGTATCTGAGAGATGAGAAAAGAAAGCTAGTTAGAGCTAGATGTCAGTACCCACTGACTGCACGATGCTACTATCTACCTTAACCAGAGGAGAAAGCTAATCCTGTACCCCACAGCTCAAACGAGCTGAGACACACAGATGAGATGTCTGGATGCCAGCCAGCAATAGGAACCCACACCCCATCACTTGTGTGTACAAACACATTTCTGTTTTCAACTCATCTGCCTACACGGTCTCCTTCAAATGAGCTCTCCAGCCATCCCAGTAAAATGCTGTTATCAATGACCGGTGTATGCTGACTTGTATCCTTCATGCCTCTGCTGACTCATTTCAGTGATACGAGCACTTCTTCAGCCATTCTTACAAAACCTACTGGAACAGACTTCCAACAGGTCCGGCACAGCCAGCTGAGAGGCTGAATTTTACCTTTTACTACCTTTGGCCCCGGGAAAGGTCACTTGAAAGTCACAGACAGACATTCGCCAAGGAATTTTTCGCCAGACCATCACCACTGTGGGAAGCTGGACAAAATTCAGCTTCAGGGGTTCAAAGCTTCAAACCAAAAATTAGTGAGCTGTATTACAGTGGCTGCTGAAAGCAACTTTTCTGTCATCGATGATTAAAAAGATTACTGAAACATTGTACTGGGCTTGCATGACAAGGCTTTGGTAGTGGGGGGCTGCAGAGGTGCCTTCTGTGAGAAGGTGCCAGAAGCTGCCCCCATGTCCAATGGAGCCAACGCCAGCTGGATCCAAGACAGACCCACCGCTGGGCAAGGCTGAGCCCATCAGCAACATTGGTAACATCTCTGGGATAACGTATTTAAGAAATGGTAAAAACGGCTGCACAACAGCAGCTGGGAGGAATAACGTGCGAGAGCCCCAGCCCCGCAGCCCCCCAGGCCGGGGCAGGAGGCCGGGGGGCTCCAGGCGCCGCAGCAGAGCCCCCCCGGCAGCCCCTGGAGAAGCCCCCGGCCAGGCGGGCTGTGCCCCCAGCCCATGGAGCCCCCGGGGGAGCAGCTCCCCCCCGCAGCCCGGGCAGGACCCCCCCGGGGCAGGGGGTGCCCGCAGGGGGCTGTGACCCGCGGGCAGCGGCGCTGGGGCAGCTCCTGGCAGGGCCCGTGGCCCCGCGGGGAGAGGAGCCCGGGCTGGGGACCCCGCGGGGACCCCCCTGGGGCCGGCTGGGCCTGGGGGGCTGCGCCCTGGCAGGGCCCCGGGCTGGGGCAGTATTTCTGGCAGGACCTGTGGCCCCATGGGGGACCCACACTGGAGCAGCCCATGAAGGACTGCTACTGGTGGGAAGGACCCATGTTTGGAGAAGTTCATGAAGGACTGCGTCCCACGGGTCAGGTCCCACGCTGGAGCAGAGGCAGAGCATGAGGAGGAAGGAGCAGCAGAGACAAAGTGTTATGAACTGACCGCAGCCCCATTCCCTGCACTGCTCAGGGGGAGGAGGGAGAGAAGTTGGGAGTGAAGCTGAGCACAGGAAGAAGGGAGGGGTGGGGGGAAAGTGCTTTTAGATTCATTCTTATTTCTCACTATCCTACCCTGATTTGATTGGCTAAAAATTAAATTAAATTAATTTCCCTGAGTCAAGTCTGTTTTGCCCGTGACAGTAAGTGGTGAATAACCTCCCTGTCCTTATCTCAACCCGTGAGCTTTTTGTTGTATTCCTCTCCCCCTGTCTCGTTGAGGCAGTGGAGCGATGGAGCAGCTTGGTGGGCACCGGGTGGCAGCCAGCCAAGGCCAACCTACCAAAAGCAGAATGAGAAACTTTTGTGAAACAGAACAGGGACAGAAAGAAGCACGCACTGACAGTTTCTCCATACAATGCCCCGAAACATTTGGTTTCAACTGACTAATTCAAAGTTATTAATTTCTCTACCAACATACACTAGGACTTTGGCTTGTAACCCCACTTAAACCAATCTGCTGAGCCCTGGAACTCAGTGGAACAGCTTCACAGCAGCGCACAAAGAAGCCCAAGAGCATGATGAAGAGCAATTGCAGAACAACGTTACATACGTGACAGGTCTAGGGAGAGGGTCTGGTTTGTAGCTGGGTGGGTAACCAGGCAGGTGACAGTGGGATGCGTGCTGTTGACCCAGGCTATGTAGCTCACTCTGGTCACTGTTCCGTTGGGGTGATGGACTTCTTCCTCGGTGCTGTGACTACTTGCAGAGACCCAGGAGATGTCAGCAGCTGGCTTTCCAGCAGATGCTCGACAGACCACTCCCCTGCTGTTGTCACAGGTCAGAGTCACTGTCGGAGGGACTAGAGAATTAAAAAAGGCCACAAGCATTAGTTCTAGTTCAGTACTAAATCACCGACTGAGAAACTGACAATCAGGTCGTATTTAGCTTGCATGACTAATTCAAGAGTTTTAAAAATAATTTGCAATATTAGTACCAACGATCTTCACACAAAAAGATACATCAAAAAGTAGTCCCAGGTGAGTATCTCTAAAACTAGCTAGCTGCATCTAAAAGTACTGCTTCCTCCTGTTTTCTGAAAGGTGACTGCAGCTGTAACAGGTGAAGGTGGGATGACAGAGGGGGTGGATTAAATGGAGATTTGTAAGCAGGGCAGCACGCATACTGAAGAGAACACAGCTTGCTGCAGCTCCAGCTACAACATTTAGGAGATTGGGCAGGTAGGATCAGGACTTGGATAGTAAGGAAATAAAGGAGGAATTGGACAAAACTGTTCTGCCTAAAGCTGAACGATTCATGTTCTGCATTTGACGAAACAGGCAAAGGCTCAGACAATACCTAAGCCATTATGGGAAAGGCAAGGCCCTGCAGAGAAAAACAACAACAAAAAATAATCAAGTGATAAAAATTAATAATAGCAATTATAGAGTTCCAAAATTCATTTCCCATAATTATTAGTTATATTCAGATGGCTTAACTAACATGGCCAGAACACAAAATCTTCTCTCATGGCTTGTTTTTGGTTTTGGGTTTGTTTGGGTTTTTTTAATTTATGGAAACCTAGAGATAGTTTACCTGTCTATCTGAAAAGGATTATTTGATGTATTCATTATGTTCCCTAATATTCTTTTGCTCCTGACTACGTGGAAAAGAGACTAATTTCATTTTTTAGTGATGCAGTCTTATAGACAGCTTTCAATATTTCTGGAAGAGTAAAATATTTCCAGATAGTGTCCTGAAACTTTTGCTTCCTTCCTATTCAGCTCTTACCCAGGCAAAACACATGTTGACCTCATTGTGAATTTTGTTTTAGCATCCTCTTGCTCGGCTTGTAGGTGCAATGTTTATTTGGTACCTTCTATGTGCATTAACTTAACCAAGAGTGTATACTCCTGGTTGTGTGAACATTATGCCCAAAGAACTCGTTCAGAAACTATGCAGACTGTTGGAATTGTGCCTTTTAAAACATCCCATTTGCGAGTCAGGAGGAGTTAAATAAACCAAAACACAAAACCCCCAGATTATTTCTCCACAGAACAGCCAAGTCCTGTTGCACAATTCCTCATGCCTTTTGCCTTTCTCCACATAGCCAGAGTAAATCAGCTTACCTCTTTATTTTCAATTTCAGTATGGATCCAAAATGAATTTCATTTCTTACCACCAAAGCAAATCATTTTTATCTACACAACATACACACCCAGAAAAAGGCAAGATGTCTATTACCTGTCACAGTTAGAGAAGAGAAAAATAGAAAATTCCCTGCTCTGCTGACGACTTCACAGGTGTAGTTTCCCTCATCATCAAGGTTCACAGGGTAAATCCGAAGAGCAGGGTCACTGTCAGGTGAATATCTCCACATCATCCTCTCACTGCAGTTTAACTTCTTTGTCTTGTTGTGATCACTTCTATAGGCCAACAAGCAGCAAGTGCTGCATTTCATCTTCCATATCACCATTAGCAAAGGCTCCTTGGAGGTGTAAGGGCAACTCAACACAGCCTCATGACCAACCTCCACATTCACCATGTTGTAAGCTACATAAGAAGAAAAAAGACATTAAAAATGATGCTACAGCCATTGTCAAAGCCTAGGAACCTGGCTTCATCACACTTACAAATTTCTGCTTCCTTACTGTACTGGCACCTTGGAGACACACCGCTCTGTGCAGACACATATAAGTAGCATTACTGGAATAAATCTGGAAATGCAGTGGGGACGATGCCTTTCTGCTGGGGCACGGTGCAGTTATGTGATGTGTGCTGATGAGATGCAGGCCCTCCACCTTTTTTTAGGCAACAGATTTCTACCACTTTAATATAGGTTTTGAAAAACTAATGGGGGGCGGGGGGGGGGGGGGGCGGGGGAAGAGAGGAATATTCAACCTTAAGGAAAAGTAAACTACTTTTCACAAAAATTATTGAGTTATTGAATTAGGCACCTTGGTCAAAGTGTGAGTAAAACCAGGGATAGCGGTGAAACATACACCTGTGACAAGGTTAAAACCCCAGATCACTCAGTGCACTAGTTCTCAGGCATATTTGATAATGGGCATATATAGATCCGGTTTCTACGAGAAAATCATAGCTCTCCTGATATCGTCCCAGTTGAACAGGAGATGGCTCTTCAGACGATCTGTGTTGGATTTCTATCAGATATATCATCGCGTACCGCTCCGCAAGGCGCACGATTATTTGGCAGCTGAGGTGACATCGCTATTTGCATTCACATTGAACAATAAGCAAAATTTCCCCTGGTGAACTGTGAAGTCTCAGTGTACTGGTGAGCTGGGAATATAGAGTACTAAAGAGCGCTGTATGTAGTTTTAGATCTTTCTTGCTTACCTTGTCCTTCAACCAGACCGATTAGCAAGAAAAGGAGCGCAGCCAGAACTGCCCATGTCTGAGCCATCTTTAGCAGAAGGAATCAGCAACTGCAGAAAGCAAAGGCAAAGAAAATGGCACGTAGTCAAAAACTGTGAGAACCCCTTTAAGAAGAACACATAGTAAAACCTGTTTCCTTTGAAAAACCAAGTTCTAAACAGTACCTCATGTCCAGTATCATTCTTGTACTGAAGAAAGTAAAGCAAAAAGGGTTTTGAAAATAAGAACCCCACTATTGTTTACAAACAAGTTTAAAAAATCCAGGTTCTCTGATACCATTTTACAGGCACCTCTAGCTGCTCCCTATTCACGCCCAGCTAGCTAGCACAAAGATAGCTACAGACCCCTTCCTGCTGCTTCACAGACTTACCTGCAGAAGATGAAAAAAGGTTTTGCAAGAGCAAACGTGCACGCGTTACAACTCTTTCTGAAAAATCAAGGTAACAGCATGTACAGGAAACCTCATCAACTTCATCAACTGTTTGACAAAAAAATGATTCCTGACCCTTGCGTGCTTTTCATTTCTTGAAGGGTAACTCAATTCTGCAGTAGAACAAAAAGGGGCAAACATCCTATTGCAAGAGATCAAAACCACGTGAGTTTGTTTCCTGCTTTCCTAGACACAGTGAACCAGAGGCATCTAGTAACTTACGCTGTTCCACAACCAGATGTACATTTTAACAAACCATATCTTAGAAACGGCTAGCTCCTTTTTGGCAAAAAGAGCAGCAGTTCATTGGTAAGATTAAGACAGCGCCGTCATCCAAACGCGTTGTTTTCTGGTTCACACAAAAAAGCAGAACTCTACGCTATCCTAAAGCTTTCCAATCAAAATATATGTGGTTCTCAGTGGAGATTCCTGATGTGAACCCGTTCAGCTGTTGTTTGAACATGGATTTGGCCAAAAACATCACTGATACCTTCCTATGGTCAGGTATCATATACAAACGACCCCAATTTGGCATGGCAAACTTGCACTGCACTGCACTGAACAATGTACACATGTATTCCCGCAGTCAAACTCCCAAACTCTTTGGCTCAGGTCTCAAGGAGAAGCACCCTGCTGCAGTAGGCACCTGTGCTGGTTTGTCACAGCAGGAATGTTCACAACCAACACACTGCTGTGCCCCAGCCAGCTGGGGAAAAAAAGCCCAGGTCTCAGAGCATCTGCTTGTTTCCACAGCACTGCAGTTCTCTGATGTTACTGTCTCAGAAATCAGTGGCCACACTTTTGTCTTGAGGGTCCTTGTAGCCTGCCCATAAAGCCATCTCATTGTCCATCACTCGCCTCCGCATTCCCTCAAATCATGCTCGTGGTAGACCTTTTGTCATTCTCTCCTTTGTGCCATCATTTGTATCTCTTTAAATCTTTTATGTTCTGAATCAGTCACCCACAGCGATGACTGGAAAATTGTGTTTTCATCCCATGGGAAATACTGAAACATTGTTTTCATTCCCAAGTCAAACCCTAATACGCACCAGAGAAGCAAATATCTTTGTGCAATGATTGAATCAGAAATGTCATATGTTTTGCAACAGGACTACCCTTCTGGGCTATTAAGATCACACACTGTTCACACCCATATTTAAATACAAAAATGCTTCTCAGTATGCGCTGGGAAGAGGAGGAAAGGCAGCCAGGGTTCACTGCGCACGCAGGAACCTAAATCCTCATCTGGTATCAATTGCTGTAAAAGTAACAGGCTTCAATTACGCAGCCTTAAAAAAATCATTTTAAATGTCAAATACATCAAGTGAGGACACCTGGTGCACAGAAGAAATACCAGAGCACTGCTACATTTGTGGCACAAAAAGAACTAACGCTGCCACATTTGTGAGCTGAGTGCAAAAGAAAATAATATTTTTTTAAACACAACGCGATGTGCCCGCACATTCAGACAACAGCCTGACGGTTTTCTTCACGGTTCTAACAAAACACTGATGCATCTAGATGAAAAGCTTTCGTTGTAACCCGTAAAAAGTTGTAGTACAACCATGCTGATCAGTACTCTGCTACTAACATGCAACAAGGAATATAACTCTTATATTAAAAAACTCCCAAATTCAAATTCTTGTTCACTTAAAATCTTTGCCACAAATGAAATATTTTCTTTTATGTTACTTGATGCAGTCAAAAGGTTTGGGGTATTTTTGCAATTTGGATAAAGTATGCATGCAAAAGTTGCTTTCAGTCAAAAAGTGTGAAAAATTATTTTTTTTTTAAACCAAAAAATAAAAGATGCTTTTTGGCCAGAATTATGTACTTAATTTGACCCAATTTGCAAATAATTTTTCAGACGCTTTCAAAAGAAAAGTAAAAAAAAACTTCCACAGTGTTTATCAGCAAACTCAGTATTCACCAATTTTGATGGATCTATAAATATGCATAAAGAGAATATTGTCATATTGGAACTTGTCCCAGAGAACAATCTTTATTTAAAAATGCATATAAGTCTCATATATATGGGGGTTATTTGCTCAAAAGAACAGGCATTAATGATTAAAAGTGGAGCCCTACAGAAAGAAGAGAGTATATGTTTAAATATTCATGTATGAAGCACAGAATTTAGACTGCAAATTTCAAGGTTCACAATCCTTGAATGCTTGTGTAAGCGAGAAGTCAGTCTCAAAGTAAAACCCAAAAAGGAGAAACCAAGCAGAGCTGAATCAAATTGATCTAAAAGCTGCAAATGAATATTTGTAGATCGTCTTGTGTTATTTCCTTTGATGAAATTAAAATGCCTCACTAACTACATAAAAATAAATTAAAATTTTTATTCAGCCTTGATGGCGGTGCCTGGCACAAGATGCGCATCACTCTTACATCAGCCTCAGCTTTCCAGCGGGGGAACGGCACCGGTCACCCCCAGATCCATCCTGAGGAACGCTGAGGCTGGAGGAGCGTTACTTGGCTGCCAGGCTGGAGAGGAGCCCTCCGGCCAGGGGTGCCTGCGAGGCGCACAGCAGCAGGGCCACCGCGCTCCGGTCTTCTGATACTCACAGTTCTGGGGATGGGTAGGGAGATGTTAGCGCAGGCAGCTGGTCCAGCGTAGATGCCTGTCCCGGTGGCTGCTGGCGAGGCGGCTCCTGTGCCCAGAGATGTACCTGGACCCCCCCACTCCGTCCTCACGAGTACAGTTGCAAAGCAGTAAGAACTAGCTCAGTTTAGGACCATCCATCCAAGATAATCCCCGTTTTCAGCTGTACAGTTCATTAATTCCATTTTGTTGATTCTTCCAAGATCTTAACAGGCAGCTGATATGTCCCACAGACAGGCATAAGCCCCTACCCCCTCCGAAAGGGCTGAGTGAAAACAAACCAGCTGGTCGCACACTCCCGCGGCAGGGATGTGACACCAACTAGGGAAACAAACCGCTTTCTGACACAAAGAACAAACCACAACACAAAGCTGTCTGCTGCTACACATCAAACACGAGCTACGAGCCTTGAGCTACGCAAAGCACCGACTTAAAATCAGATAAACGTAAGCAAAGTCCAACATAATGAAAATATACGTTGACACAATCCGGAGGAGGAAAAGGTGCAGACTATAAAGAACGAGGAATCAGTCAGTGCGGCAGTCGTCACCACAACTTTTTAAAGAGTAACCAATATGTCACAATAGCCATTGCCATGATTAACTCTGCAAAATATGGCTCTGCTTTGCAGCTGAAGCATTTTAAAGGGTAGAGAAGACCTTGCCTCAAAAGTCTGTCCTGTATAACAGACCTTTTGGGCAGGAGAGGGCTGGCAGGGACGGCAAGAAGAGGAGGCAGGTGCACACAGCTGTGTCACCTCTCCCACCGGAGGGCACGAGGAGAAGGTAACCAATACACGAAGCAAGGCTACGTTATTTAAAATCCAAACCCACACTTTTATGGGTTAGAGCCTTCATATCACCCACTACAAGGCATTTGATGTTTCCACCTCTTCACCCAGGCTTCTCTTCTCCAAGCCATACTCCCCATCCCTTGGCTCTGGGAGGGTGGCAGGGCTTCTGCAGGCACGAGTCCTTGCACCCTGCGTGGGGCTGGCTGTCGTCGCAGGGGGCCGGGAGCCCTTAACCAAACACTCACCAACCACACAGCAACCAGTACCGAAGCCTGCAGGCAGCCAACACCTTTTCTGAAGTGAGAGGTGCTGGTTATGCCACATGTTCAACATCCCCAGGTCAGCCTCCACGTTCAGCTGTCCTTTTGAGCGTGGGGAACTCGAGGAGCTGGGGTTACCCATGGTACGGCATTTGCAATAAATAACTGGAGCAGTTCAAACGGCAATTTCTCCCATTACTCCTCAGTTTTAACGCGAGCTGCCAGGCGTTTGATTTGTAAGCGTTACCTGAAGAAATGCAGCAGCAGATGTGTCCATGTGTCCGCAGACCCCGTGCACCTCAGGCGCCAGCTCCCCGCATATTTTTGTGCAGCCTGTTCGCGGAGAGCTTTGCACCAGCTCAGGGAGCAGCCGGCAGTCCCCGCTCAGGGGCAGATCTGACTCGACTGCTGCCCCGGTTTCTCCTGAGCAATGGTCCTCTCCCGGGAATTCCTAAAGTCCCTCTGCTGCAAATGAAGTTAGAAAATGTAGGAAGACTTCGAATGCCCTAGGAGGAAGACAAATTGTATATCAAAAGGTGCAGCAGACAGATACTCCCAAAGCTGTTCATTCTCAGAAACTGCAAAGTTTTTTGGGGGAGAGGAGAGGTTGCGTTCTTGCTCTGTCCTGAGCCATCTTCCTTAATCACCTGCAACTGGCCACTGCACATGCTGTTGGGCTAATGGACCTTTGGTTTGACTTTACAGCTTCCTAGTGTTTTTATTCTCTGGCCTGAAAACGCATCCATGAAGCCCTGTCCTAGCACAGCGGAAGGCTGTTAGCACTGTCAGCAGCTGGAGGAGCTGTAGCTCCATAGTGCATTTCCTATATGTTTCATACCTGCTGGCATCAGTGGAAGCCAGAGATGGTTTGTGGCTGCGAAAATCAACCCATTCGGTTCGTGAGCTAGTTTCATTCAGTTCCAAATACATACAAACTCCGAAGTGTTCTCAACAAATGGGGAAGTAGAGGGTAGATGGCTTTCTGAAAGAGAGAACTAGACCAATGGAAGGAGTTTTGAAAACAGTTATGAACAAGTTATACTGAACAACTGTAAAATTACAGTGTTTTGGTAACATACACCCGAAGGTAAATAGGCTTGAAGCTTCCTCCACAGAAAGGCAAAGGTTTGTGGTGTCTGTGTGTTGGGTTCATCAAGATATTAATATTTAGGATAGTACTAATGTAACATTACAACAAAGTTGGCTTTTTCCCAGAGGGGAAAAAGAATAAAAATGCTATACAACAGATGAGTATTTTGTCTGGCTTTTTTTATCTTTAATACCTGTAATTCAAGAAGGCAGGTGGGTATTTCCTTTCTTCTCAGAAATATTTACCTTTTTAACACCAGCCCATCTAGAAAACAGCTTAGTCCCACAAAGTTATGAGCCAAGAACACGAGTGAAGTTGTACACCTCACACCTATAGCATCCTTGCAGCCAGCCTCCTCAGGAAGCACCGTAACCCAGCACTGGGAATGGAGAGTAGGAGCAAAGGATGAACAAGACCACCACTGCTACCCACCACCCACCCCCAGTAATCTGTTCTCTTCCCTTCAGAAAGGCAGAAGAGATTTGCTTTACGTTTTCCATTGTATGGGGGAAAAAAACTAGTCCATGTACCTAACAGCTTGACCTCCCCAGGTATAAACCATCTGCAGCTCTCACCAATGTCAGCAAACATATGGGAAGAACCACTGCTGATAATGAAGCCTTTAAAACCTGACACTTCCAGGTTAAAATAGGCAGAGGCAATTATATTGTAATTCCAACACCAAAGAATAGGATTTATTTTTTAACTGTAGCTAATTTTTCCCTAATTGTCGCCTAATTTGTGCCTAACACTCACCAGACCAGCATGGCCGTGTTCAGCAACTTCTGCTCATGGTCCTACAAGGACCCTTACCACTTGTAGGTCATTAACCTCAGGGCCTTCTCACTCCATCCCAATACTCCAGATGTTCCTGACCTGAACTATTTTAATTCCTGCCTCTTGTGGACCTACTGCACCTAGCTGCCAGTTTTCCAGGAGGAACCTGCAAACCAACAACCTGTAAGTACAATTACTGCCTTCAGAACTGTGGACAATCCAAGAAAGTCTCCTATACAAGTATTCAAAGATGAACAGAAAAGAGATGGTTTATAGGTGGACACTTTACTCCCAAAACACTTCAATAAGAATCGGTACGTATCTCAGACTCCCCGGATAAAAGTTTCCTCCCATCTTTCAGCCAGAGGTATTGGCCTCCCACTCTACAGGCAAAACGTGATGCACCACACATCCCAAACTGCACGTAAAGAAGCTACAAACCTCAAATAATTCCCACCTTAAAAAGAAAGAAATAGCAGAAGAAATGGTGTAGAGCAGAAATAGAACCCCAGGCGGTCCTTCCACATTTATCAGTCACTCTTACGTGTAGCATCGCTAAAGGGTGCTTTAGGCAGTGCCAAGCAGGGTTAGAGACACAGGACTACTGGGCCCCTCTCCTGTTCACTGCTCCTCCTCCTTCACCCCCCAGGGAAGCTAGTGTTCCCTGCAAGCTACAGCTGCCTCCCCCCAGGGAGAGCTGTGAACATCCTGCAAGAAGTCCCAGGAACCCGCAGCGGACCCAGCTGGGAGTCAGCTACTCCAGCCCCAAGGAGCTGCATACTCAGCCCTCCCCAGACTCATCATATAGAAGTAGATTATTTATTTTTTTTTAACAGGAAGAGAAAATATCTTCTCTTCTGTGTTTATAGAGCAGCTAGATCAATGCTTCCAAATATGAAATCCATACTGTTATCACATGGCAAAGGAGAAGGCTCAATAGTGGTTTTTTTTAGTGGCTTCCATTTCTGTGGGTTTTGTATCAAGTGGAACAAATCAATTTATAACAAAGCATACCTGATATAGAAACCTGTATCTGTACTGGAAAAAACTACACATCTCACCTCTCAAATGCAAACTAAAGTCATGACACCAGTGTCAGGATGGCATTTATCACTGCCTACAATCTTTTGGTGGGGCATACTACATCAAAGGGGATGCTTCTGCTTTATTTGTTTCCTTCCTCCCCATGCAGGCTGCTTTGCTGCCATAAACTCTCTTTCTTATCAGCCAGCTTAACACCTCTAGCCCTGCGTCACTTAGTGGTTTAGAAAAATTCTCCACGGTGGTTTCCAGTCAAACTCGCCCAGTTTCTTTCCTGCATCGCAGGGGGTTAGCAGCGCTTCTGGCTGATTTCACGCTCGATGTGAGGCAGTGTGATGCAGAAGGGTAGAGCTCCAAGGGAAGCCCAGGCCTATGGCATATCCTTATTCAGGCTGGTGCTGCCCCAACTGCCTGCCTTTTTTGCAGACCTTTTTTGGTCTGCAGGTGGAAAATGCGATGTGAAGTCAGGTCGGCTGTCAGGAACATTGACGCTGTGGTGGGGTTGTGGGCATTGCTGGTAAAACGTTTTCATTTTCTCACCATCAGGCCAGAGGGGAAGGCTCCTGAGGTCAGGGTGGCAGAGCAGTGCCGGCTCCAGGCTGGGAGAGCAGGCACAGCAGGACTTTTGGCTCCTTATTCAATGTCCTAAAGTGCTGGGTCTTGTCTATGAGACAAGGCACTACAAAACAAGTGAGAGACAGGGAAATAAGATGCAAAAAATAAAAAAATCATTAAAAAAAATTAAGCTAGCACAGAGTGTGCAGAAGCAGGCTCAGAAAGCCTCCCACTCCCCACCACAAGGCTCTGGCTTGCATGCTTTCATGCCCCAGACCACAGCCTTCCTCCCACCCCCTGCCCTTAGCCCTGTACAGCCCCTGCCACCACGCACAGCTATGCACCCACTTAAAATACATGTAGAACATCTGAATTGGCTAAAACTATCTGTGCTGCAATTGTGTCTATGTGTGCATGTTGCTACGTATGTGTGTGTTTATAAAAAAGCAATATATAGAGATACAACATTACGCACACACTCGTAGAGCTGTTGCAATTAAGTGACAGTGTACCTAGGGATGCTCAGCTAACGAGTTACATCACTGATTATACATCTTTTTCCATATAACTCTTATTAAAGTGGATACTTTCAGTAAAGCAGCTGCCAGGGCTGCCGCTCCCAAAAAGCCCAGCTTGTGCAGGCAGACACCGCAGTCCCCAGCATGGGCAGTGACCTCCCCATACAGCAGCAGGAGAACATTAAAACTCACCCCACAGCAGGACATCCAGCCCGGTAGTGAGGCCAGGCTCAGCCCCCCCACCCGCCTTTTTCCCCTCCTGAAGAGGGGATGCCTCCAGTGCCAGGGCCCGGAGCCAACAGCTATCTTGAAAATGGAGATAGGAGAGCAAAACGGCACTGGCAGCGCTGCCTCACCAGCTTTCCTCCCCTCTTTCTTTTCCTCCTCAGCCCCCCGCTTGCAGAGCAGAGAGCTGTGTACCTCACAGCCCTCCTACACAGCAGGAAAAGTTATTTGGCCTGTTTGCAAAGTCTCCATCACTAGAAACCTGGGTTGCAGGTTGCTTCTACGTGGTTTATTGTCAGAGCTGGTTTATGACTTCTGTAATGATAAAGAGCCTCTGGCTAAAGGCGTTAAAACATGCATCCGTAGCGATACACTGAAGGCATCTTTGAATTATACAGGCTTCCAACAAGGTCCTTTGAACAGGCCGATTTTTCCAAGTGAAGCGATGCATCATGTAAAAGAAGCTAGGCTGTAGACACTGACTGCAGTTTACATGGGAGTCCCTGCAACTGTATGAAGAAAACCACCTCATTCAAAGTCCAGATTCAATGCTTTGGAGTCAAGCACCTCTCCACTCAAACAAGCTTATGTACATGTGCTACAAAACTCCCACAAACTAGCTTTAACGCAGTTAATAAGGGCATAAGGAACAGTGATCTCATTATGCCCGTAAGGGATCCTGGCTGAATGCATATGTGCACATTACATTGAAAAGCTTGAAAACCAGTTTTCACTGAAAAAAGGCATTTTGATCTGAAAAGTTTGGACTAGCAGTCTATATTTCTTTACAGGTTCTAGAAATATGTATTTCGCTACCTACTGAAACTTGTCTTTTTCCTGTTCACACGGGGCAGTTGTGAGATGGCTACCAAAAGGACTTTGGGGTTTTCCTGTGAAATAGGCAGGTGGCATTGAACTGGCGAAGAACAAATGAGCACTATAGGTTTCTGATCAGCTCCTGAAAGAAAAGCCAGCTCTGTCTACTGTCACAGACAGGGCGAGGTCATCCTGACTTGTGAAAGAGATTTTTATTTGGGAAAATTAATGCCTTCTCATTACTGAGGGGCACTTACCTTGCAGAATGCCTATAGTCTTGCCTACCTGTCCTCCATAACAGTATGTACCTCTATAACAATTGTAGTCCTTAATAGACAGAACGTATAGGTATTTTAGAGACTGCAGTTTCAGTAGGTGTCTTCATGTCCCCAGTTACCATGGATGAACTCATGTTCCCTCCCTCAACATGAAATTAGTCTGGTGTCTTACTATTTACAGTCCTGCTGCAAGCACCTTGTATTTATGACCTTGAGCTCAAGCACTCGTTTTCATAGTATTTATGAAGCAAACTACTTGTAAACAGCTTCTGTGCTTATACGTAGCATAGAACATTGAACTTTGAAGAGTTAAAAATCTCTCCGAGCTCAAGAGAAGTGCCTCTTCAAAATTACTGCTCCATCTTCTAGTGTCTCGCAAAAAATAAAAACAGAATTCTCCTTAGTTTCTTTTCAGCTATTCTTATAGTTGCCAGGAGGTGGAAACATGGTTACACCAACTACAAGAGAAGCATCATGTTGATGTGTAATTGTACAGCATGCTGCCTGCTGAAGAATAGCGCTAAAAATATCTGCAGTCTGAATTGGCTCAGTGGAGCCCAAAACAGGATCATACGATGCTCTTCCCGAGCCCCCCACCCACCTCCCCCCAGCTAGCAAGACATCTACACTGCTTGTTACTGCTTCTCAGCATCAAGGCTGCCCTTTAAGCGGCTGGTTCTGTCAGATGTGACGTACACAATTATTTCAACAAAAATCCAAAAATCAGTCTGCCTTAGATGGAAAGGCTCACAAAGCAGCTGCCATCGCAGCCCTTCAGAGCTGATAATCAGATGCCTGGCAAGGCAATGAGGAGATAAATGCTCACTTGCCTTATTTATTGAGATGATACGTGTCTGCTTTGATGTTCAAAAACATTACACGCGTGCCCAGGTATGAAAAACATGGCAGGGTCAGACAGGCTTTGGTAACCACAGAAACAGATACACATCTGACCACCTTCCCCTTGCCATTTGGTACCGCATGTTAAGTCCTAAGAGAGAACCCCTTACACAAAAGGCAAATTTACATAAAACCTTGGAAAAGGGGAGAGGGATGCGACACTGTTAAAAAGACTGTAGACAAAATAGCCTTTCTAAACATCCCATGGTGAAGATGAAGCATTGTGCCTGGGTTTGGTTTCTGTTCATGGAACGCTGAGTCCAACTTCATTTCTGCTTCCCATGCATCCCCCACCTGAGCTCATGCTGCTGGGAGTAGAGTAGGAGCCTCAGTTTTACTCAGAGAAAACTGAAGAGCACAGACAGACACGAAATATGTCAGAAGACATTTCAGAGGAGAGAAGAACCCAGGAAATCCTTCTTTGCACAGAGAGCTGTCGCAGAAAGGGAAAGGGGGATAGGTCTCAGTACAGCTGGAAGGAAACCATCTCTCCATTTCAAAGAGCACAACACTGAGAAGTCTGTTGCCTCGATGAACGCAAAGCCTGGAAGAACTAAGATTAGATGTGAGAGAATTTCAATTCCAGGACCAGGACTAGAAAAGGCATGAAGAAATTATTCTTCTTTGCCTAGGAGGTAAGTGGGGTTAACAGGCAAAGTGAATAATCCCAATCAACCCGTACTAGCAATCCCAGAAATAAATTCCCCAAAACCTCGAAGGGTGCCACGAAACACAACATGAATCCCAGATATTCATCATGTGCAGTAAAATGAAGTTGTTCTTACACCATCTCAGGACTATTAGCTTGCTTAAGCAAAACATCTCGGACTTCACAAACAGCGTCTTCACGGTACAGGTCCTTGGGTAGAAAAAAAGATGAACACATACACAGACCAAAAAGAAATAAAACAAATTACTGGTATTCAGAAGTAAAACATACCAATCCAAATTAAGAAAACACCTGTTTATTCAAAAAGTGCCTAATGCAAGACTACAACTCAGAGGTTATGTGGAGGGGTCACCTGGCTAAGATGACAAAGTTTCACACATCTAAGCCAACAGCCTGAGCTCAGGCTCAGCGTTCCGTTTGCAAGATACCTTATGTCACATTAGCACACAACTACATAATCCCAAAAGGCCATAGAGGACACACCTGAAGTCCATAAAGCAATAGTCCCGTGCTCATTCAGCGCACTCTGTTTTGGCACGACCAGGAGCTGGACACTAAGCCACGTGACTTCGGTGAACATTGGCCAGAATCCAGCTCAGCTGCACCTTCTGCAAAATCGCTCAAAACCAAAAGCAATGCAAGTTAGTTGGGATCATCTCACCTTCCTCCCTGGGGAGCTCTAGCCTGCTAACCTCTTTGGAATTATTACAATGGGAAACAGGGAGTCATTAAATCTAAGGGTCATGCCAGAAATCCGCCTCTGAGACTTGTGATTTTATTAAAAAAAAAAAAAAAAAAATCAATCCTAAACTCCATCTTCAGAAAAGATGCATAGATATATCAATAGATATAGATATGGAAATATAAAGATATAGATACAGATATATCTTCTTACCTTTGACACACACAATTATCCAGGATATCGTGACTACAGCCCACATCTTTTCCTGCTCAGAATCCACCTTCAGAGCTTTGTTCTGTTCCAGGCCACCCTCTGACCTCTTTGCTATTGACAATGCTCACACCTCATACAACGACGACCAACATGCAAATAAAAGTCTGCAGAACTCCATTTTTCCTTACCTAAAACTTAATGGCAGAAAGGTGACTCCTTTTATTTTTTGTCAAAACATGTTGGAGAAAGCTTTAAGGCGGCAACAGATTAATACAATCCCTATATTTTAACAAAGCTGGGAGAACAGCCCGGAAGGAATATGAGCTGGTTTCTCCACTTGGCCCTGATCAGAACCAACCTGCAAAGCTCTAGTAGCTCACCACCACCACCAGCTGAGAACCTCGGCTAGTTAGGCCAAATAGATGTTCCTGTCTGCTGGAGGCTTGGAGCTGAAGTCACTTGGCACAAGTAGAGGACACTGCACCGTGCGATCCGTTAAGACCTGCACAGAAGCGATTGGACAGGGGCACTGCCACTGTATGCTCCAGCCCTCCCAGTCTTTCTCCACAATGTTTTTTCTCTTCTAAATAATGAAGCACGAGAAAAAAAAATCGCCTCAAAGAACAAAATAATTCACAGTGGTGGCTGCTGTATCTCAGCTATCACTCGCGCTAAGCACCAGTCCTCCCCGAGGTCTGCGCACACTACAGTGAATTCAAGAGGCGATGAGGCTAGGCTGGTTGCATACACAAAGGTCTCTGTTTCAGAAAATACATAGTTTTTCATTTTAGAGAAAATAACTTTACCGCCTGTGAACGTAGCTATGGCTATAATCACAGCACAGGGGCTAGCTGGACCGGGGCAGACCTGCAGCTAACCTGAGGCTAACACACATTTTCCCACACTGCTTTTCCCACCCAATTCCTTTCAGCTCTGGTTATCGGTGCTCAGAGTAGAAATCCCATGGGAAACCATTCCCACTAGCTCAGAGGGGCCCACAGCCAATCCAAAACTAATCCCCAACATTTTTCACATGCCAGTCTTACACTTAGCATGCACAGACGAAGAGACAGAGGAGTATGAAACTTACTCCACACGTCTCAGCATGGTAGCGACCATTTTTAGTTTCGCACCCTAGGAGGAGAGGTTACATCTCCATGAACACAGTTTTTATCACGGAGAAATTCTGCGCCAGAGATGACAGTGTCAGCTCCCGGCTCCCTCTGCAGAAAGCTCCACGACACACAGAGCTTACCTGTTGCATTCGCTCTCATGACGTGGCCCACGCTAATTAGGACAGTATTCTTCATTTTGGCCTTGCATTGATTCTGGCCACTGACTGGTTGACTCTGAAGTTTCAGAAACAGCGAGGAGATGACCTTCGCCTCAGGGTCTGAATGTTGTGAGAGGTACAAGCTTTCCATCAGCCTCCCAAACCCAGCCTCGTTCTGCCTCTTTGGTTTTTTATACGACCAAGTCTGTTGATGGCTGATGACACAATTTAGATTCAGGGTCTCTCCTTCTTCCAGGGGTTTCGTGGTAGATGCATGAGTGATTTCCAGCATACCGTGTTCTGTGGTGGGAGAGAGCAGACGCTGACTGAACTGACCTTTGGGCCAGGCCAGCTCCCCGTCCCTCACCATACTTCTCCATTTGTTCATGCACTGGGAAAGCAGGAGCTGCCTTACGCTCCAGATGGGCACAGGGAGCACAGGACGACAGGTACCACTACAGGAGCAATACTTTTCCCTCCTGTGAATGGAAGAAAAATCTGCTTCCTATTGCAGATCTCACAGCAAAGGCATTAAGCAAACAGAATATTCTCTATAAGCTTTGCTGTTTTCATAAAAATGGAAGACGAGAAGAGAGTCCTTTCTTCAAAAAAGAAAGCAAAAGCACCAGGGGAGAGGGGTATTGGGGGGGGTGTCATAGGTTTTCTGCTCTTCAACCTGAAGGGTTTTGCTTTTATCAAATATTGAACTATTCCATGGAAAGATAATATAAAAATACAGATTGGCTCAAAGTACGGCTCTTTTGGGATCAGATTTCACCTCCCAGCTCCCTGGGCAAAATTCAGCATGGAGAACACAACAGGCTGAAACACATCGTGCAGAGCATGCCCCGCTGGAAGCTCATTGCGATAGCTATTCTTTCTTTCCCATAACCCAGCAGCATCTCTCAGCCACACCAAGTAACTCCTATGCAGGATTTAAGAAAATGCCAGCAGTTTGCTTTTCCTCGCCAGGGCTCCTCCTCACCCAACACCAGCATTGCCAGAGCTGCCACTTGGAACACCAGGACGGGGTTGGTGCTTCCAGCCCTAGCCAGGAGCCCTGCCATCAGGGTCACCTTCTGCACTACAAAAAGGAAAGAGAAGGAAAAAAAATATCATAGGCAGTTATCTGTGAGCTGTTCTCACGGTACAGCGGAGAGCTAGTATCACTTACCTTGGTACTGCAAGCCTGTCCTAGCACTTACAGAGCAGTCAGAAGTCCACAGACCTTTCCCTGAAGTGATGAGCTTGTAAATGACAAAGTAACCCTCTGCATTTAAATAAGACGGGGACATGGAAGCACATCTCTCCTTTAAAAAAAAAAAAAAAACACACCACACACACATACACAAAAAACAAAAAACAACCAAAAAAACCCCCAAACCAAACAACTAAAAAAACCAAAAACAACTACACAAATATCAAACCTACAAGACAATACATGCCACAAACCAGAACGCACACATATATTACCTGTAAACTCAAGTTGCAGGCAACAGGCTTCTTGGGGCTCGGAGGGGACTAGCTAAACCAGCTGAAAGTTAGGACTTGAGACCAAAATCACACAATTATTGCTGCAGTCTACAGTGAATTGAACAACTGTCAATAAATTCCTAAAAGCTAGCAAAAGCCCTTTGTAATTGTTTCTCCTCCTCAAGAGAGCACATGCATCAAATTATTTGGCTAGCAGCAAACTGTCTCAGGACATTAAAATGAATGTACAGAACAACAGGCTACTGGCATCTTTTCTTCAATGATAAAAAAAAAAATCAGTTCTTGTAACTAATGTATTTGTACTCTGAGTACGAGAATTTTCATGTGGGCATCAGGGGGAGAAAAAGGAATTCTGAAGAAAACAAAATAATGCTTGCCACAACATCCTCCTCTTTCAAACTAGTGTTAGGAGGCAGGAGAGCTTCTTTCTTTACCTCAGAATATAGATTTTCCTTTTCCCTAGGAAAACAAAGCTGTCTTTTAGAAATGTCTGACGTGCCAGATCAGGAAGCCGAGCTTGGCACGCTGCCGGGAAGGGGAAAAGGAAAAGTGCTTCACTTGGCATCCATCTTCCAAACAGGTAAGTGCCTTGAAAGATTCTAGGTTAAATAAGTAATCACAATTCAAAAGCTCTGGGTTTGTTCGCTTGGGGGTTGGTTTTTACCCCTCTCACCTACCACCTTAGACCAAGACCTGGAAGAAAGCCGTGGCAGGACTTCTGGTTGTCCAGTGCTTACCATCTGTCTACTTGTGTGAGTTAAATGGGTCCTTTTGGGCGTGCTCCCATCTTCTTGTTGGTAGGGGAGGACAGCAAAACGGTGGGAGTGGAAACGACAGCCAAACATTTATCTGCACTTTCCTGTATGGCAACAAAATTCCTGTGTAGGCTGTACTTGCAAGGAGTTAGTGTCTTGTTGGTTTCTGTATTATATTAACTACCATATCTAGTCTTCACTTATCTTTCAGCTCTTTATCAGCTTTCTAAAAGGGTCCCCATACGCTTTCTGGTATCAGGCTTTCAGCTGCCCAGGACCAGGAGATTTTATTTTATTTTACCAGCTAAGGCCAGCTTAGCTAATGTTTCCTCTGGCAGATGACCCGGTAAGTTTTGGACACTTCAAAGATGCAGAAGAGGTTTCGTTTTCAGAGTGCAGACAAGACGTGTGAGCTCAGTTGCTCTTTTCACAGCTTTTGAGATGTGTGGAGCATAGCGGTTCGTGGCAGGGGAAGGAGCAGAGCTGCCAGTTTGCAGCCTCTGCAGCTCATTAAAGCAACCAAAATCCTTGCATTTAGGCAAAAAGTAGTTCAGCATCCCAGACACGCTCACTGAAAATGTATGCTTTCTGCACGGCGAAGCCATTGGTTTCCAGAGTCACTTCCAAGCTTCCTTAGGAAGATACCACAACCATGAGAGGTGCTGACTTGAGAGCTCAGGCACGAACATCAGCCGTCCACACAGGACGCACATCTCAGGCAGCAAAGATACTTGGGTTTTGTGTTTCCACTTCTCCTTCCACTTTCTCTCACACCTCACACCAATCCCAAAGCCATCACTTCTCCTGCAGAGCAATCAATGCGTTCCTTGAAGCCTGTTCAGCGCCAGGCCCATCAGTGGAGCACAATCCCAGTTACTCAGCCTTCATGGTGGAGCCTGTGGATACGTATCCAGGAGCAAAGAAGACTGAATGTGTCTCTGGGGTTTCTCCTCAGAAACAGGGCAGTGAACAGCCTGTTTTATTTGGGGAAGGCCTAGGGAGGCTTTAAGTCAGTGCTGTGGGCTGTGCGTACATTCTCAACAGGCATCCACCTGAGCTGAGTAACGTAGGAAAATACCGAGGGTGCAATGGAGCATCCACTGTGTTACTTCAAACTGGGCTTAAAAAAGGAAAAAAATCCCCTATTTCAACGATAAAAAAAAAAAAGCAAGCCTGTTAGTTTTAAGGCAAATGAGATCTCCTCAGATGTCTCAGTGTTAGTAAATCCACCAGATTCAATATAACAGTTAATAAATTTTCATTACAGGATTGCAAGGCAAGGATATATCAAGGCTAGAAAAAACATAGTTCACAAGAGCAGACAATATATTTTCCAGTATGTCTTCTCCTCATGTATTCTGTGTGTTTCCTACTTTAGGAACCTACTTCCTCACGAAAGAAAAAAAAAAAAATGCTTTCAGCTCTTGTGTGTGTTTCTATTAAATTAAAAGATAAAACCAGAGATGGATTTTAGCTATTGAAATCCTGACATTTTCAGCCTACTTTGTTTGATTAAAAAAAATGCAACATGGGAGAAATACATATCCTAAAATAAATGCGTCCTGAGGCTGCTTTGGACTATCACTTTCACATATACATACCCATGATAATGAAAGAAAAATTTCAAATAAGGCAAATTCCAGGATTTGTCTTAGTGGTAGGCAAATCATATTCCAATAGCAAGAGAGAAAGAAAAGTTTAGTTTCACCTGAATCATCTGTTACAAATGAAAAACTGTACAGTCATAAGGAAAAACATATACAGAAGACAACCAAGTCAGATGAAGCTGTTGACAGCAACTGATCCATGACCAGTTAACACCACAGTCTGCATTTGGAACAGAGGTTCCAAAAACACCTTTCAGAGGACCTACCAAGTCTTCCTAGAGCCAAATCCCATCAGCTTCAGCTTTCATTCTGTAAATGGGATGATGGTGGGAAAGCCTGGTCCTCATCAAACCTGTGAAGAAGGCTGTGTCCTCTAGGTGGTCTGGAACTGCTCTTTCACCGCTCTGGACACCAGTGCGCCAGGACCAGGCATCACACAGCTATGTGCCAGGCGCCCTGGATTTCCAGCAGTGCTTGTAACCTGTACCAGATACTTGTCCCTGCCCTGATCATACAGCAGGACCGCGTTTTGGATGCATGGGCCTACAACTCAGTGGTGACCAAAAGGCACCCTTTCCCTCACCTGTTTTGCCTCAGTTTATGACTTACTTTGCTGGGTCTCCTTTGCAGAACGCCACTTCATCATTATGCATCTTATACGTTGGCTTCTGTAAATGAAAAATGGGCTGTCATTTTTACTTTTATACATCTAGAATAAAAATAATTTAAAAACCCCAAAATGTCAAAACCCAAGAGTTCTACACTGAATTAAAACATGAGGCTTTTTTCCATAGTGATCATTATTTTTATTAATCATGCTGTGAAGCAATTTAGAGCTAATTTTAAAGAGAACACGAAGAGCTTACAAATTTTGTACCTCAGGATATACATATTCTGTAACTATAAAGAGAATCCATCCAGGTACCAATTAGTAAAAAGATGCACCTTCTTTTTTGGGTTTTGTTTTTTTTTTTGAAAATCAAAATAATAAAATGAATAATGTCAATCAAATAACACAAAAGCAATAAGTCTTGAGAAATCAATGCCCCGCTGTTACCTAAGATGATTAAATATGTAACTTCATAATATTACATAGTCAAGCGATCAGACCCTCCAAGTAATATAACCATTTACCACCACTCACAAAGTTGACCCCAGGAGAATTTTAGACAATAACATCACTCGGTTTCAATTCCCTTACTTAACATAAATGCCTATCGGATTTAGGTGCCCATCAGCTACTTTTTCCTTACACCTTACTGTCCCTAAACACAGGTACAGAGGGCTTTTATTCCATCACCCTCTTCAAAAGGACACAGTGGGCTTTAAAGAAGGTATGACAGTTAAGTCACATAGCAGCAGCTTAAAATACATTAAAACAAGAGATGCTGACTCAGTGGCAAGTTGGGGTTAAGTTTAGGAAAACTTTAAAGGATTCTCTTGGGAACGTCTCATGTGCCCAGAGAAATTAAAACCAAGAGGTAACAACTCCCCACCTGCAAAGGTGAAACAAAAAGCACAGGAGAGCAGCACAAACTACTTCTGCTTCACTTCTTGGGATTTGTCACTGGCGACATGGACTCGGATACCGTGGAGCTGCACTGCACACACGAGTGTCACTCAGGCTCGTGCTGGGCTCCCCGGTGACACAGAGCTTTAAATTCCTTCTCCTCTGGACAGCCTGCCCAGGGAAACACAGCTCTGTCTGTGGATAGCAGAATCTTTCTCTTTCCTTCCCTGGTCTTTACTCCTCGAGAAGGTATGTCCCGCTTGCTCCAGCTCCGGACCCAGTTCAGTATTTCAGGATCACGTAGTTTTTTAGGCGCAGATATAGCCATGTCACTCAGGATGATCTTCCAGGCAGGAAACATGCTGAGATGTAGGTGGATATTTAATAGAAGGTTTGAGTGTAATCTTCCAGCTGAAATCAAGGATACAAGCTCTGCTTGTCACCAAACCAGTTTTATAATCAAGCCAACCTTATTTCCACGTATGCATTTTATGGAGATTTACTGTCCTTAGTATCGGGGCATGGATTTCTGGTAGGATCTGTTGCTTGTTTGGAGGGGATTTTAAACAAATAAATATAAGCTCATAACCAACTCTACTGGCTTTTACACCATATTAAAATAATTTATTTTTGTATTGGCTTTTTTGTCTTATTAAAGTGATCTTGGATTCAAATAGTGTCTAGATTTATATTCCTCCCAAAGCTTATAGTAACAGTTTTCAATAGTTACGCAGGAAAAGGGCTGCATTCTGCACCGCTGCAGCACCAAGCATAGCAGCGGCCGTTTCCCTTTTGTAATAGCAGACAGCGAGCCTCTCAAAGCCACAAAGTGACAAGAACTAATAAAGAGCAGGCATTATCCACCCCCACGTTTCTATTAACAGTTCTGAAAGCATCGTATAAGGCACATCAGAGCAGAATGCAACAGCTCCCCCAACACAAAAGCAACTACCCAGCGACCGAGAAGATGGGAACTTTTTTTGCATTTCTCTTTGCCATCAAGGCCACGTTCAGACTTCCATTACGACCACGGATCTCAGAAAAAGAGATAAACAAATGCTACTCCAATTTAAATGCCTCTTCTAGCAAGAGTGGGTACACCCAGTAAGAAATGCAACCAGTAAGAAATCTGAAGCAAAAGTTAGGCCCTTGGCATACAGAAAAAGAGTCAAAATAATTCTCCTGAATTCCATGAAGCAACATCATTTATATTTGCTGACGCTAATGCACCTTACTCCTCCAGGCGTCAGGTCAGCCGGAGCTCGGGGCAGTGAAATGTCGGAATAGGATCTTTACTGACGAAGTGAAATGAAATACTCAATAATACAGAGGTTAATACAGAAATTAGGGGCATTGCCTGGACGATTACAGACCTGGGGGAGCATGGGACGAGAAGGGACACAGGCAGCAGGAAGAGGAACGGAAGATGGAAAGAGAAAGGGATTCACGCTTGCTGCTGCCAAAGCCTGGGGCTTGGATACCTCCTGACTCACAGGGCTGTGTTTTTGGAGGAAGAGTATCTGTTTTCTATAGCGATGGTATAAGCATCTCTTCCTCCTGCTCCTTGACGAAAACAGCAAAGTAGACAGTCATTATTTATACATTTCAAAAGCTTAAACGAAAAGGAACACAGCCTACTATCAAATTCAGAAATCCATCTCCAGGGGGCAAGACATGCACATGCAACTGAGATCTAAGTATCATACTCTGTTCTTCCACTGATCAGAAGAAAACCAACAGTTTTATAAGGGTACATACCCTGGCAGAAAGAAAGCATCACATGCTGAATGGGAAAAGGCAGACTAGTAGATTTATAACATTCTTATGTCTCAGCATCTTGCATGTCCAAAGACTACTGAACGATACAGCAATTAAAAGGCAGAACTGAAGAAATACATGTCCAGAAAATGCCCAACAGGAGGAGCTGGAAAGAAAAGTCTTCCCGCATGTCACGAGTGCCAGAGGGAAGACAAGAATTCCAAAGGCGCTGTCATTTGAGCAGCATTAATCAAACCAACTTCAGGTGCTGTATCCAAACAGTCCCGCAGACAGCCTGACCGCTGTGCGCACATCTGAATATACGTACATGCATATAGCCATTTACTGTGAACAAACACATAGCTCCACCGAAAAGTCCACTTAGCTCAAATAATTCCTCATTTTTCAGACCTTCAGATTTTTGCTTCAACAGAAATTTCCAGGTTTTAACATTGACTTCAACCTGACACAACAGCAAAGAAGCTGCAGACACACCTCACAGTTACGTGAGTAAAAAATTCTGCATCTAAAAGCCCAAATTCACGATCAATATGGAATATTTGCTGAACAGCTAAAGAAGAAACTGTTGTTCATAGCTTATATTCTCCAGTAAAAAGGCCACTAGGGAAGGCAATTCAATCTTTAAAGCACAAAAAGCAAAGCTTGGGGGAAGAGGACTGCCACTATAATTCCTTACGACAGATCCGTGGGATAACAGAGTGCCTTTCTTTGCTGCAAACACAGGGACAGCAAATAATTATTTTTTTTCTCCTCCCCCATTTTTTTGGAAGACATAAGCCCAAAATGTTAGAAGGAGGGGTATTCTCCCTTTCCTCTGCAAACCAGCAGGATGGCAGTGTCATTTCTGTTTGCTTTCCCCTTTTTTCCCCCCCTCGACTCTCTTTACCATATCAGAAGCATGTGGTCACCAGAAGAGAAAGAATTAATTACCACTTGGCTATGTGCAGGATGACTGATGAATATTCATTCGGTAGCTCAAATGGACTTTGCCTTATGATTAAGGAGGACTCCAGTGAACCAAATATTCCTGTAACAAAACCACACAGCGCTTTACGCAATACTTGCCAAACTTCAGTGGAAAAACCATCACTGGCAAAACAAGGGGCAAAGGGAAAGGGCTGCACTGGTTTTGAACAGCTTAAATACAAGAACAAATAAAATATGCCTTCGTATCACTCTGCTGAAGGAGACCTTAAAAGAGTCCAAGGCTCTGACTCACAGCCCCTGTCAGGCTCAGCTGTGGAAGGAAACGCTCGGCTGAAGGGGCCACTGCCCCCTCGGATGGGAACAGCAACTTCTTCAGGGGGCATCTCTCTACCTGACAGAGGTTGCGAACCACAGCCCTCAGCCATCACAGGTCACAGCCTGGCATATTAATATAAATCGAAAGTGATGCACGTTGTTAATACATCGTGTTGCAGTAGCTTGGAGCAGGCGCACCACCCTGCCAGCTCGGCAGCGGGGGCATCGTCTTCGGCAGCGAGCAGGGCACAGCTTCGCAGTTGTCCCGGCTGGAGTCAGCAGAGGACACGGATAAGCCTGTATTCTCCCAACATGTTGCATTTGAAAATGGATTTTCATTAACTAGTTTGTTACGTGTGCAAGAAAGAGACAGCACTGCAAGGAGACTAGAGCGCTTGTGGTCAGCAAGCAATACAGGTAAACAGGCACCATTTAGAAACCCTCATTACATTGATTTTTAAGGGATGTACATGCTCCCAGGCAAGAAAGTTCAGCATGATTGGTATAGTCACCATCATAAAGATTTAAGAGGGGGAATATTTTTGTAGCGAAATGTCCACATAAACCTTTTGTCAACAGAACAACGCTTGCAGCGATATGTATCATTTGAGCACAGCTTTATTTTCAGAACCAAACATATGAACTATATTAATTCAAATTTAGGATTGGACTTCACATACAACTGTGTTAACAATAAAAGGCACCTTTTAGTCGACTGCCCTTTGTAACTTTACACTTGCATTATAAATATTAAAGATCTACTTTACTGATCTTTCATTAACAGCTCTGTTTTCTACTCCTCTCACGCAGTGGAACAGCCAGGAAAGTGGTTAGCCACAAAGGTGGTTTCTTCATCTCTTCTTAACACAACCTAGGTGAGTCACAATTTAAAAAAAAAAAAAAAAAAAAAAAAAGGCAACCCCCCCCACCTGCTTATATAAAAAAAAAAACAACACCCCAAAAACAAAAAACCAGAAGTAATCCAGAGGGTAGCTACATTTTTTTCTTTCTCTTTTTTTTGTAGCACACACTTTCTCTCGTTTTTTTAACTACTCTGACATAAATCTGCGTCAACTCTTCAGATGTGATGTGAATAAGTAGGTTAAATAAGGGCCATCATCCAGGCACGAAGGGGCACACAGTCTCCTCATGTCTGTGTCCAAAACAGGGCCAGGAAGAGACCCGTGCCACATACCCCCTGGCAAAGAGTGAGACTTCAGCAAACAGCACCGAGACCATGCCCTTGGCCCACCACCAGCCACACCAGGCTTGGCTCTCCACCCTGCAGCCCTCTGCCAGCACCGTCAGACTCTGGAGCAAGCCACAGGTACCCCCAGTTCCAGGCTACTGGAAGGCGTGCAGCACAGCTCTCATCTTGTTTCAAATGCTAAGTAGGAAAAACACCATTGCCTTTACTGTCACCATCGCCAATGTGCCAGCAGAGGACATGTTCACCATTCCTTGAAGTCTGGCGGCTCTTCAGGTTGTTACAGAAAACGTGTGGACAAGGATGCTGAGGCTATGTGTTCAAGCCAGCTTCTTCGAAAGCCTCCCGAAGGGTCAAAATCAGTTGTCTCTGACAGACAATACCAAAACATCTCTACAGGCAGTGCTGTTGTTCCAGGTGGCCTGCTGGAAGCTCCAGAAAGTGAGAAGATATTGCTTTAGGGGAAGGCTAGGACTCACCAAAATCCATGAATTTACTAAAGCCAGAGATCCTAGCAAGTAGGGAAGTTAAAAATACAGGTGCTTCCCTCCATTTACCAACATGCTGAGGAAACCATGTGATCACTTACAAGTACTAAAAAAATGCTCATATTTAATAATTTTTGGTAACACAGGTAAGTATCACAGAATATCTTCTGACCGAACATCAGAAAAGCTTTGTCAGAAAGAGCGATCAAAAATCTTTCGTAAATGTTAACCCACAGAAGAATGCAATGAGGATAGGAACAAAGGGCCCTGTATTACTATAACCAAGCTACAGAGGAAAAGGGACATACTTTGGAGAAAGTGGGGACACCCCCCCCCCCCCCCCCCCCCGAGTCTAATCCCTGTGCCAACAGAACCACACCACCTAAGTCACAGCAGCCAACTCCTGCAATATAAGAATACTGTGAATTCAGAGGTTTTCCCAGGTTTTATCACTTTTCCCAAAGTCTTAAAAGGTAAAACCTGTGGTTGGTTGGGGTTTTTTTTCTAGTTAGGTTCCTCATTTTTGTAGCTGTATGAAAATGCTTAAGAACGCTCTTCCAAAAGGTTCAAGAATGAGAAAAGGAAACATTGCGTGCAAGCTGCCTTTACTCTGACCCACTCTTAAATAATTTTCATTCCGCTGGTGGAAGAACAGGAGAATTTCTGGCCTCAAGGGCTTGTCAACATTGGATGCATTAGCATACCTTCCACACAATTTACACCTCAGCCCCACAGATACAAAGATCAGCTCTAAGACACGCAGGGTCCTGTTCTTGAGCACACATGGAGATAGACCCTCCTCGCACCTAGCCATCAGCTTCCCATTCAGCCTCCTGTCACGGCCCTAGGGCTAACCCCCAGCCTCAACTCAGAGACCCTTCCCCTTGCCATTTGTATTTACTAACATTTCATAATTCACCATGCCAGAAACTTGAGTAGTCTGTGGACTGTCTCCTCCAACTCCCGTTTCAAAGCCTTTTGACACTGCTGCACACCCTCTACCTCCTTCCCATTTGGAACACGACCGTACTTTCCCTTCCAGAAGCACAGAATGCTCCTATGTTTTGCTAAAATTTTACATTTGTGTAGCACCTTATTCTTGAAAAGGCTTGTCTGGACACAAAATGACCTCAAGTGACTATCACAGTGGCACTACAATAAAAAAATACATCTTGCTTTGTCGCAGCACTATCCAAACTAGCCAGCTGCAAGAAGGTTTTTACCACCCCATCCCAGGTTAACTTCAATAAGCAGTTTCCACACCTGGCCCTGGCACAGCCACCGATCCCCCACAAGGTTTCTAAAGTTCACCTACTGTCCGTGCTGTTTCTTCATCCTCTTCAGGCCAGTCCACCCTCCTTCTTGCCTCTGCTGCGTCTGGAGTCTTCCTTCACCTGGGGCTCCTCTTCCAGCCAGCCTCTCCTCATCTGGGTCCCCTTCTTCTCCCTGCTTCTCCTGGGGCCAGTCCTTGTCTCTCCTACATCTGGGGTGCTCTCTCTCCTCCCTCTGCTTCTTCCAGGTCTCTCTTCATCCAGGGCCCCTCTTCATACCCCTTAGAGCTATTTAACTACTTAGCAGGAACCAGCCACAGCTGCACCTTATCCACATCAGCCAGCCCACCTCCACTGAAGCCAGCTTATAGCCATATATTATCAATGTTAATTAACCTGCCTTCATTCCTCTCTAATTCCTCTACATTGCTTCAAATGCTTCCTTGTATACTGACCTGAGATTCTTGCATGTGTTCCCATTCACACTGTGCTTAGTGAGAAACTACGAGCCACTGTGATTCTCCTTCCCTTATGTCCCTCCTCATCCAGTCTTTGTCCTCCTCGTCTGAAAGATTGCAAGCGGGAGACAGGGCAGGGTCTGACTTCTCTGGTGCTTACAACATTAGGGTTCACTCACTTGGTTTTTTAGATTGTATTTTACACAAAGAGGAACAACTCCTAGTCACAACAGGCTTGTAAATCCACTTAGAGTAAGTGGATTACAGTCAGGCTTTTATGACACCAATGACTTTTCTGTTGCAGCGCATTTAGGTAATGCTTATTTCTATTACCTCTCCTTTGAATTAAACAGTTGGAACAGACAGCCAAGGAAAGCACAGGTATTATTTCTAATAATCCAATTCCACAGCAAGTTAATGAGAGAAATATGTAATTTTAAAGCTTTCTAAAATTGAATGAGATTTTTTTAACAAGAACTTCACATGATCAATTCGTTAAGTATCTTGGTATACCAAGATCTCAAATTTGGAGGCTTCCCCCTGCATTAGAAACACCATCGGTTCAGTCCGTGTCTATAAACATATCCTATACATGCCTATGGCCAGTGAATAAGATTTGCCCTTGCAGTGGGTTGACCCCAACCAACAGCCAAACACCCACCCTGACTCCCTCTCACTCCTCTCCTGCAGGATGGGGAAAAAATAAAAGGAAGGCAAGAAGACTCGTGGATTGACTTGATAGGAAAAGTAAACTGCACATGCAAGCAAAACCAAAAAATACCAGGAATTAATTTGCTCCTTCCCATCAGCAGGCAGATCTTTAGCTACTTCATGGAAAGCAGCAACTCAACATGCACAACAGCTGCTTGGGAAGATTGCCATGACAACAAACATCTGCCCTTCCTCCTCCTTTCACCAAGTTTTAATGCTGAGCATGACATCAAATGGTACGGAATATCCCTTTGGTCAGTTCGGGTCAGCTGTCCCCTCCCAACCTCTTGCTCATCCCCAGCCTTCTCACTTGGGAGGGCACAGGGGAGAGGAAGCACAGGCTGTTCAACACCACCCAAAAAAGTGATGTGTTATCAACACTGTCTTAGCTACAAATGCAAAGCACAACACCACACAGCCTGCCATGAAGAAAGTTAACTCCATCACAGCCAGACTCAGTACAATCTCAACCCCTTATTCTGTACCATTCACATCATGCTCAGGTCACACATGATCCGACGTATCTAAGGGTCCTCTGTCCCATTCATACACTGCTTGATTTTGATATCCTACTCAAACTTTTCCACTCTATTTCTCAATCCTGAAATTCCTCCTTACTTACAGCTTACATTACATACTTTACATCCAATAGGTTTATACATCCTCATTAACCATTATACCTTGTCGCTTGACAGATATTATCCTCCCATGCCATACTCCCCCTCCCCCAAATGTCCATAAGAACAGTCGGTGACTTCGGTGCTATCTGCCAAGGAGATCACTCAGGACAGGAGAAGCAGCATGTTGGATTGCTGAGCACCAAGACCGCTTGGGCTGGGTCAGCGCTGCACTCACGTGGCTCCTCACGAGGCTTGTTCTCCATCGGTTCAGGCAATTCCTGCTGTATTGCTTCCTATATCACATAAGTCAAATCACAGATTATTTTCCCCTAGAGATAAATCTCTTCGAGATACACAACCAGATTCCCACTTCCTTCTGCACCACCCGTCAAGTGCATCTGGGTCCTCGAGCAAAGACAATCCCACAGATGGGCTTTCCTTTCCCCAAGGGAGAGCAACCAACACTGCCTTTCCCAGCCACTTACCTACATGTCCTGTGGGGACCTCATCTCCTCCCACAGTACGTAGGGGCTTTGTTTGGCCAGTTAGTAGATCATCTGATGGTAACCAGCCAAGTGGCTTCTGCTCCCACTGCTTCCATTCCCCAGTGCCCACTGCTCTCAGCACAGTCTTTAACAATCCGTTGTATCTCTCCGTCTTTCCAGAGCCTGCAGGTGACGGGGACATGATGCACCAACTCAGTGCCGCGTTTCTTGGCCCCAGGAGTGTATGAGGTTATTTCAGAAACAAGTTGCACTGTCTGACTTGATTCTTTCTGGGGTACCATGACACGGAACTTGACTTTCAAGGCTCAGGATGGCATTTCAAGCAATGGCATGGTTTACAGGGTATGTGTCCAGTCACCCAGTAGACACTTCCACCACAGTGAACACATAGCCCTCACCTTGGCAGAATCAGAACAGTGGTCCAGTACAGCAAATCTGCCAGGCTTCACCATATTGATAGCCCAGCTACCTCCCCCCTCTGTTCCAGGGAGGCTTTACTCACATGGGTCACCCCACTGCACTGCATGTTTCACGTGTTTGATGGCCTCAACAGTCAGGGCTACCTCTCAGTGACAAGCCCATCCCAGTTACCATCCTTACCTTTTTTTCATCCTATTTTCTTCCCCTTTCCTTTAGAGGAAGGGAATGAAAGTGGCTCGATGGGCACCTGACTGCTGTCTGAGGTTACCCATCACAATCCTCTTTTGGCATCCAACATGGGGACGCAGATTTGAACCAGTAACCTCTTGATCTGCAGTCGAATGCTGCTGGCCCAGGTCAACTCACAACACAAACCTGCTCCCTTTAAGACATTCCTTACAGCTGGAGAAGGCTGTTGACCAGAGCAAAGATCAGGCTTGCCGTGGATGAACTCCTTGACTGGTTTTTCAAGTATAATTATTAGTAGAACAAAATTCAAAGCTGCAGAGAAATGCATATGATTAGCACTTCTGCAGGCAAGGACAAGGCAGCCTAACAAGGTGTTGAACACATTCAGTGAAACTTGGTTAAATAAATCATCTTTTAAATCAACCTTTGCCCAATCAAAGTCCAGCCTTACTTATAGGTACAGCCACAAGAGAGACAGAAAAATAGAATTCCTGTAAAGGCTGCTCCACACAGACACACAGGTAAGAAATTCCTTTTTTGCTAATCCCTCTTCCCTTAGAAAACTCCTCTTTACAACCCAAATAATTTTGCGTGTAAAGCTTTCATGCATTGAAAGGAGTAGCATGCAGTGCACGGCAATCTTCCCTCCATTTCTAAATGTGAAGAAATAACCTTTCCCATAAAAGCCTACTGTTTCTTCAGCTTTGCATACCACCGGCTTTGCAGGTTAATGTCAGGAATTAGCAGATTCCCAGTGTTTGTCAAGAATAGGGCGGTCCAGTCCTATACGGACTTAGTCCCAGTGCGACTAGACACCCAAAAAAGCACAAAGCACCTGATGGAGGGGAACAAGTGAATCACGATCTGCAGGCTTCCCATCCCTGTATGCGGAAATTCCCCATGTTCGCCAGCTCCAGCGACATCTGTGCCAAAGCCCCACCGCACATCCATGCTGTTCTACACGCTGCCCAGCTAACCTCAGCAGCGTGCTTTCAGCTTCAATAGCAAACAGCCTGTAGCATGGATGGCCACAGAGGTGGTTCTGCTCTGCTGTAGGTTGCTATCATGGAAGGATTTAACTGCCAGCTACTTCTAAAAAAAAAGGAAAAGAGAAAAAGGCCAGTTCCCACATATATGAGTCACACAGGTGGTATAAAAAGCAGAAAAAACACAGAGCTGCAGAGACATCTACGTGCAAACAGATGAATTTTCTTAGTATTTATTAGGCTGTGAGTAGCGGCTAATTTCTGCAACACAACTTTGGCCTTTTGACAGGCTTCTGTCAGTAGAGACGGGCAGAAAGAGAATCTTTCCAGTAAAATACAAATCGATTTGCTAATTACCTGGACTTTCCAACTGGAGGAAGTTGTCTTCATTTGTCTTGTTCCTCTATCACCATGGATCTCTGGCACGAGTTCCTAAGACATCTTTGGAGTTGTTCCCTGGTAACAACTATTGCTTACTCCTAGTATGTAGCATTCCTGCTAATGGTATGCATCACCCAAACCGGTTTCATTACATCATCAAAGCACAGAAGAGTTTAGGTTGGAAGGGACTTCTGGAGGTCATCTGGTCCAGTGCCCCATACAAAACCAGCCCAACTTAGATCAGGTTGCTCAGGGCTCCATCCAGGTAAGTAACTTCAGGGACAGATATTGCACAGCCTCTCTGGGCGCCTGTTCTAGTATCTGACAGCCCCCAAGATGAAAAGCCGTCCTTATTCCTGTCTAATTGGAATTTCACTTGCTGCAGCCTGTGTCTGTTGCCTCTCAAACTATCACTGTTATCTTCCAAGAAGAGTCTGGCTCTCTGTTCTCCACACAATCCAGTTAGGCAGTTGAAGACATCAAGATGATCTTCCCTCTACTTTCTCTTCCCAAGACTGAGCAAACCCAGCTCTCTCAGCCTCCTCAAATGTTACGTGCTGCAAAACCTAAACCACCTCAGTGGAACAGCTCCAACGTGACAAATACTTGGGGAGCTCAAAACTGGAGACAGTATGCACATGTGGTCGCACAAGTTCCAAAGAGAGGGGAGCAATCCCTTCCACTGACCTGCAGGCAACACTCTGATATCACCTACTTTCAGTTGACCCTGTTGACTTTCTTCACCGCAAAGGGACACCACTGATGGGTCCAACTGGGGCACTGAGCACTGTCTGGTAACACTGCCTTCCCGTCAGCCTGTATTGTTGTGCATAGTCTAGATACAGATATTATTTTTTTTTTCCCCCAACTTTTCTTTGTCAAACTTTATGAGGTTCCTGTCAGCCTATTTCTCCAGCCTGCTGAGGTCCCTCTAACTAGCAACCCTAACCACTAGCCTGTTGACTGTGCCCCCTTGATTTGGTATCATCTTGTTGAGGATGTACTCTGTCACAGCATCTGTATCATAAAGACATTAAACAGTATCAGCCAATTTTCTGCATCATCTAGCGGTCTGCTTATCCAGTATATATGTCACCAAATGGGCTACACTGACCGTACTATGCGCACAAAGTCATCGCAAAAGTTAAGGTGAACAGCACCCACTGCTCTGCTTTTCAGAGAGCCAGTCCACTCACCGCGTAAAGTTACCAGGCTCACCAGGTATCATAAAAATCGGTAAATCCATACTGCCTGACCCCAAACACTTTCCTGTCCTTGGCAGATGTACCTTGACACAGCTTCTAGGAGGATCTGCTCCAAAACCTCCAGAGGACAAAGGTCAGCAATCTGGTACCAGTCCCCAGCATCAAGTACACTCTTTAAGCAGCTGGCCTCAAATTCTCTGGGGAAGTAACACAGCACCCTGGAGACACGGACGGGAAATTCTGCTCCAGTTGTCACAAATTCATTGAGAAATCATTTGAATCAAACTACTGCAGTTACTTCCACAGCCTGTCATTTCTACACCAAACTTAATTTATTTCCTTTCTCACACAATGCCACATTTTTATACTGATAACATCTCATGTCATTGTTAAAGCCATCAGAGTGGGAGACAAAGTTTTAGTCAGGCAGCAAATTGAGGCTTTATGGTCATTTCAGGATTCCTGTAAGAATCACAAGCATGCTGTCTCCACTCCTCTGTTTTGTTCCACACAGACTAGGCGGTATTAAATTAGCTCTCCTGCAAGCGATTACCTGATGGCACATTTGCATTGTCAGCAGATGTATGCCTGAATATTCCATGCTTTTGTTAGACCTCATAACATGCAAGCGTCTCTTACCCAAGTCCCACATATAACGATATACCGAACTGGAATAGCTCTGTTAGCTCCCCTTCATAACAGAACCAGAGTGTTTAATTAGGAGTCAGAGGCAAACACGGAGAGGTCCAAGAACTTCACCGGTAACTTTGAAAGGACACAGAAATAAAGCAAGTGCACCGTTTTGTATGAAAATGGAGACACAGAGATACTGACCCCAGCAAGAGGAAAAAAAAAAGTTTGTAAGTGGAGACAAGGAAGGGTCTTCCTAGTTCCTTTACAGTCCTTGCTAACCACCCTCCAGTGCAAATCCTGCGCTCGTTAACAGTGACACACCAGGTACAATGTCTTTCCCCAAAACTTATTTTTGTTTAGCTAAAGGAATCAAGAACAGGAAAGCCTGGTTAGGACAATGAGGTCCTTCCTTGATCCCACCTGCTCAGCCATCTGCACAGGCTGCCCAGAGAAGCTCTAGTCTCCATCCTTGGAGGTATTCAGAAGGCTGAGAGAGCTGGGACTGTTCAGCCTGGAGAAACAGAAACTCAGGGAGAACTTAAAAGTGTATAAAAATATCTAAAGGGAGGGTGCAAAGGAGGAGCCAGGCTCTTCTCAGCGGTGCCCAGCGACAGGGCACGGACAAACACAGGAGGCTCCATCTGAACATAAGGACACTTTTTTGCTATGACAGTGACTGAGCATTGCGCAGAGGTAAGGGAGCCTCCCTCCTTGGAGATACTCAAAAGCTGTCTGGGCTTGGTCCTGGGAACTGGCTCTAGGTGGCCCTGCTTGAGCTAGGATGTTGGACTACTTGATCTCCATAGGCCCCTTCCAACCTCGACCATTCCGCAATTCTGCGAAATCCCATTTTGTCACTTAACTTTCCTACAGTGTTCCAGTATTTTTGTGCTGCCATTATTCTTCCTCTGTAAGACTTAACTCTGGTCTTAAACCCTCACCTCAATTTTCACTATATTATCACAGGCTGACAACTTCTTTCTTCCAGTTCTGCGTCTCGCTTAACTTCATTTGAGATAGGGAGACAAGAAAAGCAAGGAAGGAGAGAGAAAAGGGATTGGTTCCTTCTCCCTAGTCTTGACAACTACCTTCAGCTTCACACAGCTGGATTTCCTGGGAATCAAGACCCCCAAGAATCCTGAAGCAAACTGTCTCACTATGTATTTAGAGGGAATATATCTAGGTAAGCTTACTGGGTTTATTCACACACAGCCTTTCCATCCGGTCTGGCAGAGATGACTTCTATTCTCCAGCCCCGAGAATGTAAAGTGACCAAAAAGCCCCAAAAGACCTACGGATTCTACCTGCGCATTGAGAAAGACACAGCAGGGCATCTCATCCGGAACGTGGAGAAGAACAGTCCAGCTGAAAAGGCTGGTTTGAAGGATGGAGACAGAGTCCTCAGGGTTAACGGTGTGTTTGTAGACAAGGAGGAACATGCACAGGTATGTCTGTCTAATCTGGGGCCCACACCACTCCCTCACCACTATGTGAAGTTTTCTCTTCCAGTTTTTATGGCATCTTCAGCTAGGAAATCCAAGAGCTGAGTCAACCGCTCTGAGTAACTCCCTGCATCATTCATTACCCACCATGGGCACAAAATGTCTTTGAGGTGCCTCCACCCACAATACATACATAAGCGGAGGGATGAGACAACAGAAACAGCAGCCAGTGCAACCCTTGCTGGGGCGAGCTCTTAGTTCAATCACTCCAGCCTCTGCTTGCCGTTTTCCTTTGTCCACTACAGGTGGTGGAGATTGTCAAAAATAGCGGGAATTCTGTTGTACTGCTTGTTCTGGATGATGTATCCTATCACAAGGCAGAAAAGGAGGGAGTGAACCTGGAAGAGCTGGGTCAAAAGGTGTCGACAGGACAGCAGCAGGAGCAGCAGTCCCCCCTGCCCACGGCCAACGGAGCAATCGCTGCAGTTCCACAGCCCCGGCTCTGCTACCTCGTGAAGGAGGAGAAAGGCTACGGCTTCTCTCTGAAAAGTACAGGAGGTGAGAGCCTGGGGAAGAGCCGTGGTGCGTAGACACACACGTGCCTGCACACACACACACGGCAGCAGGGACAGAGGCAACCACGGTTAACACAGGGGGGCCAGTGGAGACACACAAACTGCTCTTACTGATGGAAAGAAAACCAAGAAGCAGAAAGAGGAATTCAGATGCATCTCTAGTCCATTTCTGTTCAGTGTACACAGTGCATGGTTCTCTGAGGACAATTCCTATGAGGACAATTCCTATAGGGTAGGGAAAAGCTGAAAAAAATATCTAAAAAGAATAAGCTATTTTCTGCTTGTTATTTAAGCCTCCTTACCAAAACCAAATTCATAGTCCCTGCTGAAATACCAGATACACCCTCACGATGTCCTGTTCCATTCCTCCAAATCACCTCAGGAATCAGCACACAAGGTTCTAGACAGCTGTAATAAACACTTTCCCTGATTTGTAAGTTATTTTATTTAGAAAGTAAGGGATTTTGAACCTCTTTCCACATATGCCTGTCTTCCAAGGCCAGTCAACAGAATAGGGAAGTCTTCTGGAAAGCATCACCTCTAAAGAGGGTATTTTGGAACGCAATATAACTGAACGACCAAACATGGAAGCCTTCCAAACCAGGAAACTATGAAATTTATAAAACAATAAAAGCGGCTCCTCACTTCAAACTGCGGTGGGGGTACACGTGTGTCAGAAACCAAAGCCCTTTCAGCTATCTTAACCAGCCCCTTTGGCACTCCTGGTAAAGAAATACACGATTGCTTGAGTTGCACATGGTGAACAAATTCCTCCCACCCCCACAGAAGTGATTCTTCCAGGAGAGAATTAAGTGAGAGCGGTGTGTCTGTGTGGAAGGTTTGTAATGCCACTGTAATATCACATCAGCAGAGTCCAAGAATCTTTAAGGACGTCAGTGCTGAGTTTCCTTAACCATGAAATCCAGGTCTAATTCAGTGACTTACCCCGTGTAATAAGTTTTCATTCATTTTAGGACAGAAAGGGTTGTTCATAGTAGACCTTGCACCACAAGGAGCAGCCGCAAAGGCCGGTGTCCAAAACAACGATCGCCTGATTGAAATCAATGGAAAAAATGTGGAAAATGACACCCATAAGGAAGCGGTGGAAAAGGTATTTGTTTGTATACTGATTCATCTTCTGTCCTGGCCCACTTTCACAGCAACCCACCAGGGTTACTGAGGAGGCAGGTCTGGCTGATTTGAATGCTTCACAGTAAATCTTGGAAGCTACTGTCCGTGTATCCTCACCACGGCAGAGCACCCCTCTGCTTTGTCAAGCAGCCTCTTGAACTGACTCTGAATGAGTACTACCATCAAGACAGGCCAAAGAATTTTAAATAACAGAAGTATACTGCTGCCAGGAACCCTATTAAATAAATCATGCTCTGTTCCTAGAAGACCTGGAAATACTCCTAATGGTAAGAGAACAAGTGATCAAATGTGGTTTTCAGGGTAGGAAGAGGGGTAACTCTCTGATGACACAGCACAGAAGAGGGAAAAATCATGATTTTAGACAGTAGTTCCTTTCTCCCGTTAAGAAGCCCAAAACTAATGAAAATTGCTGTGCAAGTGATTTACCTGGCCTCAGCTGCAAAGAACGTTGCTAATGAGGCTTCCAGCTTTCCACTATTGGCACTGCTAAAATGCAGCTGGAGCAGAAGAGACTTTAGAGAGCCAAGAGACAGGCAGTACATGCTCTGCAGTCCAGCATCACAATTCAGTGCACACTAACTACAGAGCCACGCAACACCTGTGTTTTGTTAAGCTACTAGAACAGCAGCAGCAGCGTGATGCTGGTTAAGATGAGTAAAAAAGCGCATCCATTAGACAAGAAATGAATAAGAGACAGGTGGACTTAGAGAGGCTGAACAGGAAAACAAACCCCAACCCTCAGAATCAGCAATAGCGATGGAAGAGCACCAAGGGAGACAGAAACTTGACTCTTGTCACTGAAATCTAAAATAGTGGTACTGATGGCATGGTATGTCTATACTGTAGAGGTTCACATCCAGATAAGCCAAGCGCTATCTACTGAGGCTCACTGGATTCTACTGGAACTCTATGCCACCCTCATGGCACCCTACAGCTAATGAAATCTAGAAAACTTCCTCATACGTATGCTGCATCTTACATGCCTGAGATCTTGTCATGGTCCAAATTTCTGACAGGAGAGGGGGAAAAAAAAAAGAAAAAAAATCAACTTACAGTAGCATGGCCTACACCTTATGACTCATTCCTCAACAGCACCCACACACCACTATCAAAGTATCTACAATTCCCACATGTTGTTGAAGGGGTGACATCTGAGACTAATGTACTATCACAGGTGAGGAAGTCTGAAAATCATGTTATGTTTCTACTTTCAAATGAAGAAACGGACCACTATTACACAAGCCAGAAGATGGTACTGAGCAAAGAGAGTGCCAGCCTACGATTGCTTCCCCTCAAACCACGACTTATTGAGATCCAGAAAGGAAAAAACGGTTATGGCTTTTATCTACGGATGGAACAAAATACTGGTGGTAAGAACCAAGTTCACACACAGACCATGACATTTGCAATAGTTTCTTCCTGTATAAGGTCTGCAGACCTCATTCTCTTTGGCTTCTTACTGGTCATCTAGGAGACGTCCTCTATAGACGTGTTGCAAACAGGGAAATGGTCTCAATCTGAAGTGCAGTTCTGACAATTAGCCTTTCCCGTGCATTCTAATGTCTTTAAACTAGCAAGCGTATGCCTTCACATCAGTCTTTTTCCCCTTCTGATCTCAGATCATGTCATCAAGGATGTTGATTCTGGAAGCCCAGCAGCCAAGGCGGGTCTCAAAGACAACGATATCTTGATAGCTGTCAATGGCGAGCAAGTGGATGGTGTGGACCATGAAAGCGTGGTGAGAAAAATTAAGCAGCCTGAGGCAATCACCACACTGTTGGTAGTGGATAAGGAGACTGATGCCATGTATAAACTGGTAAGAAAATGCAAACTACTGCTAATTGGTAATTTGTCATTACGAAGAGACATACGCAGCAATGGAACAGCCAGTCTGCTCTGATGGACACTGCTTCAACTTGCAGGAAATGTCCAAGATACAGCCACATTTCAGCAGCTCTCCTTGCACTTGTACAACAAGTCACTGAACACCCAAATTTTTGGCCTTTTCCAGATTTTTATAGGCACTAGTGGAACAATTCTAAATTTAAACATGCCACAACAAATGTTCTAAGTTTAAGACAGCAAATTCAGAGCTACACAGCTGTGTAACCATTTATGAACATTTCAAAGTTCCCTTCTCACATACATCAACGCTGCGCTTTTCTACTCGGCCAGAAATTAATAGCAAATAGTTGTTCACTGCAGCTCAAGTCTGAGCCATTAAAAAGATTTCAGACTATGCTGAGCATGAAAGCCTAATACAGATTTCACAACCGAAGCGTTTCTGTTAAAGTTCTATTTGTCACTCTTTTCAGGCTCAAATTTCCCCCTTCTCATACTACTACAAAGTACAAGATCCAACACCAGCTAAAACGGAGGACAGAGCGGAGCTGCGCACAGAGCAGAGTGTGAACCACAAGCCAAGGATCTGCAAGATGGTGAAAGGGCCTTGTGGGTTTGGCTTCAGTTTAAACATGATCAAGAACAAACCTGGACTGTTCATCAGTGAGGTACTAACGTAGAATGAGGCACAAGGAAAAGCTCAAGCAGTCTGTTGGCCAGTTTCCTCCCTTCTGCCCTGCGAATACATTCCAGAAAAGCCACAAAAGCCAAGTTTCCTCTCCAGTGCTCTCAGATAAGACCTGTGCTTGATAAAGTCAGACTGACGTTGTAGGACCAAGATAAAAAATAAGCACCAGAAAACATTCCTTATTCTGTTAAGATGCCTAGAGGGAAGGGGAATCCAGCTTTTGCATCATTATTTTATTCATAAGGCTGGCATGCTAACATTTGTAATTTTCTTTTTCCCCCCCATTTACTGCAGAACATCCTAAATCTAAGAGACACCTTCACCCCCCTCTACCCACCTCCTCCGAATTCTACAGCTGGCAGAAGTCAAACCTTGACTGTCTCAAATTCTGTCTGTATCTTCAGCTTTCTCAAGCGGAGGGGTTCCACTCATTACTAAGAAATCCAGGAAATGTAGTAGTTAACTTTATGGGCAGGGACCTGCAAATAATATGGAAATCTGTTTTCTACCCGTCTTCACGATTCTGCCGTGCCACATTTCTACAGTGAAAGCCTACCAAAGCCAAGACGCATTTTAGATCTCAAACTGATGGGTTCCATGTTTATTACGTCTAGGCCTATTGCCTCTCCCAATTCATTTCTGTCCCAGAAATCTCCCCCTCCCCATGCTTATCTGGCCGCCTTGTAAGGAAAGCAGTCCCACACTAGCCTGGCTAACCATCAGCTGCTAACGCATCTTTCCAAGTTTTATGCTAATATCCCAGTTCAAACTTCCCTTTGCAGGTACAGAACCGCGGGCCAGCTGACACAGCAGGTGTAGAAAATAGTGACTTTCTGGTGGAAGTGAACGGGGTGAATGTGATCAGTGAATCCTACGACAAAGTGGTGGCAAGAATCCAAGACAGCGGTGACAGACTAACGCTACTGGTGTGCAGCAAAGACGCTTACAAATACTTCCAGGGCCAGAACATTCCCATCACAGCCTCCATGGCGGATCCCATCCACGACACTGCTTATACAGAAAACCGTCTGTCAGAGCCAGAGGCAAACTCACCTGAACAGAGGGAAAGGGTGAGTAATACTGCATTAAATAGGCGTTGAGGGATCACCTAGGCGATAGGCACGTAACTTTTTGCAGCTAGTACATATTCCTGAGCTAGGATTTTTAACTTGAGCCCGGTTTTTACAAGTCAGTCTATGTTATTAAAAGGGAAGTTGCAGTCTGATTATCATAAACAACTCTTCCTTTCCCCACACGTAATACAGGTATCTTTAATGCGAGATTAAATCACAGAAAGGATGTACATACAAGAGATTTTACGGAACAAGAGAATCCAAATATGGTAATCCTTAATGCAGATGGGAAACAGGCAATACAATCCTGAAAGTACAGGGCAAAGTGCTTAAATACACCGAAAAGCGTAAACCACTTTGGGGAAATCGGGTGAAATATTTCAAAACAGATCGTTTTGTAGAACAATGAACAACTGACAGGTTATGATGACATTTTCTAGGAAATGTGCAGACTTGAAATTATTTTACTTCATGCCACCAGAAAGAACCCGAAGCGTGACAGAAGTCAGAAAAGCGGGAAGGTGTTTCTTCTTGAAACAGTAGTCATTTTGAATCCTCTGTGTAGTCAGCCTTAAAATATTTAAATGTTTCTGTTCTGATCATGCAAGAGACAGACAAGGAAGAATAAGACCAATCCTGTCTCCTATTCGTCACTAGCCTTGTCTGCAAATGTGCTGCTGCAAGTTTTTTCAAAAGTTTCTTAGTCACCAAGCTGCATTTTGCAGATCTGAAGTTAGCACCACTTTTGTGTGCAAATTCAGCTGGTATGGGAATTAAACAACAGGAAACATCTATTGAACAAATTTCTCTCTAAATGTATTTAACCAAAAAGCGCTTCAACAACAAAAATCACATTGGTTGGCTCATTCTGCCATCCAAACAAGTACATTAGTGCAGATGAAAACAGGAGTCCTTCATAACACTGCAGACTACCAAGCATGTTTACGAACTGAAAATAACCAGGATGTATTTGCTACTCCTCTGCAGGCAAGCTCATCCTCCTCTTCACAATCAGCTGCCTCTACAAAGGCAGACAGTGACAACAACGATGACACAAAGTTGTGAGGAGACAAACTGCGCCAAGAAAAGAAAAAGAAACCTTCCAAATCCTCTTTCTTCAATCATTCTTTGCTACTACGCCTCCCAGAACGTGACTATTCCTAGGAGTGCCATACCTGTAAAAGGACTGCAATCTCTTGCTGAAATGCAGCTGCATGAAATAACACCGCAGTGTAACTTGCACCCATTTAATACACTGCAATTGTACTTCACTGGCTTTCTGCCTCGTAAAGTGGGTAGTTAGTCACTTCTCTGAAGGCTTAAATAACTAGAAGTATATAACTCAGTATAGTGCAGCAGAAGGTGGAAACACTTTATAGATTTGTAAGCATCTTAAGACTTTTAAGGATAAGCTCTTAATGAAGAGCAACTGATTTCTCCCATCCCCCAGAAGTCAGTTCTCCCCCTAATCCAGGTCCATCAATCTCTGCGGTGACTCTTCCATGCTACACACACAGCAGTACAACCGCTGTGAAACGGCACAAGCCAATGTATTCCGCATTACGCTCCTTTCTCCTGCTAACACTGCAGAAATTTCTTTCAAACATTAAGTTAACTTCATAATTCATAACTCAAGACATTTAAGCACTGTTCGCTCTTCTCTTCATACAGTTGAGGATGATGGTAGCTAGAATAGCACACATAATTCAGTCATGCAGGTTTGTCTAAATGCAAGTTAACACCACATCGTCTTGAATGCAACATAAATGGCTCTTGTAATACTGCTGCTGTATACTTTGCCTCCTTGCTGTACACTGAAGACAACGCAGAAATAAATTGTTTAGAGTGGCTACTTTGCCCCTGCCCAGGTCTTACTCTTACCACCTATGATTTATGTTCCAGAACAATTTTGAAAACAAAGCCTAGAAGAGTGGCTATGGAAAGCTACAAGTTTAAGTCATATGAGTAAAATTTACTTTTATGCCTTGAATGACATCAAGAAGGGGAAATGGGCTACTGTAGAAGAATACACATGGTGTAGGGAACACCGAATTTACAGCATATAAGGTAAACAAATTTATAACATATAACGTAAACAAGGCATGTCTGTGATCTTTGACTTCCCACTGAACTCTAGCAAAGAGGAATCCAAAACCTCGGTTCCATTCATGCAGGGAGAGAAAACAAAGCTGAGACTCAGCAACAGAAAGCTGATCTCCCAGCTCTTAATGACACTAGGTACTAGTGAAACACACCAGCATACACTCCAATACAGAAATGGAGTGAAATTCTCTTCACTTCTGCCAGGCAGCAAATCTTTGCCACTTCCTAGCTCACTTCCAACCAAATCTTTGGGGCTGACAAAAAAAACCAAACCTGTGATGCTTGCATGAGGTATTATGAAAGCTTATTTAATTCCAGATTCAAACATTCAGCTCCAGAATTGCCATCCTCTGAATCCCAATTATGAGTTGATTTTCAGAAGAAAAAAAATCACATTTCCTTGGTGCCTTCCCTGAAGATGTTGTTCTAACAGTAAGAGGTCTCACCTCAGACAACCCTGTATGCAAGTCCTGATGCCCCTAGATACCGGTGTACCAGGAGTGTCCTTATTCCTTGGCAATGAGCCATCTCATGTGCATCCCCTTCCCTTCAAGCTGTGGCACCTTAACAAAATGAGCCACAGAGCTTGATGATGACATGTGGAAGTTCAAAGAGTCAGTTACACTGCTAAAACACACAGAATAGTCCTGGCTCTCCAGGTTTTGCAGTCCACAGGAGTTGCAGCAGTGCAGTTGAAAGGGCAGAGAGCAGTGTACGACTGCAGTTCTCACTTAGAGGGCCATATGCTTTTCTGGGGCTTGTTTGTGTGCTAAATAGAGAAAGAGGATACTGGACAGTGCACTAACTAGGAATATCACATCAAACCAACGATGATAAAAATTGAACTGGAGCTCTCCCAGGACTTCCGTAATAATAGTGCGATACTCTAGAGGCATGCTCATCCGGATCAGGAGCACTGATGACACAAAGTACATACCCTGTAAATTAAAAAAGAGAAAGTAGTTTATTGTTTCCCAATGGGCTGTGTGGCTAACATGGGTCAGCATACAAGGATTGTGTTACGTGTGTATGTACACACACACAAATATGTATGCATGCGTAAAGGTATATAAAGGTATAAAGGTGTGCCCATGGTTTCACATACCATTATCTGTGCTAAAAGCAGAACAATAACATTGGAGGACTTGCTGCTGGAAATGGCATAGAAGAACTAGACACAAACAAAAAAAAAAAAGTAATGAAAATAAGCAGGCAGGTAAGTGTGCCTTAGGACAGCATGAAAGGCATATATGATTCAATACTTTTTCATTTTAAGAAAAAACAATTAAAAGCATACTTTCTGGAGGGGTGCCTGTACCCTACGTTCAGAAACCTGCAGTCTTAAACATGAATATCCCCAAGCCAGTGGTGTCCTGTGGTAGAAGTCATGGAACAATATGTATTGAAGTTTAAGCTTAGATACCAAAAGCCAGGTCAAGACAGTGAGTCACACGTCTTTCCAGTCCTACCAGCAGCTCAAATTAAACAATCTAAATTCTTTTAATCACCAACTCATCAACCTTACTAATAAGCTGTGCTACAGCATCATTTTGAACCCTTGCTTACATTTAACATCTCCTTTAACGTCTGCATCTCTTCCCAACAGTAATAGTAACAGAGACTGAGTGGGGAAATACATTGCAGAAAGCATTTTTCCTCCCTTCTTCCCTCTGGAAGTATTTATATTGAGATATTTAAAATATAAACTTTCAATACGTATTTATACAGCACCTACAAATAAGGATCTGATAACAGCCTTCCTAGTCCAGAGTCATGGCTCTTACCTTTGTAAGTGTGATTAACAATCCTCTGATAGAGGTAACAATGATTATTCCAACAAGAATAAAGGAAATGTGCTGAGACCAGAATTTTACCTGTATCAACAAGAAGAATACACTTAAATCTCTAACGCCAACCCTGTTTACACCACATTGTATAGCTGCCAGTTCTTCAGGGTCTTTGTATTTCCTAATTGCACAGATATCCGTTGTAGACAGGTTTGTATAACAGACATTTTCACAAATATACGAGCAATTGTTTACTCCAAACACACAAGAAAAACCCTGTATTCACAGGGATATATTTAAAAACCTGTAAATGACAGAACACCTACGTGCAAAAGCAGCCATAATTACTTTGTAGTTAAATTATTCATCTAAGAAAGTTGACTAACATGTTTCCATTTGCCCCAAACAAACAAGCAAATCACTGCCTCTCTGGCAAAAAGACCACATTACCATCCCAGCATAAAATCAGCATGAAAGCAAAGTTCATGGTACATTTTCCCTTCCTCCTCAATAAGTCAGAAGTCAAAGACAAATTGTCAGGGCTCTATCACCCTCTCCCTATTTTATTTAGATAAGATAGGAACTGCTGAAAAGGCTATACAAACTAATGAAGTCTCACATCAAATTGGATTCCCAGGTAATTTACAGTGATCTCAATTCCTCTTGTGACTGGATCAGTCTTCCCCACACGGTCAAATACAATATTGATGGTTGCCTGCAAGAGAGAGTTTGGTTTACATTAAAAGAAGAAAACAAAAGCATACCTCACTGTTACACATGAGATGCACGCATGACTCTTACTTTGTGTCACCAAGGAAAGGGGCAGGGGGCAGTCGGATCATCTAAGAAGGTGCAAAATGCACACATGTAAGAATTGCTTGTCTCATGTTCTATACAAAATGATAGATCCAGAGCTTTACTTCAACCAAAGGCCAGTTTCTTTCAGAATTTCCAGAGGCAAGATTTTAAGGAAACTGGAGGATTACTTGATGAACTGCATGTATAGCATAATCTATGCAGGGTGCAACATTTCCATATGTCCACATAAACCACAATAAAATATTTACATACCATGAAGATTTTCCAGACACAATAGATGGAGAAAAAATAACCCAAAAAATTGAAGTATTTTCCCTGAAAAGTTTTGGAGTATTCTATTCTCTCCTGGAAATACAAAAGGAGGGAGGGGGAACAGAACACAAAAAAAATAGTAATTTATCACTTCCATAATCACCCACAACACAAAATTTTAACGGAGCATCCATAGTAGCAAACACAGCTTTATCCTTCTATACCTCTTAACTCAGATGTTCCTAAAACATCTTTTTCTAATTTGAAAGTTTCAGAATGGATTTAGGGACATGGGGCATACTCCAGTATGTGTCTGAACTGGAAGGAAACTGCCATCTAGACCCCAAATTAAAGAAAGAGGACCTCACTCCACTGCATCACAACATTTCAACATTTACCTACTGAACACTTTTCAACTTCTTGTAAAATACGTTCTCTTTCAAACTACTCTGGCCTCCCAACACCCATCTGGGTATGTATGTACCTTTGTTGCATGCAAGTCAGCAGTTTCCAGAAAAAGCTGCCGACTCAGCTCTTCTAGGGCATCCACTTCTTGCTGGATAAGGGACAGATCTAGCAAACCAGCACAGTCAAGGCTAGAATACGTCACAAATTCTTAACTAAAACCAAAACACTCCCTACCTTCAGCCCAAGGGCCACATCTAAGGATTTAACCACTTTTTTGATCTACATCAGGTTTTTGATTCAGTCTTGATGGTCCTTGTTGATACCGCACCCAAAGAAATCTCAAGGATACCTATATTGCACACTACTCCTTTTCAAGAAGGTAGGAAGTATACACAGTGTTTAAACAGTCATGCAACAAGCTCTTTATTCCTCTGCCTGGGGAACACATCGTAGAATAGAATCAGAGCTCTCCTCTCCAAGATTGCTGCTCTACCTTGATCAGTGGCCCTTGTCACTGAAGTGCATCTCACAAAACTGCTGAGTAACCGCTCCAAGAGATTTGCGATTATTACAAAAAGCCTTTTCAAACAGCCAAATTCTGATTTTAACAGCTAGTGGGAAAGGAGAGGAAGAAGGGTCCTCAGTCTTAAATATGCAAACTGCACACTTTAGGTAGTCTGGCAGAAATTATTGGTAGGCAACCGTAGTTAGAGAAATACAGATCCTTGCAATTCCCAACAGGTTCCCTCTACCGCTTTCACACAGGCAGAACAACTTCTGCTCACGTTTCTGCTGCTATAGCACCAGTGGCCAACCTGTATCATGAGAACAATTTATTTGGTCCACAAGTTGCTTCCTGCCCTTCTTTTTCTCACAGCTGTCCAACATGGCCAGAAAGCCAACTACAGGCTAGGTAAATTGTTCCAGCACGTCAGCAAACCCCAGTGTTTTGCTCAAGTACGTCACAGGTTCTCCATCCTGGAAGAGCATACGTCAAGTTATGAGAAGACATGAAGGTCAATCACATGAGCAGAGGATACATCAGATCAGAAATTTGCCTCCCACATCAGTGCCTCTGCAATGTGACACCACAAAGACGATCAGAGGGCTGGAGCACCTCCCCTAGAAAGACAGGCTGAGAGAGTTGGGTTGTTCAGTCTGGAGAAGAGAAGGCACCAGGGAGATATCAGAGCAGCCTTCCAGTATTTAAAGGAGGCCTACAAGAAATCTGGAGAGGGATCTTTTACAAGGGCAGGTAGTGACAGGACAAGAGATAACAGCTTTGAATTTAAAGAGGATAGATTTAGATTAGATATAAGGAAGAAGCTCTTCACAGTGAGGTCGGTGAGGCACTGGAACACACTGCCCCGAAAGGCTGTGGACACCCCATCCCTGGAAATGTTCAAAGTGAGGTTGGAAGGAGCTTTGAGCAACCCGGTCTAGTGGAAGGTGTCCCTGCCCATGGCAGGGGAGTTGGAACTAGATGATCTTTAAGGTCCCTTCCAACCCAAACCATAAGCGTGCCCATCTGTCTTGCAATCTGCTGTACACCTCACCCATGGTGATGCAGCAGCACGTTTACAGGGCAGGACAGCAGGAGCACACAACTCCCGACTGTGTCACAGTAAAACTACGCGTCCAACCCCTGGGAAAAAGGTCAGACAGGACAGTGCTAGAAAGCAAACTTCCCAGGAGGCATTAAGCCTTTTGTTCTGACTGCCGAAACACGTTGAAACATGAATGCTTTGTAACTGGCCCAACTAACACTCTTCTCTTCAAAACAGAAGAAAGCTGGAGCCACCTCCTGATGCAGGTGCCAGCATGCAGATGAAGGATACTTTCACTGCCTGCAACAGATGTTGTAACACTTTTTATCATTCCCCAGAAGCCAGTGGGTTTGTTATGCACTTCTCCTCTCTGGAACATTGTCCTATGAGCCACTGCTATCCTGAAAGAACAGAAAACACAAGTCCTTAGGAATAAAGTATTTTTATAAAAAATCCAAACAAAAATCCTCAAAAAAACCCCAAAGCCCAGTTCCTTAGAAGACACCATTAAACTAAATTAACTGCAAACAGATGCCCCCCCTTGTTTTTTTCCCCTAAGCACCAATCTTGCTTCCTAACATTATCTTGATTAGCTCTGGAGTAGAGCCCAGATCTAATCAAGTGAGATTCAGTAAGACACTTCCCAAGACTTCCATTCAGGATCCTGCTTCAACCCTTAAAGGGATTTAAACCCAATTAAAAATAAAAATTTAAATGGATTTTTCAGGCATACAATTAGTCGCTTTCCTTTCCTCAAACATGTGACTGTTCATGTGCTATCTCAAGTTCAGGACTCGGAAGATTTCTCATGCTCCCCCTCTCCCCTTGAACACCTTCTTCCTTATCACTGCACATCCGCCTCCTCCACAGAACTGTGAGTGCTGGATGGTATGCAGCAGCACTCTCTGATATGCTGTCACTCACTACTGGGCTGCATGACAAGCTGTTATGAAGCTGAAACACATAAATCCATTATTGGACTGAACTACTGGATGCTTCAGGCAATCTGAACGTGACTCCTAAAGCTAATTCCAACACTACAGCAGCAGCTGCATATTGTCGCTCACACTCCCACGTGCACCACAATATAATCCCCATGAGCAGTGCTGGCTTCTGGCCTCATTCCCTCACATTTCTCCCCATTGAAATTTGCGAGCCAGTTATCCACTCCTAAGCTGAAAACTATTCATAAGATTGTCAAGGTGATCCATGATTTGACAGTGTTTAGGCCCTTTCTTGGGGGGCTGCAGCCAGCATTGCTACATGTGGCACGGAGCTCTCTTCGAGGTTGTTGATAAGCAGTGTAACGGCAGGGGGGAGAAGAAAATAAAAAATCACTCCTTTGTATCCAGCAAATGAAATACCCTCGGGGCACCCCACATAACATATAAAACTACATATGGTCACAAACTACAAATAACAGGTATCTTGGAATGATTCAATTCATCCTGATAGCTGTCAATACAAGAACTGCATTTCTAATCCTTGCTTTCTTCCCAGTACCTGATTCACATGTTCCATCCCAAACGATCCAGAGCACTGCAGCAAAAATGCAGCTATATCAAGGTGAAGTGCAAAGCTATAAGTATGCAAAGGCAAATCTTTTTTGAGAGGTGACAGGGATCTCTGTACCCACTGAGTAGTCAGGAGCAATGGAGACCTCACAGAAAGGATCCACAGGCAAAACCCACACACTCTGCCTGTGTAGATATGTGATACATCTACATCAAGATAAGCTACTTTGACTCTAACATGAAGCAAAATGAAGCAACGGTGCAACAGAATCTAGGCATTTCAGATCTGAGGATTAGTCAACGTCATACCTGCAAGGATGAGTATAAAGAACCTGCCAACCTTAGAGGCAAGTTGCCACAAGGCTTCAACTGATTACACTCAGTAATTCCTGTGCAAAAAGCATCAGGGAAAACAACTTGCAACAACTCTCTCCTACTGACAAGGAAGGCAGTATGATAAGGGTTGGTATGAGAAGATATGTCAAGATCAGCGAAGAAAACAAAAAACCTTTATGTTCTATTGCCTTATAACCCTTGTATGCATTGGTAAGTTCTGAGATATCAGCAGTACGTACAGAAAAGGTAGCCAGCAAGTAACTGACAATTTATGGACTACATTTACCATACACTGTAAAACACTGCTATTCCCGCTTGTTCTGCCAAATAGTTTGGATTGATTTGTATCCATCTAAATGCAAACTTTTTAAGCTCTGCTTTATACGAGCAAATAGTCCAATTATGCAAGCCACTACTCCCTGTCAAAGCAAAAAAAGAATAAAAACTCCAGAATGCAAGCTCCTGCTATTTCTTGCACATTTCTGAGACTACATAGTTTTGGAGTGGTTTTGGTTTGTTGGGGTTTTTTTTTTGTTGTTGTTTTTTAAACACCAATACAGGAACTTCAGTATAATTCCCCAGGGATTAACACACTTTACCTGGCACTTCATAATGCTTAGAAAGTTGCCATATTCAGAAGATCTCCTGGTTATAGGAAGGTAAGAAAGTGCTTCTCAGTTGCAAGTCCCAGAAATTATTAATTTTACCTCAACATCACTCTCCCTGGTCCAGAGGTCCAAAAACGTACAAAAAGAACACAGATGCAGAACTACACAGTACCTTTTAGCTTCCAAAGTACTGGCTCCTTAATTGACTGCTCCTAGTCGATTAAATCAATTAAAACTGAGTAATTAAATTCTCTCACTACTAGCCATCTCACACAAACACAAAGACTGAGTTAAAATTTGTTCACCACTTAACATTTAAAAAGCGGAAGAAAAAAGTTATGCTTTAACTACTCTTTCATATGCTAATACTGATCAGCAGATACTGGTGACTAATTCAGCAAGGTTAGACTACCTAAAAGCTCCCTTGTCATACATTAAAAGCTTCCATTAAAACATCAGTGCACCAAAAGTAAAGTCTGTGGGCCTCTTGTGATAATTCAGTGTCAGACAGTCAAACCTTGAAGTGACTATAGTAATTGTATTTATTCCGCTCAATTAGTAAGGCATGCAATATGTAATTTCTAAGAGCAGACAAAAATCTGTTCGGTGTAAATGAAATTACATTGTTTCCAAAAGTAGCTTTTTTCACTTGTGGTACATGGAATAAGTTAAACCAACAAAAGCTGAGTTTTGACAGCAAGCTTGTGCACTAAACTGTAAGTCACATTAGCGAGGTTTTGCAATTTTGCAAAACTAATGTCAACCTTGTCATTTGCAAGAACAGAGCTGTGTCCACACCAACTCACTAGCCCGCTTCAGCTTTGACCAGGAAACACCAGATCCACAAAGCAGGAGCACGCTCAGTATGTACGAACCAATTTCTGTACTGAAACTGCCAGAAAGAGAGCCAGCTGCAGTGGCTGAAGGATCACTTATCAGGAGAGCAAGGTGACCATCTTACAGACTAGTCAAGCTCCCATCAGAGAGTTACAACTTGTCTTGGAAGCCTAACCTGTGCCGCTGCAGCAAGAAAGGGTACTATTTAGTGCATGTCTGGGAAAAATACCAAAGTTGTGTATCAGGCCAGAATGAAACACCACAAAGCTCAAGACAATTCAGGCACCTGTTTCACAATCACATAGCCCTGAAAGGACTAATAATTTTGGTAATTTCAAGAACCATCTTAAACCATAATCATCAAAAATCCTTGAAATAAATCATTCCATGCCACTGCTGCCTTCTTACCTTTTTTTCTTGCTAACAATCATGTCCATAGTCTGAAGGAGTCGTCGCTCCAAAGCCAGAATATCTGCATCTGTCACATTCCTACAAAATGAAGGTACGCAGTTAGGCCTACTATACCATTTCAGAGGAAATATGCACATGCTCATAAAACAAAGAAGAGAGAAGCCTGTGTAAGGAGAATATGCTTCAGCAATGGAAATGGTTCTACCATGTAGTCATGGCAATAGCTAGATTCAGAAAAGTTACAAAAAACCTTGAATCAATGCTGCAGGAAAAGCAGAAGAATAATCTCAAAAAGGTGGACATAATATTTCACAAGGCTGCAGTTACCTGAGAAAGTAGGACATGTAAGTGTATGGACAGTTGACAGCCCCAAATCCTGACAGCAACGCCATCAGTGTCACCCCAATCACACCCACACGGCTGATGAGCTGTTCTATAGACAGGATTCCTGAGAGAGAAAAACCACAGCATTAGTAACCTCGGTCTCTTCACTCTGCTCTGCACTTGGTGCCTTCAAAATATAACACACATACAGAGCTGCTTAATGAATCTGACTGCCTTCCCACCGTTAATGGCCAGAGGTCATATGAAATACAGACAGGGAAAATGAAGAGAGGGGTAAAAAGTCTCCCTCAGAAAGCACGTTACCATGCTTAGAAACAGAGATGGGAAACTCTAGCTGTGAAAAAGCTTAAGACAGATCTGCAGAGGACAAACAGTCAATATTTTGGTTCTAAATACATAAAACATTAGTGATTGCACTTTGCTGAGGTGGGAACACAGATCATCCACCAGACACTGTAACGGAGGCATCTTCCACAAAGCCAATTCTGCAATAACCAGGATCAGTTACCCAACCAGTTAGTCCTGGCAAACTGTCCAAAAAATGTCTGACCCACAAACAGGAAGCCCTGTCCTGTCAACTGGCATTAGAAGGGACCCCTCCAGATCAGACACAATTTGTGCTGGTAGGACAGTGGAGTTATGACACTATGGGAAGCTTATGCTGCTCCTTGCTCTTCAGTATTCACCTTGTGGACACCAACACATTGCTGAGGTGACCACCAACAAGGCATTCCACCTGAGCACCAAACGGACTCCAAAACATACTACATAATACAGCATGAGCATCAAGTCTGTGCTGTAACCAACACCAAGCACCGAAGTTGCATTTATTCTTCTCAGCCATTAAACACAGATCTCAACCTGTCTTCTCAGAGTAGAGTGCCATGTGCTACTAAACACTTTTTAGGGAGCTAGTTATAGAGCAGCTGCCACACACAGCACATTTGGAGCTTACATGATTGCAAAGCTGAGATGGCCAAGCGCCAAGCCACATTTCATGCTTCAGAGAAGGGGAATAAATGCTGAAAACAAGGCAAAAAGACTTCACAAAGGGAGACTGAGACACCCAGTCATGTGCAGCTGCACAGAGATTTACACGAGCTACAGAACGTGCTACAATACACTGGCCTTTTGCCCCACACACTGTCAGACAGCAGCAGTTAAAACGGATCTGCCTTCAAAATGACATGACATTCCACCGGTTAAAGCAGTGCTTCGCCGTAACACTCAGAGCAACCCTACTCTTGTGATCAGGTCAGATAAAACGAATGTTTTATCAACTCAGACAAAGGTAAGACTTTTATTAGAATACAAGTGTGTGACTGAGTAAGGCTTCCTTCTACTATGAGCTCCTAAATTCAGGTCTATAAAAGAAGCTGCAGACTAAGCAGGGCTCCTGACTCGGAGCCCTTGACGGATGGCGCATTTCCCAGCTGCACCACACTGCCATCACCATCCCCAGGCGAGGCACTCCCTGGCACAGGATGCCAGCGCAGGTACTGGAAAGGGCCACACTGGTCAGCACAATTCCCCAGCTGCAGCACAGCACCGTGCAGGCAGGTGAGCAGGGTGGGGGCACACTGACAAAGACACTAAAGGTAATGTACTGCAGTATGAGGGGCTCATTAAGTATGGCCTCCTGTCACATCTCCCTCCGCAATATGATCCCTCCTGTTTGAATTGGGCCACCGCCACATGATAAAGCCCTGCAGCAGCCTTGTCCATATATGCAGGGCAGTAGCACCGCAGCAGTACAGCAGGGAAAAAAAAAACCTAGAATCCTTTGCTCTAACCTTACACCTACACCTGGTAGGATAAGGCACTGTACAAATGTTAAGTGGAGTATCATCCTGTTAAAAATCAGGAGTTAAAAATAGAAAACACCCCATTACCAGTTCTGGAAATCTGCAGTTGTTACACAGCTTCACAGAACCTTTCCAGTGATCTGAAGAGGATTAATTAAACCCCATGGCCAAGTTCCCATTAAGTTATTATATTCTGCCAACTCGAGCACATTCTGCAACCCGAAGTGGATACCTGGTTTTCTTGGCAATAAAACACTGAGCAGAGGGATCTGAGGTGTATATTAGCTGCTGTATTTCAGTGGCAAAAGACACAGTTACAAAACACAGATACACACTTTCTCTTAGGAAGGTTTCAGGCTCAGATGAAAGCATAAGCAGACCCTACAGCAGCTGGTATTTGTCAATTTTTCTCTTACAGATTAGTACAGAGTAAAATAGCTCCCTGGCGAACAGAAAGATTAAGCCAACCATTATCTATGCAGACAGACATATTCACTACTTTGAGTGAAACTGACTGAATTTCATCTGTTTGAGAACAAGATACAAACAGTTTTCCAGTGCAGGGGATAAGGGCAACACAAGTTACACAGGAAACCCAGGTCACAAACAGTCTGGTTCTACAGTGTTAGAATCCTTTGGCTCAGTAGTTAGGCACACGCTAACCAGCTCTCTTGGACCCAAACTAGCCCAACTGCACCCAGTATCTTCACACTATAAATACTCTTGGTTTCATGACTGCAACGCAGAGATACCCAAGCTAATTCTGCACAGAAATAGCTCTGGCATCCAGCAGGACTTACCAACTCACACTCTGGTACCACGCAACTGTACTGCCTCTGGGCTCAGCTGTGTACAAAGCTGTACCGAAGCTAGCATGCGCTGCCAGACATGTTGCTGGCTACAGTCTATACAGGTCTGGTGTTCAGGCATCCTGCCATGTTTTGTCAACTGGACAGCCACTTACGCTAAACTGGTCTGATTTCAGTGACAAGAAACAATATTCTGACTGAAAAAGGTCAGATTAAGGCTTGGTTGTCAATTCTTTTCCTAAATAAATTAGCTTTAGCTGCCACAAAAAAAATAAACAAATGAACAAAAAATTGTGATCAGCTTTTTGTGGAGATGCAGTTTTTGTGTTCTCAGAAAGAATACTGTGTTCTTACATAGTCTAGGTTCAGTTAGCACTCATTCACTTTGGTAAAATTTTCCTGTGATACTGGAAGAAAACTAATACAAGTAATTCAGATGTATCCACCCATTTCTGTTAGTCTGACAACCCTCAGATGGCAAATTTCAAAGCTGAGCAGACCCTCAGTTGCAAGAACTGCTTTCTACAGTCCCAAACGTATAGCTGAGATATTAATAGCTCCAAGACAGAAGTGAGATAATAAAGCCTATTTTCAGGAGGGAAGGAATCAGCAAAAATATGAAACTCACCATGTTTTGGGCTGAGGATAGGAAATGGATCCCCCAACTTCCAGAAGAAATACATGAATGTCAACCACAGAACACACGCAAAAAGCAGTTTCTGTCTGTGCACTAGTGGAGAGGAAAAAAACCCAGTATTTTAAAGACATTCTTTCTTTAGGGCTTCTTCTAGCTTGCATGATCGCTATATTGGTCCAAAGGTTGTTCTGAGCACAGGTGGCCAAGAGATGCTACAGCTAGCCGTACGCACCACTTCACTTCTTACCAGCCGTTTGAGACAACCATTGGCAAGAGCTAATGCCGCAACGCACCACTTTGGCTTTTCCCCATGGATGGATGAAGAGGGCTGCACTATGAACAGGGGATCACTTAGCTGTGGTCTCTCTCGCGTGACTCTGAACATGAAACTGGAAAACTTCATCTTTGTGCCAAAACTACATGTTTAATACTCCCAGCCTACATGCCTAAGCCTAATACAAAAGAGCGATGAATGTCAACAGCTCAAGGGTAAGTGTCCATTAGTGCATGGAAGAGCCCTCATCCAGCCAATGGTAAGCAAAAAAAAGCAGAAGTAACTTATTGAGCTTTCATGCCTCAAGAGTGATGTATTGAGCTTCTCTGCCTCATTTTGTTTACCCTCTAGCAGAACAACACAGCCTTGCCAAGGGTTCCAGGGTTGGGCTGCAAGCTTAAAATTGTAAAGGCACTAATTTCAGTAACATTACTCTAAAGTGCTCAACTTTGTCGAAACCCATAAAGAAAAGCTACATTTACTGGGGTCAGGTAAAGTATCTCCTAACTGCTCAATAAAGAGTTCCTGCTAAAGCATTAAGTTCCAAACAGAAGTTATCTAGCCAGGACAAAGCCAGAGGAAGGAGGGAGCTACAGTGATAGTGTCCAACACATCTGTCTCTCAGAAAAGTTATTTCTCATTTGTATGCATAGTCTCAAGTTAGCAGCCCCACTGCCATAAACCAAGTACTCACATAATCTGATATTGCTCACAACAAAGTAACCGATGTAGAAGGGTACCATGAAGACTAGGATGAGCAAAATGACACACAGGTTCAGCTTCCAGTGAAAATACCGAGAGCTAAAATAAAGCCAAAATACTGTTAGCACACTATCACAATACAACAAATTTCTCAAAGACAATCGCACTTCAGTGTAATCCTTTCAACCACATCAAGCATTAGATAATATTGGCTTAGCACATAGAATATTCTGGATTTTGTTTGTTGTTTGGGTTGGGGAGGGGGTTGGTTTGTTTGGGGGGGGGGGGGGGTGTTTTGTTTTTTAATACAGAGCTCAAGAATGTGTATTTCAAAATTAACAACTACCCAGAAAAACACACTGGGCTATTTTATCAAATCCTGCATTTTCTATCGTGACTAATGCCGGTTGCAGCATGATTCATTTGATTACTGCTCATCTAGTTGAACAGTAAATCAAAACTAAGTATAAGCAGTAATTAATTTTGTAATGAGTGGCTGAGTCAAGAAAGAGTTAATTCCAATTGAAAAGATTAAAACCATTTAATGGTCATAATTCAACATGTATTACCTCAAAGTCAGTTGTCTCATCTGCAAGACACTGCAAAGCAAGAATTTAGAAATACACATATATCTCAAAATGATCAATACTCCTCTGACCAAAGGAGATTAGTCAAATGCAGATGAGAGTCATCTTGGCTGAACTGATTTTTCACTTAGCTTGAATAGAAAAGTATATGTCCTGTTCCCAATATTAACTCATATCCTCTTTATGACTTGGGGAAGGAGAAATTTGAGGATCCTTGTCACTTTTTCCTAGCTAATTCAGAGGTCAACATTTTGATCTATATGGACATCCAGCCCCTTTACTGAAGCCTATCAAAGCTTTCCCCTCAGTGATCTCTCTGGCTGCAAGCTCTACAGATTAATAACATACACTCAGAACTAACGTTACCTTTCATCAGTTTTGTACTTCTTGCCTTTCAACTCCTTCGGCTGGTCTCTTATACTAGTATGATGAGAGAGACTAAATATGAAACTCAGCTAACCTCTACATGCTACTGTTCTGTCTTCTCTTTCCTACTGACTTCTGAACTAGATGGTTTTTAACATCCCCTTTATGCAGAAGTCCCCATCCTATGTCAAAGGAGGACGCACCTTTGATTCACAAATACCGTATTGTTACAAAAATAGTTTTCACTTCACATCTTATTCACTGCCCTGACCACCACAGAAAACCTAGTGCTTCTATTTTCCATAGTTCTTAACATCTGAAAAGCGCTCTTCAGCATGATCCGAAACTTTAAAATACTCCCATTATAAAAAAAGGTTTCTTTTAACTTCACAAATGGAGAAAGTCAAAGATAAGCCCTTGCCCTAAGGACCTAGGCCACACTAATAGCAATTACATGGCAAGTCAGAAGCTTATGGCTTCTACTCTCATGTTCTCTCAAATAAACAAATGTTGCTGCTCAAACATCTTCATTGAGTTCTTGATTATTTTCTCACAAGATTTCCCCAGTCCGAGACTAATCCATTAATTTAGAAGTCAGACTCAAGATGCAACAGAACACAAGGCAAGGCTGGTCCTCCACTGAGCTCCCACACTTACCTGCTGTTCAGCACTCCCAAAATCTCAAAGATGATGAGTTCAAACATGGTACAAGAGAAGGCAAAAGTCACAGAGAAGATCACCTGGACCACATACTGTCGTACCTGCAATGGAGAAAGCAAGCCAGACATCAGGCATTTACATTCCTAGAATGGTATCCTGATACCCCTCCACTAAGAAAAACAAATTATAAACTATGATGGCTGGGTCTCTTGCTTCAGGGCACTTTGCCCTTTATCTAAACAGGAAGAAATCAACAGCCGGTTAGAAACCACAGGGAAAACTCCTAAGTTCTCAGCATTACACCGATTGCAGCTATTGGCATATTTAATGCAGATGCCTTGCACAGAAGGGATGTCAAGCATGCAGTGTTCTATGTCAACTTGACTAATGATAGACCCTTGCTAACAGAGCTCTTGGATCTTAACCTTAGCTTTAAAACTAAGACCTACTCAGAAAAACTTCTGGGGTCTGAATTTGGCTCGCACTTAAGCCACCTCTGACCTAGACTATGTTCTCTCATACCCCTCTAAGTATAAGAGAATGCGGCAGTTTTACCCCATCCAATCCTCACAAACAACTCAGCCACAATGAACACACCTCACTGCGTCTGAAGTTAACCGCTGAATTTTGTCTCAAAAATTACATAAGGCAGGCTTGCTCAAGTGAAGGGGAAAACTATTACCACTGCACCTCCTCCCTATTTTTTTATTATTATATAACAATAGCCAATTTGGAAACTTTCACTGGTCCCAGAAGAACCCATTTCCTCAGATATCTAGGATACTTTCAAATAGAAGCACAAGAGGAAATTAAAAAGAAAGTAACTGTAGAGGTAATTTAAAATAAGGTGCGAGGGCTTAAAGAGAAGAAAAAGGCCAACTGCAGTTTTAAAAACATTTCTATAACTGGGAGTAATTTTTAACATACAGACTCGTAGTGAAAGGTCCCTTCTCACCTCATAATCCTTGAAGAGCTTACGCATGAAGAACAGCCACCCAAATCCAAAGAACAGCACCTGCAAAAGAGATGAAGCACTTAACATTTGTATCCAGCAGCTTGCAAAATATGAAGCTGCTTCACTACTGACTGTAGATGAAACAAATGGAAGCAAAAGAGCTAGGCCAAAGCACCTAAGATCCACAGAAGGTTAAAACTTGCCATGGTACCATGGAGAGAAGACTATTTTAAATATTCAAGTGTAGCAGCCACAGAAGGCTATGACCTTACAGAAGATCCAGTCAAGACAGCCCAGTTCTGTGTTCCCAAGTTCTCAAAATTCCTCAGTTCCTGGCCTGCCCGAATCCTTTGCACTGTTGTTTCTTGTTTCACTCTCCTAACCTACAGGTTTAAAGCTTATCCTTTTTACAGGAATCATAGTAACGAAGTAAACACCTGAATGTCCACAACATATACATCTTCTAGGGATGAGTAAATTTTATAAAAATATCTGCCGTTCCTTTAAGACTAGAAGGGCATTTGATTTTTATGGAGAGGTCTTTACACTAAATCTGGTTACACACAGACACAATGTGGGTGAAAGGTGTTAAAAACACCTCTAAGGTAGGGAAAAGGTAGTGTTGAATGCCTCAAGCCACAAGCTGGAGTTGTAGAAAGCCACACGGACAAGGTAGGTGAAGCAGGACGAGTCAAAAATGCTTTGCATTTCAATAGTTCTCAAGAGCACTGTACAAAATTTAGTTAAGTTTCAACACAAATCTGAAGAGACAAACTTAGTATCACACCTATTTTGCTGGTGACTTAAATGAAATAAATACAAATTAAGCAATGTAGTCAAAACTGTAATTACCCATCTTCAGACAGTAAAAGGAGGCTGTGTTGTCAGGCCTTCCACGGGTAGCCCTCTCTATTCCTCAGAAGACTGAAAATGAATACAATGATTTAAAAGAACCCAAGCAAAAAAAGAGCTCAGAGGATATTAAATACATTTTATAACGTTAGCTTTGACCAAGGCAAAGACAAAAATCAGTATATGCCAGAATGCATAGGACAAAGACAGTATTTCTTCTCATTGCACATGGAAAAAGTCAGAGCATTCTGTCCCTCTGTGGAGAGAGGAAACTTTCAAAGACAAAAATGCAGGAACCATTGTGGAAGATTCCACTGTGCATCAGGAGTAACTGGATCCCAACAGTGGCAAAGGTAACAGACTCACATGATTTACAGATGAGGAATACCTGGAATGCTGGGCAAGGAAGATCAAACATACTTGTCTTGAAAGAAGAACTGAAATAAGAATGAGGTCTAGTGATCAGTAACAACCGGCAAAACTTGTTTGAGAAGGACTTCAGACTTTAAAGTAACTGACAGCAAAAAGAAAAAGGTAAGATATTCCATAAGCCTCCTATCTACAGGTCGTAAGTTAAAATAGTATGATAAGCAAGTGGTATTTACATAAAGTAACTCCACATTTAACAGCAGGAAGGATGAAAAAGGTACCAAGACAAATGTTTAAAAAAAAATAAGAAAATAAGAGAGAAGGACATAAGCAAACCCGATAATAACAGAGGAAATTATATATGAAGATTAGATTTCCCTTGTGTTAGGGACTATACAAAAGCACAGAAAGACATTATCTTAACAGTTGACACTCTAAAATACTGCAGGTGAATGTGACATGTTAAGTCAGAAGGTTCTTGAGCCTTTGACAATTACATGCTGCAATTTAAATAGCTAACAATGCTTTTGAAGATGATGAGAAGACGAAAAGCTGCCAGCAGCCAAAGAAAAGCAATTAAGACAAGTTAGATCTTAGAATGCAAAGCAAATAATGGGAAAGTTTTTGTTCTGGGTGAATTGTTAACAGTATCAAAGCTACAGTCAAGCAGCTGACAGTGAAAAAGCAAGTTAGACACAAAAATCAAAGCATTATCAAGTAGGAGGAGATCATACTTCTGAGAAACAGCCAAAAGCTGTCCTGAAAACTCTCAGGAAAACTACAGTTGTGCATTAAAGTCTATGTAAGAGAAGCAACTGCTGTTGAACGGGGAAAGGTTCCCTTTCCTCAGCTCATTTTCCTTCACTGCAGAACAAAAAGTTCACACCAGCTCAGAAGCTTATCGGATCCCTCTGTGATCTACTCAAACTCATTTAAGGAAATATTGGAAGGAGCACAAATAAGAGAGCATGCCTGTGCAGCAGTGTGAAAGTGAAGAGGGAGCAGAACCCTCCCCTTTTGGCAGAAGCAAATAGTTGGACCATCTCAGTTGCCAGAGGGGCAGACAGGAAGAAAAAAAGATTTAGATTCTTACCGAGGAGGAAGCAGGCTAGCAAGCAGGAGAGGAAGGTCAAAGACAACACAATAGATAAATTATTAACAAAGGAGGCTAACGGAGGCAGCATTTCCTCCCATAAAACAAGAGGACAGTTTCAACTGTGTCAAAACCACAACCTACTTCATAATGATAAAGACAGCATGCCAGGAAAAGGGTTAAAGGCCTCCTAGGTGAATTCTGCTGGCATAAAACAAAGACTAACTGAAAGATGACTTCGACAGCCAGCAGAAAGCAGAAGCTGAAGAAGTTTCTGAATCACAGGCGGATCAACAGAGAAGGAGGTATTTAAAATAAAATAGTGGCGTGTCTTTAAATTCCTTAAAGCAGATCATGAAACATCTTCCAAAGCTGTTAAAGAAGCAAACTCCTCTGGGGCAAAGCAAGGGTAGAAGACACAAATAGGGCATAAGGGACTATTTCAGTTGGGAGGGACTTAGAACGATCAGCTGGCCCAACTGCCCACGATTAGCCTTCCTGGGGAATATCAGAAATAAATTAATAGAAAACAGCAAGATGAACTTCCCTGTCTGTCCCGACTAAGAAAATTTAGATTTACAAAAGCGATGCCGTATTACAAGAAAAGTTCCGTTCCCTACAGCCTTATTTACTGAATCTTTTCAGTACGCGTCACAGACTCGCCAACGTCCGTGAGCAGCAGCCACGGCCACACGCCGGGCAGCGGCCCGGGGCCGCGCACCGGCACCGCGCACCCCTCCCGCAGCGGCCGCCGGGCGACACCAAGGGCGGGCACGACGCGCCGGCCCCGCACCCCCAGGCTGGCAGCCGCCAGGGCTTTTTCCACCCCCGCTGCCGAGCAGCGGCCGCCGAACGCATTCAGGCGCGGGGGCCGGGCCGGCGGGGCGAGCGCCTCAGGGAGCCGGCGGACCCTTCCCGCCGCCGCCGCGCCCCGCCGTTCCCTCAGCCCGGCAGCTGCGCACGCGCGCCCGCAGGCCCCGCCCCGACGCCCTCGCAGCGGCCGCTTCCGGAGGGACGGCGGGTGGCCCAAGCGGCGGAGAGACCCCACCTGGCCCCCGCCTCCCCTCTCCGGGCCCGGGGGTTGGGGGGGACACGCCGCGCGGCGCAGCAGCGGGGTACCTGCGAGGTGACCATGATGCTGGAGTCGATGAGGAAGCTCATGGCGGCGCCCACCCGCCACGGCCGCTGCCCGCCCCGCTTCCGGCCCCGCGCCGGCGGCCGCAGTGCGCAGGCGTGTGGGCGCGCGCCACAGCTAGGGGGCGGGTCGGGGCGGGAATGGGGCGGAGCATAGGGGCGGGGGCGGGCAGGGAGCCCCACCCACAGCCCTGCAGCGCCGGGAGGGGCACGGCCGGGGGTCTCTACCGGCGCGGGGCGAGCGGCGGGGGCGGGGTGCCGCTGAGCCCGATGCCGTTCCCCGGCGGCGCTCGGGGGGAGCCCGGCGGAGGGGCGGGATGGCCGCGCCGAGGCCGTGCTGCCGCTGCGCCCCGCGGGCCCCTGCGCAGGGGTGGCGCGGGCGTGGGGCCTGGCGGCCTTCCCTCCGCCCTCGGCGCCATCCCTGTGCCATCCGCCCTCCCGAGGCGTGTGCCCGCAGCGCAAGGGCCAGAGGCCGGAGGCCAGCAGGGAAGCGCAAGTTCAAACAGGGACCTCCGTGATGCCCGTGGGTGTGAGGCGCCACCGTCCTGTCCCCGCCTGACCCCCGCCGCGGCGCCTGGGCCTTCTTTTCCTCTCAACAGCACGGCCAACCTTTGCCGCTCAAAGCTGGCTGCGCTTGGCATAATAAATCCTAGAGGAAGGATCGAGTGGGGCCAGTCGAGAGTTGAACAAAACAGGGAGCTCCCGCTGAGTGAAAATCAGGCACCTTTATTCATTACAAGTGGTTGCACTAGGAAAACAGGGCTCGGTTTGGTTGTGCCCAGCCGCTGGATGAGTCCCGCAGTCTCTGGCAGGCTGCTGGCAGTCATCTTGGTGTGAAATTCGTCTCCTTGTCTACAGCATTGCAAAGAGAAAAAAGCACCCAGCTCCCACAGGGAAATACACTGAGGGAGCACATTATCGTATATCATACTAGGCCTTTTTTTTTCCCTTTTTTTTTTTTTTTTTTTTTTTTTACAGCTTCTGATATCGCTGCCAATTAACACAGAGCTGAGATCGGGACTTCCCTGTTTTTCCTTTTCAAATCTGCTGCTTAGAAACTGATCTTTCCTAAAGTGATGAGATTCCTGAGTTTGGAGGGATCTGTGGTTGTTTTGTTCTGCGCGGGTAGGCTGTGCGGCAAGGTTAGTCCTCGGTTGCTTTTTAAAGACAGACGTTAACAGGAAATCCTTTAAAAAAAAACACCTACACAAAGCCAAATTCTGCTCTTGTTTACACCTTGGCATCTCTGCTCACTTCAACACAAGGTTAAAAAACAAGACAGAGTTTGGTCATCGCTCTTTAAACTTTCTTCTTTGCATGTTTTATAAATAGGCTTGAAACATTCCTCAGCTTAGCTGTAAATTACTGATCCCTGAGCCCTGGGGTCAACACACAGGGAAGAAGATTGTTCCTACTGGAAAAACTCAGCCACCTCCACCCCCCAGCCCCAGGACTTCTCCTTCAGGGAAGACAAAAAAGTGTAAAAAGAAAATGGGAAGTTTATTCCATGTTGTTCCTCCTTAGACAGCCGCTGATGGGCGTGTGTGGGGAGAAGGGTCCATGGTACTCCACAGGTACAAAGGCGAGTTTCAATTGGGACAGGCTGGTAGTTTCATTAAACGGAATATAGATGGAGGTGGCCAGAGAGGGGAAGCAGTGTACGAGGAAGAAGGGCTGGTCAGTATATTGGCAGGTTTCTGCACCATTCTGTATTTTATTCTTCCACATATTAAAGTGCGAATGCGGCTATGTTACATTCAGTTTGTGGAGACAACTGCAGTTAAGTAAAGCGGAAAGGTGGAGCATGTTGAATTCAAGCCATTTGTTGGCCAAGAGTATATTTAGACATAGCACAGGTTTCCAGAAGGTGCTACAGGGCACATTCATGACAAATAGGCTTAGCTGGCAGCCGGCCATCCATTTTCTTCTCTCTTCTTTCCAGAGGTTTTCATAAACAGGAGTTCTGAAGCTGGGAGTAAGCCAGCATCATTCTCATGCCTTGAACTTATTTGTGGTGGGTTCAGGTGATGGTGTTCACCGGCAATAGATGAATTTCTTTATGGGATTGTCTGTGACTTTCCTTTGAACTAACATGTATGTGTTGAGAAACTTACCTGAAAATTTTTGCCCCAGTAATTCTTCATACACTTAGGTAGAAGGACTGGGGGGAAAAAAGCTTTGTCCACACTAGTTCTGGTTCTCAATTCTACCAGGTAAATAGAGGAACCAGCGCATACAAGTTCAATTGTAAAGTTGCTGGCTGTGTTAAAATCCAGAAATACCAGATGTGGTAACAGGTTGAGTTTAATTCATATCTCACGTTGGCTTGCCTTATCCTTACCATGAGGTACTCAGCTGATGAGCTCACTGGTTTCTTTACTTTGGCCTTTGCCTGCAGCCTGCCGGTCAGCTGGCATGCTGTGCCAGTACCTGGGATTCCTCGCTGCCCCCCCGCACAGCCTCTGCCCCACAACCCCCAGGATTTTTTGGTATGCTCATTTGTAACTGGGTTTCCTCACCCCGATCATCCTTCAACCCAACTCTCCCCTGAGCTTCAGGGAAGCACCACAGGAGCCAACTTTTCTGTTTACTGTTTCACTATACATTCTTTGCTGTGTTGACTTAAAATTTTTTTGGTAGGCTACTCCATGACTTTCCAAGCAACATAGCCTTCCCTCCTTGGAAACCAATAAATGGCTTGTTTTGCTTTTACTATGCCAGGCTGGATCTAGCAAGGCAAAGGCCAACAGTCTTTGTGTTTTTCAAAACGTTCTGTCAGTAGCTCTGTAATCACCGTTTCTATTCAGTTCTGCTTCATCCCAGATCAGCAAGCTTTAAAATACACAGGATTTTGTTGACAGAACGTTAAAATGCAGTCCTCTGCACTTTCAGATGGATTTAAAGGCACACTTGACACCAAAATTAAAGGCAACTGGAAAGACCTAAGCCCCCTGTATTTCCATGATTTTGTCTATTGACAAGCATAGTCCTTTTTTTTTTATTTATTATTTTTTTATTTATTTGTAATGCTTTTTCCAAACCAGTTACACAACACGATTCTGGCCTCAAGCAGCTTCTGTGGCTACCAAACATCAGTTGACTGTGTTTGTGCATCAGCCTCTGCTGTGGTGCCCGGTCGGTTGGTGTTGCCTGCTGGGACAGTCTAAGCGAGCTCTACCAGAACACCCTGGAGAGGCAGAAAGTGCCCTACACCTGTTGTTCTACCACGCAGTGGCTGCACTGAGCTTTCAGCCTCCTGTGGGATAGGTAGTTCAGGCTGGAAGGGACCAGCTGGTCCAACCTTCAGCTCAATGCAGAGTCAGACCAGGGTGTGCAGTGCTTTTCCCAGTCAGGCTTCATCCTCCAAGGATGGAGATCCCACTGTGTCTCTGGGTACCCGCTTTAGTGCTGAACCACTCTCCATTTGAACATTTTTTTTTCCTTGTCAGGATGTTTTTAGCCAAAGTTTTCCTTGCTGCTCCTTGTGATCGTTGCCTCTGACCTTGTACTGTGCACCTCTGTCAAGAGTCTGTCTCCATCTTCCCTATAACTCCCCATTATGTACCTGAAGACAGCAGTAAGGGCTCCCCATACCCTTAGACCCCTCCTCTCTAGGCTGAACAAATGTTTAATGTCTTTTTATACAATGACCTGCTGAGAGAAATACTCAAACTGTTGACAGAGACACAAGCCTTGCCTGTTCTGCTGAAATAGGTGCATGCCAAGCTAGTTGCAAGGAAAGGATTGTGTGCCAGGCTATGTCTTGGCAAGTCAAGACACATTCATTTGCCATGGTTACTACTCAACTGTATAAGCACATTTGGTGTTGGCAAAAAGCCTTTCCTGAGCCATGTGAAAAGGTGTAGCACACACAGAGCCTAAGAAATAGTAGTGTCATTATGTTGGGGGGGGGGGGGGGGGGGGGGGGGGGAAATCAAATTATTCCAATACTTAGAAAAGTCCCCTGATTTTGGTACACTTATCCAGCCCTGGCCCTCAGGAAATCTGGCACCGTATACCATTTTATCACAACTGCCTCAGGCTTATAGGAAGGCTTTAGTCTAGTTCTCATGGATGTTCCTGTCTTTACTAAACAAAACTATGCCTAGGCTAGGATTACTTTCACTTGTCAGCCTGAAAAGCCATTTTCTATACAAAATAGCAAACTGCCACTTTTTTTTTTTCAGCATTGTGTGACACAACCGCTCTTTAAATGTAGAACTGCACAGTCAGTGAGTTACTGAGTGGCAGGGGAGACTGGACTTTCCTCCCTCAGTAAGTAGATTTCATGCCCACACAGGCCTAGAGAGCAGAGATCCCCCCAGATCCCTCCTACAGGAGGAGGAATCTGTACCCCGTGTTTCAGCACTAATAGATTGTTGGTATCTATCTCACTTAGAGGAAAGAATCAGTATAATATAATTTGTGGGTTTGCATTAATGAAGGATGGCTTTTTTTCTGTTTGCCGTAAGCAATTGTAAATTCTTCCATGGAGACTCTGGAAAATTCACTCAGAGTTTGCACTGAGTGGTTTAAAACAGAAGCCCAGCGACATCATGCATGATACAACCCTCTCCCACATGCCTTGCAAGGACCTTAAAACCATTAGAGCTTTACCAGCCTGCACCCCTCGCTCCAGAAACTGTCCTATTTAAGCATAAATGCTGCCCCAGGCTGGGTGCTGGGGATGGAGGAGAAGTCCATGGAACCACACTGTCACCGCTGCTTCATATGGCAAGGCCAAGGCGAAGGTGGGAGAGAGGGGTGAGGGATCAATAAAGTCTCTTTTACTCATGGCAAATCCACATCTGTGTTGATGTTGTCAGTGCAGTGAAGTGTTCACATTTTCAAACTACTGCCCTTCTGGTCGAGGAATCATATATGAACCAAGTTAGCAGTTCTGCCAGGAAATAACAAGGATACCCATGCATTTCAGCAGTGCTTTTCATCAGATCATTCCTACTTTACAAACAGAATTAATGAAGCCTCACAACATCCCTGTGAGGTAGGTGGAAATTCTTACACCCATTTTACAGGTGGAGAAAACAGGCACTGAGAAGTAAAGTGATTATCACAGCAAGTCAGAAGCAGAGCTGGAAATAAATCTAAGATTATTATCCTAGGTCCACTGCTCTAGACACTAGAGAACACCAACTCCCACATGCTATTGTAAGCTAAGACACTACCTTTCTCTTCTACTTTCACCTCCTTTGGTGATTTTGACACTTGTACCTTATGCTCCTTGCAGAGAGCCATGCTACCAGTTAGCAATGTAGTTGCACAGGGAGCCAAGGGCGAACACAGCCCTTTAAATGATCCAGGCATGGCTCTAATTGTCCAGTGACTTCCCCCTTCCCAAAAGATAATTTTCCCTGTTCTTCACATATATATAAATATATATATATATATGTTTTGCGTAATCATTTTTCAAGTAGAATCATACACTGAATCCACAGCTCTGAGGCTGTTATGCAACTTCACTAGGAATTTCTTGAATAAATGATTCTATTTGTCTCATTGAGAGGGAATAAACCACATTTATATGCTATCACATCCAGAAATAGCAATAATCCTTTGCTCATCTGTATGGCCTTCCACCAAGGACCTCCCATTTTATTACTAACACAATATATCGAGCCTCACATCACCTTCGTGAGGTAGAAAATGATTCCCAATTGTACAAGAAGGAAGAATGACTTGCTGACAGTCCCACAGTGATTTCATTGCAGAGTTGAGGCTGAATGCCAGAAGACCGGACTGTTAGTTCCCTGCCCAGTTTGCTGAGAAGCACTGTCTTAGATGCCATGGCTCGTACTTGGTGTCTACAGATTCACCAGCAGCCTGGCAGGGTACTTGAGAACTGGCTCGAAAAAAAATAATAAACCACAAGCAGTTGAGTGGATGCAGGAGGAAAGTGCTGGCTTGTTTCATTGTGCTGTCGTGACCTGGAGGAAGAAACGAGCTTTCCTGCAGCAGCTGCGAAAAAACTACAGTGTCCGTTGAGTCCATTGAGTCCACTGCATACAGCGCATTTTACTGAGGCACTCCAGTGAAAAAGAACGACATACTCAACATCTGATGATTAAAGACTGGACTGCCTGATGGCTGTACTGTAAACCATATACCTCCGATGAATAAGCACTCATCTTTAAGAAGTCCAGTGATCTAATGAAGGTATGCATGTCAGAGGTCAGGAACAGGAATGGTTATTAAAATACTTTGCATATAAAAGGATTTTTCAAGTAATTAGAAGTCAACAAGGGTGAGGGTGATACATCTAGTCCAATACACTGGTACCTGGAAGGGTCAGATGCTCTGAAGAAGGTAGAAGATACCTTATACTGAAGGGTTACAGGTTTTTGGTTTTTACCTATGGGGACCTGTGTTTCCAGCCCCCTTCAACTGGGCTGGCTGATGCTTAGAACCATTAAAACTCCATTATATCTTTCTAGTTTACGCTTTATAACTTTCTGTGAAGAAAACAAAAAATAACAGATCCCATCTAATCTAAGTGTGGTGATTTTGCTGTTCATCTAAATCTTTGCCCTTTCTCAAATTCTAGTATCTTGAATTGGGCACAGTGGACTCTTTTCCTGCTGAAAAATATTCTCTGTCCTCAGTTGCCTTCCATTTGTGTTAACTCTTCTCCTGTTTCTGTATTAAAAGAGCAGATAAGCAGTAGCCTCCAATTCTCTGCGTGTTCCTTCACATGTGTTGTTTTGCCACATTCCTTCCCAAAACTGAGGAGGTACCTTCCAGTCTTCCTTCACAAGGAAGGACGATCTAACAGCCTTTGTCCAGGAGCAAAGATTTTGACCTCAGGCTGCAAACCTTAGGAAAATACACAGGCCCAAGAGGAGCAAAAGGATTAATAGTGTTAAAAAAAAAAAAAAATGTGGCATCGCTATGGCGCTGAAGAATTCCAATGCACCCTACAAACTTTCTACATATGTACAGCTTACATCACTCGGCAGTGAAGTCCAGCCACCTCTGCACTCTACAGGGCAGCTGCGTAACAAGGCAGGGGCACTGCACTGTGGTCAGACCCGCGAGTGACAGAACTGACTGTACTGGTGGCTGCCTGGACTGGGACGTGGGGCAGCAGGGCTGGAGGTGTCAGCCCAAGCCTACCCAGAGCTCTCAGACACCCATTTGACCTCCGTGGGCTTTGAGTCAGCCCTGCTACAATGGGAGACCACAAGGGGTCTTTTCTAGCTGGTGGCGGGATGAGTTTTATGCATTATGCCAAAGACCTTTTTTTCCCTGACCTGGATTAGAGCCTGCTCAGGGAACAATGGGATGGGCTGCAGCCCAGCAGAAAGAATTCGCTGAGCTGGCAGGGGCTGAGGTTTGCAGAGCAGAGCAGATGAGAGTGCATACCTGCACTTTCCTGGCATGAGGCTCAGTTTTGGGGGAACATAGCTGTTAACCTGAAGCTTTTGAACGCATTGCTGCACTGTCCCAGCCGAAAGGTGCTGCTGTAGTCCTAAAATTGGAAATGCACAGACATTTAAACATTCTGCCTTTTGTAAAAAAGATTTTTGCTGAGGCTCCGAGAGTTCTGTACAGATCTGTTGGCACGAAAGGTCTAAATAATCTTTTGCAAGGCCTTGTTTTACTCGAGGCTTTGGCATTTAATAGAGAAGTAGACCACTGGCTGGCTCCCGTCTGTCAAATTTAAAACAAAGGTTGTCAAAAGACTATTATATCAGACTTTTCAAACTTGAACAACCCGTTTTGTATTTAGAGGTTTAAATAGTCACATAGTTCCCCAGAGCCCTGGTTTAAGTTCATGGGTGCCTTCAGGACTCTCTACCTGAGATTTGCTGAGTGCCTGTAAGTCTGGGTGCTCCAGGAACTGAGCACATGTCAGGATCATGCCATGAAGGCTTATACTTGGTTTCATGCTCTGGGGGCTGTGGCTGTTTCCTCCTTTCACAGAAGTCTCCCCACGCTTGCTTTGCTAAATTGAGTTTCAGATCTTTAAGTCACAAGACTACAAGTAAAAAATATCACTTGAATTATTCTTTCTGGTGCTCGGAAATAGGCTCAGGGCTGGATGACCCTCTTGGGAACAAATAACCCATCTGTGGTCATCTGCTAAATCCGAGTAGAGAGCTACTGTTAACCTTGCCTACTGTCAATGTCACTTGAAGAGCAGAAATATTTTTGGCAAAGGGAAAATATGTTTTACCTAACTCAGATTTGCATTCGCAGAGAAACTGGGGATGTTTGGGCTTTTATTTTCTGAATAGGGAGGGGGAATAGTGCTTGCTATTTCAGCACGTTGATGCGAAGCACAGAATTAATTTTGTGAATTAAATAACTGCAATTCCGTGCCAACAGTTAAGGGGAGATCTGCTCAGCATGCCATAGGTGGAAACAGGAAAAGAAATACTAGATACAGTTGTTAATCAGTCTTCCCCCTCGCTGGCTGAAGAGACAGATCCTCCCCGCGTTCCTAGAGAAATGTGGAACACAAAGCTTCCAGTAAATACGTTCACAGTGGTGACATTTGGGTTTCACTGCCATGTTAGGTTTTAAAAGACATCAGTTATGTGTACAGTGTAGATATTACTGTAAGAAGTGATCTGGCATGTGGAAACAGGGAAAAATGTTCCTTTTCAAATGGAACATACAGGGCAAATAAGGCACAGTTACCGTGATAGGACCTTTCCAGCTGAGAATGTCAAGAGGAAATACTATTCAAATGGCCATTTTAGCACTTTGCCTAAAAATATCTTTTGATTCTTTCTCTATCTCTCCTTTTCTCTTCAACCTTTTCCTTTCCATGTGCTCCCTGTATCCTGCACCTTCATACAGTCAAATCATCCGACCTGGCCCGGCTGCTGGCTTTACTTAGCCTGCTGAGGGGTCTCATATCAGTGGCAAGTTCAGCAGGTGCTGAAGGCCCTTCAATTTCATCGCTCACCGCCTCCTCTTCTTTCTTCACCCCTGGCTCTTCCTGAGGTCTTGGCTGCTCTTCTCGTTCCTCCTTCTCCCCTGCTCTTACCTTCTCCTCTTCTGGTTCCTTCGCTTGTGCATACGATGGTAACCTCTCATCGAATGCTCTGGAGAGATCTTCCAATGGTCCCATCCCAATCTTCTCCTCAAACTCGTTGAAGGCTGATGGAAGGGGACTGGGCTCAACCCCTACTTCTGTGAGAGGGAAATAGTGCGACACCGGCTTCTCTTCTTCCAGCAGCTTGTAGCCTTTGGCCTTCGGGATGGAGGTGACTGCGATGGCATGGAGGGGCTTCTCTGGGACCTCCCCCAGCTGTTCCTCTGCTGGTCTTCTCAGGGCCCTCCGGATCCTTTTCATGATCAAGTGACTGATCTCCACCAGGTTGAGGAAGAGGGACACGGAAGCCACCACCAGCATGAACATGATAAAGATGGTCTTCTCTGTGGGCCTGGAGACAAAACAGTCCACAAGATTGGGACAGGGCCACCGCCCGCAGCGGTACAGGGGGAGAATTCGGAAGCCATAGAGGAAGTACTGACCGACTATGAATCCCACCTCAAAGAGGGTTTTGAAAATGATGTGGAAGATGTACGTTCTCAGGAGGGTACCCTCCAGGCGAAACTTCTTGGTCCCGTCAGGGTTGTTGCCTTTGTTTTGATTTGGAGCCAGGGGCAGCTTCTCTTCATCCACCTCAGCTTGCTGACGCCTCTCGGCTTCCTCCCTCTCTCTCCTCTTCTCCTCCATGCGGACATGGTGCACCGCATGCCCAAAGTACATTAGCGAAGGCGTGGACACAAAGATGATCTGCAGGACCCAGAGGCGGATGTGGGAGATGGGGAAGGCCTCATCGTAGCAGACATTCTCGCAACCAGGTTGCTGGGTGTTGCACACAAAGTCTGACTGTTCGTCTCCCCACACTAGCTCAGCAGCTGTTCCCAGGATCAGGATGCGGAAAATGAAGAGCACTGTGAGCCAGACTCTCCCGATGACAGTGGATTGCTCGTTCACCTGCTCTAAAATGTTCCCCAAGAAACTCCAGTCACCCATTTCTTACTGTCTAAGGAAAGAAAACAGAAACAGAATGACCACAAATTACGCTAAATTTAAAAGACTTCAGGTTTTCCCACTGATGCCTTTTGTTGCTTTCAACCAGTATTTCCCTAATACAGTTTGAGAACAGAAAGAAGGTTGCTCGCTTATTTGCCTGATCACAATGATTTATTAGCAGGAGGAGAGCTGGGAAGCCAGAGCAAACTGCTTGCTAAATTCTTTCTTCCCTGGCTCTAAATGGGCAATTACTTTTCAGCCGGGGGAGTATATTTATCTCCTTTTCCAGGTGAGAGTCTTCTGTAGTGCCTTGTAGGCTCAGTTGCTTGAGCCTGCTTAGATTTTGTACACGTACAAACACTCACCAGCAGTACAGTGGAACAGATTTATCAGCATGCGGCTGCAGCGGTTAGAAAACAGAGGGAAGCTTTCAAGCACCCAAACTCTGCTGCACCAAAACCACACACGGGTCAAACAGATCTTGAATTGGTGCCCATCCTACACCTACACCAACCTGAATTCTCTCTAGGTTGCATATATTAATTCTGCATTAGAAATCATTCTGTTGGGCAAGAATAGCAATTACAACACCATTACGATGTTAGCAATAACGTATAAGCTTCATAACTACCATATATACTAGTTTTGCTATATAGCATGCATTATATACAATATAATTATTAGGTGGTGTTGGGGCTATTCTTTTATCCTCTTCTGAAGTCAGTTGCCACACTGACATTGGAACCAACCTGGAGAAAAACACAAAGGTCTATAACCGGGACCTGAAATACTATTTTCTCTCTCTAAAATGTCAGTGCTGCTACCTCCGGCTCACACAGAGCTGGATGCCAGCTGCAGATACCCTATTGGAAAGCTACGAAAGTAGTCCATTTTCAAGTAATGCACATCAAACATTAGATCTGTCATTATTTTTGCATGACAAGTTATTATGGTGAGGCCAGGACTTCATCCCACGTATCCTAAACTTCCCACTATGTAATTTTAGGCAAGGGAAGATATACAAATGAGGGAAATAAAGGGGAAACTTGTTTGGGATGGGCTTATTTAACATATTACAGCAGTCTGAAGCCTCTGAGGAATATGACAGTGATCCAGAAAGACTGACTTGTGGACCACGAAAGGTGAAACAGTGAAACATTATTCATAAAATAGCTCTTCACAGGGACCTGGAAGTTCATCTCTTAGATACTACCTCCATCTATAGTTTCTTAAATGCAGGCACACATACACAAGTGGTGGGAAAAAGAAGGTACAGTCAACAGCGTGGAAATCTGAGTATCTAATTTCCCTCCTCCTTCGGATACCACTGGGATATGTTTGTAATGCCATATGTTGCAACACACCAACGCATACCAGTCTGTTTCAACTACTGTGTGTGCATATTCACACATAGACAAACACACAAAATATTGAGAGTTCTATGGCTCTGGAGAATTTCAGGAATTTTCAACCAAAAAAATTCCTTCTGATGTCATTTTTCTAAAACTCATTTTCCCTGCCTTTCAACCTTGTAAAATTTTAACCCCAGACACTCATGTTAGAAAACGAAGAACAGAACGCAGTCCTTCAGCTTGCACAAACACCTTGCATGCGTAAGTGGCAAACATGTAATTAAATCACCGAAGAAAATTGCTACTTTCTCAGTCATTAAAGTTGTGTAAAAGAGTGTGTTAATGTCAGCACTTACATTAACAAGTCTAGCAGAAGATTACGCTGTTTACATACATTATCTAAACTGATTTAAACATTCTCTTTCTGCAAATTCACAGAGCAAAGTACACCCGACAGTTACCAATCATGTGCAACTCTGTAAAAAACATGACTACACACAATATAAACTCCATCGTCCCCCAGGCACCGCAGTTAACTCAATCCCTTTCTTTCTTTGTGAGTCACGCTGATATCCACAGTTACCGTTTGCACATTTCCACTGCAGCACGCAAGAGCGCCGTTCTAGATGTGATAAACCTTATCATACGGAAAACTCACTGTACAAGAGAAGGAAAAATGTCTCCTAGCTCCAACAAATGTCTCGCTTGCAGCTCGCTATGTTTGGCTAAACTCCTCCTGAGATCACTTCCGAACTAGTCACGTTTCTCAAAACTCTGCCATGACCATCCTCTCTATTTTCTGCAAGAGAAGTGGTTCAAGGTTGCTCAGTCAGTTCAACTGCAGGGAACGATTTTGGGCAGACTGAAGATGAGTGGTACAACCAGTTCAAATGCCTAGGATTCCACCTGTAAGCAATCAGCCCCTCAAGTCTCAAAAAAAGGTGCAAGCAATGAATTTAGGCGGCCACCCTTTCCCCTAAATTGCCTGTCGGGAGGAAAGAGCTGGAGACTGCCTAAGCCCACTCAGAGTCAACAGACTCGTGTTCTTAACTCACATGGGCTCGTGGCAAACCCCCCCAGATGTTGCAACCTGAGCACACTACCAGCGAAAAAGACTGTATAGGTTAAGGACGTTGAGCAAGCAACTTGCCGCTGTGAAAGGCTCCACCGAAGAAATGTGTCCCCCTCCTCTCTTGGCACTCTGCAGGGAAGAGTGAACTTTTGTCTCTCTTCTTCCCTACCCTAAAAGTCCCAATCTTGTCGCACGACTGAGCAGATATGACTGAATTGGCTCTGATGGTGGGTTTTAGTTGCCCTGCAATATTTAAGCTCCGAGCCAGACGGCTTTATGAAGTGAGTGACAGTTAGTGACGTGGGGAACAATAGGGAGAAAAAAATAGAGAAAGAGAGGCAGAGACACAGAGAGGAGAATCCACTGAACATGAAAAAGCAGAGGGGGGAGAGGAACAGGCGACAGGCAGTGAAAACCTAATACAGGCATAAATGGGAGTTTGCACAGTTAAGCAGGGACCGAAGCATCTCTGCACTTCTGCTGTGGCTCAGCACAGCTCTGTGTGTGCCCCCACTCGCTGGTCTCTAGGTGTTGAGGTGTGACAGGTGAGAAGGGAGTGCCAACATCCCTGATAGTGGCAGAACTAATTGAACTGATTTGTTACTCTGCACCCAGCTCTGACAGCCAAGTCACATCGCTGACTTCCAGCACAGGCAGGCACTGAGGTACCCGGTCTGTATGTGGCATCGTCAGATACTTTGGACTGCCGTTTACCTTCTTTTACCCAGAAAAAGAAGCTGTATGGGAAAACTAGATCATCAGTTGATATTAATCAAAGCTGAGAAATACCATTTTTACAACCTTGCCTTTCAGTGTGTTTAGTTCTGCTTAGTTTTTCCTCCAAATGCGTCTTGTGCACGGACATGCATCAAAAATGGCTAAACCAAATTGTTTTGTTAAGGAGCACAGCTGAATTCCAGCAGCCCAGCAAACAGGAATGTTACCCCAGGCGCACTCGCCTACCCCCAGCCAGCTGCAAAAATGCTGGAGAGCCTGCAGAAGAGAAAAATCACAGGCTCAGTAACCGCATCTACAAGTACAGCTAACAGCCCTCTGAGTTTTGATTATAAGCCAAGGGATATAACTTTATTCTGAGGTGTTATTTTTGTAGCCTTTCTGTACGAATTGCCCAGAATGTGCTCCTGGTGTTCAGCTCTGAAGAAAAAGAGGATTACTGAAAGCAAGATCTGCTAAGCAACGGTACAGATACCAGGCTCATAAAGTGATGAAGCAGCAAGTAGCTCTCCTCTCTCTTTATGCAGACTCAACACTGAATTTAATTCCCCAGAATGGCATTGGGAGACACTTTGTCTCTAGAAAAGCTGCTATCTGAATGAGATATTATAATATGAGGGCCACAAAATTTTGTATCTCCAAACCAGTGGTTTCAGGCCTCTCTTCAGTGTTTCTGACCATTTGTGCCTATGTAAACTCAGCGCCTTATTTCAGCAGTTGTCTTCCCAAACAGCTTTTAAGCTAAGTTGCATAGCCCCAAAGTCCAAAGCACAACTGGAGGCAGAGATGATGTTATTTCAGACTGGATTTCAAAAGAGCTAAAGAATAAGTGAGAGATGGAAAAGAATCATATTTTGCAAGAGGGACCAGTTTGGAGACACCAAAGAAAAATCAACCTCTATGCATGCAGTTGGAATGAAGGTCATCTTCTGAACACCTTAATAAATCACGCTCTTATTAGAGACATAGTAGAGCTCTATACATGACACTTTTCAGCCTCTGCTATGTAAAGCATGGGAGTAGTCTTCCTGGAGAGAAGACACACAGAGGAGAAGACACAAGTCCAAAGAACTTGAAGTGAATAAGAAAAGGCACAGTTTGATCAACAAGAGGAATAAGGACAGTGAGGAAGAGTAAGGAATACTTTTGTTGCTTTGCTTCACTATATGCTACTCAGATAAACTATGATTAATACAGGAGTAACTGGTCATCACTGCCACCCTCATTCTCTCTCTGAGGAGCAGTAAGAGAGAGAGGACTAAATGATGCCACCAGCAGCTAACACCTTTAAAGAATGCCTGCAAGCTGGTGCATCACAGAGGCCAGATGGTTCAGATGTTAAACTGTCCATCCCTTTTCAGACTGAAACTGTCTTTTTTGAAAACTCGGCTCTGGCTGAATGTGCGTATCCCTTTCTGGGCCTTATCTCTCTAATATAACGAGCCAAAACCCAAATCTGGTATGTAACTACATGGCTGTAGTCCATCTCTAAATTACATCCAGCTACTGTCAGAGACATTTCCCATTAACCTTCTATCTGCCATTTGCAAACACTATCTAAATATCAAACCCTGTCTGGCAAGTTGCAGAACAGCTTGCAAGATGCAGCTGATACAGAAACTGTGTTCAAGTCCCTGATCGTTCGGTGTATGTTACCTTCATCGGAATGATCAGCGTGCCTTTCTTTGCTGTCACTAGGGTGCAGAGCCTTTAACACAGGGCACACTGAGTTTGCTGGACATTTCTAGTTTAGGGAAAACCTTTTCAAAAGGCACCACTGAGCTCTGGGGCACCAGCTCACTAGGGGCCCCTTCCCCTGAAGAAAATAGGCACAGAAAATGGCCTAAATGAAGGTGAAGATGGCCAGTGAGGGATTCCTCTTGTGCTGGGGCTACACAGGAAAGTAAGTGGTTGGTTTAGATGAGGATGAAGAGGAGAGGGCAGAGCAGGAGAAGAGCAGGAAGGGGACCTGATTCCCTCAAGCATGAGGGTAATGCTGGAAGTCAGGGCTGCCTTTGTGATATGGAAGCCATGGCTGTGAAAGAAAGGAGACCGTAACACCAAAGGTCTAGAAGACTGGACCTCACACGCAGCATGCTAGATTTGCTGAGTCTGCAAAAGAACAGCCACACTGACAGTGCCAGACTGATAACGGCCAGCACTTAGAAACTGTGCACCCGGCCCAGGATTTACGCTTTCATTAGGCAACCTGTAGAAGCGCCAAGTAGTTCCACCACCAAAAACTGGTGCTAGAGAGAGTAGCAGCTAATGAGAGTAACACTGTTACAGTGACTTTTTTTGCCTTTGGGACTTCTCTTGCTTTCAAAGAACCATGGACATCTCCTGCACTTTTAAAATGTTATTTTGTTTGGAAAGAAGGTTACTTCATTGCTGACTTCTCGTCCTTTAGCTGCTTTGAGGCTGGTGACGGAGCTCTCATCTCTGGCACCACTGAGACTGTGAAGTCTCCACTGCAACTCAGCCTTTTGCTCAGAGAACTACGAGGTCACTTGGGGAATGAGGGATTTTTCATTCCAAACGGATTTCCAACACAGACATGATGTCAGGACAAGGCAGGGCCATGCTATTGAACAGCTCTGTTCATGCATGATAGCAGATTGTGCAATTATATAGCGCACAACCCTGGATAACGATACCTCTCCCTCAAACAAAGTTATCTTCTCCTGATCTGCTTAGCTAGAAAGTGGCACATGCTTCCTGTTCTTCTGCTGAGCACACAGACCTTTCGCTCATGGCTGAAGCTGAACACCAGATGTATTTGGGCTCCCTACAAGAAGCCGAGAGCTTTACCCAGCACTCTTGCTTGCTAGGCACTACCCAGCTCAGCAGGCCCCTGCTCTCCAGCAACATGTGTCTTTGTCCATCCCAGAGCCAAAGCCATCTATCTGCCTGATCGCCAGGACCACAGTCTCCCAGATTTCATTTTCTCTCTGCCACCTACTGGTCTCAGACATCACGTAAATGTAGCTAGCCCTGGGCAAATCTTTGGACAGAACTTGCCAGGTCCCTGCAAGGCTGGTAAATGTCACTGTCCACATTTTAAGGGCAGAACACTGAGATTTTTCCAGGACTCTCTCAGAGCCCTCCAGGCACTGGGGGATATAAATTGCTGAGGAATAGATTTTGCTAGGGAATTGCAAACAAACCATATATAAAAAAGAGAGGGAGGAAGATACAAAGCAGCAAGAAGGAGGGAAATTGGGTAAGTATGTAAGTAACGGGAAGGTTTGGGCAAGAACACGTGAGACGAGGTGCAGGCAGGCTCGGATTGTGCTGAGCCTCAAGTTGGGGATAAATACTCATGGGAAAGGTGTTTTTAATTTAAGGGGTGGAACGAAACTAGACAATGAATAAAGATAAGCAG